>NW_020172625.1:9830587-9837714 GCF_003031525.2 Neophocaena asiaeorientalis asiaeorientalis
AAAAAAAAAAAAAAAAGGAAGAAAATACTATCCTGTGTCTGTGTGATAAATCTCTGTTCCCCAGTAAAACACTTGCTCAAACTGGCAGACAATGGGAGAGTTGGTGGCACCATAATGGCAGGATCAAAACGTAACTGAAAAATTCACCTTTTCTATCTGATGCTTCTGCCTAGACACATTCTTGAGGGAAACGCATTACTTATACAGAATGTCTCCGTGATGCCCAGGCTCACCTGGTATTTCTTTTCATTCAGCAAATCCTGATACTGTGTTGGCCTTCATACATTTCCAAGGCAGTGACTAAGATTTGTTCATCCACTTGTCAAATATTTATTGAGTACCTTTCTGGTGGTAAACACTGTGTTGGGCATGGGAGAATCCACAGTGACACAAGTGAGACAGTTTCCTTGCTATTGCAAAGCTTACAGTTTAACAGGGTTGGCAGACAATAAATACATAATTAAATAAACAAGAAAAATATCAGAGCTAATGTGCTACAGAGAGAATTAAAATTGGGCGATGTGATAGTGACCATGAGGGAGATCATACTTGGGGTATGGGGTGCCCCAGGAAGAGGGTAACATCTCAGCTCAGGCTGAGATGATGAGAAGGAGACAGCTACATGAGGGTCTGGGGGAAGAGGGTTCTAGGATAGGAAATGGCACTACTGAACATTCTCACCTATTTCATTTATCAGTGAATTAAGCATGTCCTGAGCTCCAGGAAGTGGATCTTGTGAATTGGTATTAAGTGTGGGAGGGCAGGCTTCATGGGGACAGAACCGTTAAGCCTCGTAAGCATCTCTTCTAGCTAACAGAGCTATGAGTCATCATGCCATCCCTGGAGAAAGGATGAAGAAATCTATTCTTCAAGGATTGAGGACCAAAAGAACTAGTAGGCAAAAGTTTTCTCTCCACTTGAATTTTACCAAAGCTGGCTTTGGGAAGTGGGACATGATGGCAGTTTTATGATAGAAACACTAGGTCCCCTGAATGATTGAAGAAAGAACTAGTTTTTGGCTTGGAAGAGCCAGTCATAAAGGACTGAGAGCCAGTGGGAGAAACAAAGAGGGGAGGGGATCATGAAAGCTGAGCTTAACAGGAAGGGAGGGAGGAAGATGAGTTGAATTGAGTCCAATAAGCCCTCCTTAAATGCCTACCATGATGAGGCCAGGTGCTGGGGACACAAAGCAATCCCCAGCCCCAGTGGAGTTTGGGAGAGATGTTTATGATGGATGATGGCAAAGGCCAACAGCTCCTGGCAAAGGCAAAGAGGTAAAGAGGCTGGTTTGGGAGAAAAGGTTGTCAAAATGGTCAACATCTGAGAGGTTGGAATCCTATTCACTACTAGAGGGCAGAAGTTAAGTCTTGCCCTTCTTTGGAAGCCCCTTCAGCATCAAATCCAGCACCAGACACCCAATGGCAAGAGAGTGGAACAGACACAGGCTTTGGAGCAGACAGACCTGGACCCCATCCTGCTCTGGCTGTGTGACCTGGGGCAAGCTGAGTCACCTTGCTGGGTCTCAGTTGCTATATCTTTAAAGTGGATATAGCCACACAGATCATACAAGGTTATAATAGGGTTTAGAAATAATATGGGCATGGTATCTGCAACATAGTGACAAGCGGTCATTATTATTATATCATGGCTGAGGATCTCACTGACAAGTAATTTTCCATACTATATATTACAGCTCCACAGAAATAACTGACCAGTCATATAAGAGTTGAATACTGAGCCTCTTAGCATACTGTCCACCAGGCCCTTGCATTTTGTTGACAGATGCAAACTCACTGATCAACTGCCTAGGGCTACGCTTTCACTGCTGACTACTCATGAGTTTATATTTTTAGTCAAAACTCAAGACCAAATATCACTTATATGTGGAATCTAAAATACAATACAAATCAACATATCTACAAAAAACAGACTCACAGATATAGAGAAGAGACTTGTGGTTGCCAAGGGCAGGGAGGGGAAGGAAGGAATGGGAGTTTGGGATTAGCAGAGGCAAACTATTATATATAGAATGGATAAACAACAATGTCCTACTGTATAGCACAGGGAACTATATTCAATACCCTGTGACAAACCATAATGGAAAAGAATATGAAAAAGAATCTATATATATGTATAACTTTGAGTCACTTTGCTGTACAGAAGAAATTAACACATGGTAAATCAGCTATACTTCAGTAAAAAATTTTTTTAACATCTTTATTGGAGTATAATTGCTTTACAATGTTGTGTTAGTTTCTGCTGTAAGAATAGCCATCATCAATAAAATTTTTAAAGAAAGAAATCAGACATTCAAAAGCAAACAAATACATACATAGTCATGATTGAAAAGAAAAAAAAAAAACCTCAAGACCGAAATGCATGTCTTTCTTTAGCTAAGCTAAAATGTAAGTTTTACCAAGGGGTCATTTGTTGCTTTTGCTCCAAGGTTGAGGGATTTTCATTGTCCTTCTGCTTGTTTGGTGTCTCCTGCTTATATCCCTACTGAGTTGAGTGCCTAATGTCTTTTTCCATAACCCAAGTAGACAGATATTACATTTTTCTTTCTTTTTTTTTTTTTTTTTTTTTTTTTTTTTGCATGAGGATACTTGACATATTTTTAAAACAAGACCATAAGATTATCAAGGAACATAAGTTCTACTGGAATTTGTCCAGAGAATGCGGGGCAGTCGTGGGGATGCTTTGACTGCGAGACTCTCATAGGAGTTCCCAATGTAATCTCATTTAGAACTTGGAACCAAGCAGGAATTCTTCTGTTGCCCCAGGGTTCCGTGCCATTTCTAAAGGAAAAGATTGATTTAAAATTTCCTCAAATTAGAATTTATTTGGTGATACCGCCCTTGTGTATGGAAGAATCTGGAAGAAACAACGCCCTTTCATGGTTCTCTTAGTCATTCACATCAGAACTTAAGTAGAAAAGTTTCTCACCTCAAAGTGCACTGGAAAAAAATGAGTATTATAATTGCTATTTCCTTCACAGAACACAGACTGGAACCAGAAGACCTGTTACAAAATACAGCCTTGCCACCTGGGATCCCTGTGACCTGCAAGTTATATTACCTCTGTATGCCTCACTTCCCTTAACCCTAAAATGAGGATGAAAATAAGACTCAACTCACTAAGCTGTTGGGAGAATTAAATTAGTTAATAACATCAAATACAGAATAATATATAGATGAGTATTTACAAGTTAGCTATTATTATAGCTATCATTAATATTTCTATCACAAAGATCCTTTGAGACCCCATGTTAGGGGAGAATGGGGAAACAGAGATAAAATAGCAGAATGATTCTTTTCTTAGTCTTTGGAGACAAATGTAGGTTAAAATCCAGGCTCCATCAATTACTTGTTCCATGACTTTGGGAATGTTAAAAAAAAAACCCTCTAAATCCCAGTTTCTTCGTCTGTAATGAGTATCTCCTCATTGGGTTATTGTAAGAATTCAATGAGATTATACATGCAAGGCATCTAGCACAGTGCTTGGCATATTAGAATTGCCTGATAAATGCTAGATAAAATAATTATCATTATTTATCTACTGGGTCTTCTAGCTCAATGCCAACACATTCACCCAGTGCTCAGTAAATGCTTGTAAATGGTCTTTGAGTTTTAGAAACTCTGAAAAAAGATCTAAGGATAAACATAAAAAATGATCATTGATGTGTCCATTCTCAAAATATTTAAATAAAATATGCCAGGTATCATCCTTAGCTCCCAGCTGAGAGTACCTTGATGGCAAGTCATTCTGCAATGCAGCTGGTGGTTGGTGATCAAGACTGAAAGGAGATGAGAACTCTGAATCCCTGCAGTTTATTCTTCAGGATTTTTCCTTTGTCGAGTGTTTCTAAGGAAAAGTTCTTAAATCATCTGAGCCTCAAATGCAGTGTCTACTGTGCATGACCATGTTTCACTGCACATTTGGATAGAATGATGGTGAATATTATCTATTTTTCCAAGACCCATTAATTTTCTAAGAAATCTTAGACTACTAGGCTAATATTATGCTTAGCAAGAGATCATCCATTAATGTATCCAAACTTATTTTATGACAGAATATTGTCGCAAAATTATGAATGACTTCCTGATCACCAAAATGACAAATGAACAGAGTTAATTAAAAATATAAACAATTTCACACCCTTTTCATCTCCCAGAAATTTTTATTGTGAGTAGCTGAGTTTGTGGAGAGGCAAGAGGCTTGAGGGATATTCTGAGGGACAGAGAAATTTTATTAACAACTAAGCTGTCCATTTTCAGCTGTTATACAAACAGGCTGCCCTCAACCTCTCTCAAAAGTTGCTTAATGACATACTTGACAGACAAGAGGCCCACATGGATCAAAATTGAGCATGAAATCATTGGTAATTATTGATATGTTCTTTAAATGGGGGGTGGTCTAAAAACCTGGGATTTATTCTCTATAGCTACTCTAGTTTCCTTTTACATTCAATACTCTTTAGAGCATACATGTATGGAAAGCAAATAAGTCCTACTTCACAAGCCCAAGATTAAAAATGAATCATGCATGCCTAATAGCCAAGATATGGAAGCAACCTAAGTGCCCGTCAATAGACGAATAGATAAAGGAGATGTGGTGTATATTTACAATGGAATATTACTCAGCCATAAAAAAAGAATGAAATAAAGCCATTTGTGACAACATGGATGGACCTGGAGGATATTATGCTAAGTGAAATAAGTCAGACAAAGACAAATATCATAAGATTTCACTTATATGTGGAATCTAAAAAACAAAACAAATGAATAAACCTAACAAATCAGAAAGAGACTTATAGATATACAGAACAAACAGGTGGTTACCAGGGAGGATGGGGGGTGGAGGAATGAGTGAAATAGGTGAGGGAGATTAAGAGGTACAAGCTTCCAGTTACAAAATAAATGAGTCATGGGGATGTAATGTACAGTGTGGGGAATACAGGAAATAATAATGTAATATCCATGTATGGTGACAGATGGTAACTAGACTTACTGTGGTGATCATTTTGTAACGTACAAAAATAACAAATCACTATGTTGTGCAAAAGGAACTCACAAGGTGTTGTAGGTCATTTATACTTCAAAAAAACAAACACATAGAAAAAGAGATTAGATCTGCATTTACCAGAGGTGGGATTTGGAGGGAAAGGGAATTGGGTGAAGGTGGTCAAAAGGTACCACTTCCAGTTATAAGATAAACACAGGGGCTTCCCTGGTGGCGCAGTGGTTGAGAGTCCGCCTGCTGATTCAGGGGACACAGGTTCGTGCCCCGGTCCGGGAAGATCCCACATGCCGCGGAGCGGCTGGGCCCGTTAGCCATGGCCGCTGAGCCTGCGCGTCCGGAGCCTGTGCTCCGCCACGGGAGAGGCCACAACAGTGAGAGGCCCGCGTACCGTAAAAAAAAAAAAAAGATAAATACATACTAAGGACATAATGTACTACATGATAAATATAATTAGTGCTGCGGTACGTTACATACGAAACTTGTTAAGAGAGCAAATCCTAAGAGTTCTCATCACAAGGAAAAAATATCTTTTCCTTTTTCTGTTATTTTGCATCCACATGAGATGATGGATGTTCGCTAAACTTACTGCAGTAATCATTTCATGATATATATGTCAAAACATTATGCTGTACACCTTAAATTTATACAGTGCTGTATGTCAACTACATCTTAATGACACTAGAAGAAAAAACATGAATTATAACTCATGTGAATACTATGCATCTTCAGATACATCATCTTCAATATCACTTCTCCTTTATTACACAATATTCAGTAGAGAACCACCTGTAGGTAGGTTATTAACTATTTCATGTTGACAACAAAGATAAAATCTTCAGATAAAACATATAACCTGTGATATATTAGGGCTTTTAAAATGTGAGTTCAAAAGGATCTGCTCGAATAAAGAAAGAAGAATGAAAAGAATTGAGGACAGTCTCAGAGACCTCTGGGACAACACTAAATGCACCAACATTCGAATTATAGGGGTCCCAGAAGAAGAGAAAAAGAAAAGAACTGAGAAAATATCTTAAGAGATTATAGTTGAAAACTCCCCTCATATGGGAAAGGAAATAGTTAATCAAGTCCAGGAAGCACAGAGAGTCCCATACAGATCAATCCAAGGAGAAACATGTCAAGACACATATTAATCAAACTATCAAAAATTAAATACAAAGAACAAATATTATTAAAAACAGCAAGGGAAAAACAACAAATAACACACAAGGGAATCCCCATAAGGTTAACAGCTGATCTTTCAGTAGAAACTCTGCAAGACAGAAGGGAGTGGCAGGACATATTTAAAATGATGAAGGAGAAAAATCCTCAACCAAGATTACTCTACCCAGCAAGGATCTCTTTCAGGTTTGACGAAGAAATTAAAACTTTTATAGACAAGCAAAAGCTAAGAGAATTCAGCACCACCAAACCAGCTTTACAACAAATGCTAAAGGAACTTCTCTAGGCAGGAAATACAAAAGAAGGAAAAGACTTACAATAATAAACCCAAAACAATTTAAAAAATGGGAATAGGAACATACATATCAATAATTACCTTAAATGTAAATGGATTAAATGCTCCAACCAAAAGACATAGACTAGCTGAATGGATACAAAAACAAGACCCGTATATACACTGTCTACAAAAGACCCACTTCAGACCTAGGGACGCATACAGACTGAAAGTGAGGGGATGGAAAAAGATATTCCATGCAAATGGAAATCAAAAGAAAGCTGGAATAGCAATTCTCATATCAGACAAAATAGACTTTAAAACAAAGACTATTACAAGAGACAAAGAAGGACACTACATAAAGATCAAGGGATCAATCCAAGAAGAAGATATAACAATTGTAAATATTTATGCACCCAACATAGGAGCACCTCAATACATAAGGCAAATACTAACAGCCATAAAAGGGGAAATCGACAGTAACACAATCATAGTAGGGGACTTTAACACCCCACTTTCACCAATGGACAGATCATCCAAAATGAAAACAAATAAGGAAACACAAGCTTTAAATGATACATTAAACAAGATGGACTTAATTGATATTTATAGGACACTCCATCCAAAAACAACAGAATACACATTTTTCTCA
>NW_020172625.1:9838288-9838626 GCF_003031525.2 Neophocaena asiaeorientalis asiaeorientalis
ACTGACAAAGGATTAATCTCCAAAACATATAAGCAACTCATGCAGCTCAATATCAAAAAAACGAACAACCCAATCCAAAAATGGGCAGAATACTTAAATAGACATTGCTCCAAAGAAGATATACAGATTTCCAACAAACACATGAAAGAATGCTCAACAATGTAAATCATTAGAAAAATGCAAATCAAAACTACAATGAGATATCATCTCACACCGGTCAGAATGGCCATCATCAAAAAATCTACAAATGGGCTTCCCCGGTGGCACAGTGGTTGAGAGTCTGCCTGCTGGTGCGGGGGACACGGGATCGTGCCCCGGTCCGGGAGGATCCCGCGTGC
>NW_020172625.1:9838692-9897381 GCF_003031525.2 Neophocaena asiaeorientalis asiaeorientalis
AAAAAATCTACAAACAATAAATGCTGGAGAGGGTATGGAGAAAAGGGAACCCTCTTGCACTGTTGGTGGGAATGTAAATTGATACAGCCACTATGGAGAACAGTATGGAGGTTCCTTAAAAAACTGAAAAAAGAATTATCATATGATCCAGCAATCCCATTACTGGGCATATACCCTGAGAAAACCATAATTCAAAAAGAGTCATGTACCACAATGATCATTGCAGCTCTATTTACAATAGCCAGGACATGGAAGCAACCTAAGTGTCCATCAACAGATTAATGGATGAAGAAGATATGGCACATATATACAATGAAATATTACTCAGCCATATAAAGGAATGAAACTGAGTTATTTGTAGTGAGGTGGATGGACCCAGAGACTGTGATACAGAGTTAAGTAAGTCAGAAAGAGAAAAACAAATACCGTATGCTAACACATATATATGGGATCTATAAAAAAAAAAAAGAAAAGAAATATGTTCAGAAGAACCTAGGGGTAAGATGGGAATAAAGATGCAGACCTACTAGAGAATGGACTTGAGGATACAGGGAGGGGGAAGGGTAAGCTGGGACAAAGTGAAAGAATGGCATGGACATATATACACTACCAAACGTAAAATAGATAGCTAGTGGCAAGCAGCCGCATAGCACAAGGAAATCAGCTCAGTGCTTTGTGACTACCTAGCAGGGTGGGATAGGGAGGGTGGGAGGGAGGGAGGGAGATGCAAGAGGGAAGAGATATGGGGACATATGTATATGTATAACTGATTCACTTTGTTATAAAGCAGAAACTAACACACCATTGTAAAGCAATTATACTCCAATAAAGATATTAAAAAATCTATTCTAAAATCACCAAATAGAATACTGAGTATTTTAAAATAATTTGTTCACTTTTCTATGTATAGAACTATTTACAAGACAAAGATATGTGAAACTAATAAATATTTTACCACCATTAGAAAGTATATGCTCTAAGCTAGTAGTAAGTGACAAGAAATTTTTGAGAAGTCACTTCTTTAGTAAATGCTTGTATGTTATAATGACTTTTGTTGGAAGATTTGGCTGACTTTTTTTCCCAAGAAACTCAGTTTCTAATAATAAGTACTCTGCAACTCAGAGTGATGTTTTATAAAAATAGATCAGTGTCACTTGGAAAATAGGGTTGGACAGTTTAGCTTTGAGTTCCAGCTCTGTCCCTTACTGTTAATAATAATATTTGTATATAATAACTTGATATACAAAATTATCACCTGATTAACTCTGGCAATGTATATACCTGCAAACTGTTTCTACCTCCTGAATGAATGATTTCTTATCAATGTGACTGAAATTATACCAGCAGGGATATTGACCATGGAATTTAACATGGAATTAGTATATGGTAATGTGAATTTTGGTTCAGAGGACCAAAGAAGTAGATGCACTTTGAATTGAATGGACAGATCATAACTCAGAAAAAAGACAATGAGTAAAACAAGAATATCAGCAATTGTTCTATCTAATTAACGAGTCCCAGACAAACATCAAACTGTAAAGAACTCGGTTATTTCTTGGAATAGGTGTGCAGATAGAGGCAGAATGAAGAGATAAAATTCCAAGTATATACACATGGGTTTTAGAGACCTTTTAATCCTGCTTCTTGGATCTGAGTGCACTAACAAAAGGGCATAATATTTTATTACCTATATTTTGGTCTCCTATGGTAGGTTATTCCTGTAGAAGGGATTGTGTCTGATGAATACTCCTCTGTAAGACAGGGTTTCTCAAAAAGCCAAAATGTTTTCAGGACATTAATAGATTTTACCTAAAATACCCATGATCCTTTAAATATAAGAAACTGTGAATTAAACAAAGGCTACAGATTAAAAACAAAAACAAAAACAAAACGGTCTGCTCTTCAGTGCTGATTCTCAAAAAAAACCAAAAACGGTACTAATGTGTAACTCACATTTTCCTCATCAGAATTTGTGGAAAAGGGAAAATGTTTTCAGATGCATATTCCCAATTTTCAGGATTTGTAGTGGAAAATCAAAAGCTTTCCATAAAGCTTATATTCTAAAATGGGCTAATGCAGAGTCACAATACACTTTAAACACACTCCAGTCTATTACCCATTTTTCATAAAGTCACAAAATTAAAAGAAATCTGCAGAAGCTTAAAAAAGAAAACTTATTAAGTTATGGTATCAGACAATATGGTCTTAGTCATAAAATATTGGTAAGCAAAGAAGGCATCTTCTTGGTGAAGTTAAAGCATATTAAAGTCATCTTCATTACAAATGTGGCCCCAAATAACACTTCAGCTCTCTTTGGCAGTGAGGCAAAAGTTTTTCAAATAAGGAATGGAAATTTCTCTGAGCATAGAGCTAAGTTATATATCACAATATTATATAATGTTGCTGGATAGCAACACTGCCATTCTGTTAGGAGTAATGGAACGAGTGAGTACCAAACTGCTCGTGTAGTAGGGCAACTGGCTTGCAAAAACACATTTATCTGTGTACTCTTTTAATTCGTTCACAGTACGAATGGATGAATTCGAAGTTCAGGAGTATTCCTTAAGACTGCAAAAGCATTTTAGGTCAAGCTGTAAATTTTCCCTAAAGTTCTCTGCCAAGATAATGCTGAGGACTGAGAAGAGAATCCTTCAAATGGTTCCAAGAGTAAACTTTAATCTGTTATGGAAAAAATAGCTAGAAGTATATTTCCCTATCTTGGCTTGATGCTTGCTTGGTTCCAAAGGCTTACCACCACATGGCAGGCATGCTGGTTGTATCTGGGGCCTGGAACCCCGGGGCAGGAGTTGGAATATTGGGACACCATCAGTATTTTGCAGAGGTTTCCCACTACCTCTAGGGAAGCATAAATCTTGCAGGTCTGTCTTCCTCGGTGATGACCTCTGGAAGTATGAAGGTAACAACTTACTCTCTGATGGGAAGGAGCCTAGGGCCCAGTGAAGCTCAAATCTTTGGAGCTACATATGCTTCAGTCCATATCCTGACTCTTTGTGTTGATGTTGATAAAAACCACCTCCAGGACTGTTGACTGTTGTGAAGGTTACAGACAATGACGATAAATGTACTCGACAGGTACCATGAAAGGCCACCTATGGGTCACACACCATGGCTGCATAGGAAGCTATATTGTGTAACTATTTCACTAGGTTTTACTTCACAGTTCTCGCTGGGAACTATTCCTATAACAGAAATAGAAATATGCTATGCTGTTAAAGTTTCCTTACACCCAAACATTCTCCTGTAGCCTATAAAAGGTTTGGTTTTGCTTTTTGATAAGTATATTCTAGGATGCATCCTAATTACCACAGATTCAGCCCAATCTCCTACACCTCTGCATTTACAGTAGAAATAAAATTTCACACATTTTGAAGTTGACACAAGTGTTATTGAGCCACTCAATGGAGGGATCTTGGGTTATGTGGGTCCAAGAAATCGGTATGTTCTTGAGGTTTCTGAATCGTCAAAGTGGAAATTGGTTCTAGTGCAGAGCTAGAGCCCCCCTGTCTCCTGAATCTTCTTTCTTTACTGATCCCTTCCTCTCACTTCAAAAACAAGCTCAAGTCTCCCCTTCCTAAAAAACAAAAACAAACAAACAAAAAAAATCAACAAAACAAAAACTCTTTCATCTCAAGTTTCTTTAGAGGTATGGTCGAACCTCTCTCTGAGAAAGAGAGAACATCTGAACTTACTGAGAACTCTGCTAACTGTTTACATTCTCCCTTCATTCTTCCACCAGGGCATTCGGGGTCTGTCCGCATCATTTCACTGACACTGCGCTCATTCAAGCACCTAATTGTCACTTCCAACAGACAAGTCACACTGTGCCCACCTCTCTGCTTTAGAAACTCCTAAGTCCTTTGGCTTCTGAGGCCCTGCACTTTCCTAATTCTCCTCCTCCTCTATGTCTAGTTCCTTTTGTTTCATTTATTCCACCATCTCCTTCCTATGCCTAATCCTTAAACATGAATTTAAGGCTCCACCCTCAGCTTCCTGCTGTTACTACTTTCTACATTCTCTTTGGGTGATCTTACCTCTTCTCAAGATTTCAACCACTGTCTTTATGCTAAGGATTCCCACAGCCATAGTACTACCCAGACTGTACCTGACCTTCAGCTTCCTACATCAAAGTCCTGCTGGAAACCTCCACCTGGATGTTTCCCAGGTAACTCAGAACTGAACACAACTTCTTCTACCCTAACATAATTTTCAGTTTGAAATTCTCTCAACTGTTGACACCCTCAAACAAACAGCTGTCCAAACTAGAAATCTGGGAGTCACTTTCCCTGACTCGTTACTCCCGCCCAATCAATTAGCAAGTCCTGTCAATTTAGTCCCCTTTCTGGTGTTTTATTTACTCTCTCCCTTTTACCTTACTCCCCTTGTCCTATTTCAAGCCCTCATCATCTCTTAGCTAGACGACTGCACAGTTCCCTAACTAGCCTCCCCATTGCCAATCTTCCTCAAATCAATCCTTTTCTCAGCTACTGGACTGGAGAGCAAGCCATATCACTACTCATTGTCTACAGAATAACGAACAGGCAGGCCCAGAAGCGCAGTAACAAATATCTAGTGGTAAAGCCCACAAATGGTTCCTCCAGTAGGATTTTGCCTACAATATGTATCTCTTTACCTTGCCCAAATATAGCTCTCTAGACTTCCTTCTGATTCTGAGAGCTAATTAATACCCTTCCAATAAATTTCTTTTCTGCTTAATTTAAACAGCCTACTTATGCAGTTTGCAATGAAACTCCTGGGCTAGTATACAATTCCTTTCCTCTCTACCACAATTACAGATTTATGTTTCTTCCTGTTGGTCTATGGTGACCACAAAAGTCAGGGACCATGACTGTGTATGTATTTCATGCACTCTCTGTACTCCAACAACTAATATAGCGCCTGATGGGTAGTGGGCACTCAAATGTGTGTTGATAGAATGAATATTCTTTTTTTTTAAAACATCTTTATTGGAATATAATTGCTTTACAATGATGTGTTAGTTTCTGCTTTAATATTCTTTAGAAACTTTTTCTGTAAAACATATGATTCATTCATGATACTATGACATTATGGCATGATACCACTTGTTTTGGTTTATTATTTTATTCTAAACCTCAGAATCCCCCAAAACACAGATAAATGTCTCAAAAAGTAGAAAAAGCAAATATTCTGGCAGATAATACTGAATCATAAACCTAATCCTTTGGTTTCTCCATAAGTCACCACAGTATGCAAGAGCTGCTTCCAGGAGCAGACAAATATCCCATCAGGGTGAGTACTATACTGATGTCTCGCACTTGAGTTCCTTAGAAACAACAGCTCTCAACAGCTAGTTCAAAGTCTGTTCATCTTTTGCAAAAATTACTTTTTAGACCGATCAGTGTCACTCTCAAGGCTGCTTTATGATTGTTTGTGATGGCAGAGGATCAAGGGATTCGGGCCGCCCTGGTGGGTAAATAATCCAAGGGCTATTTGCCCATGGGTATGTCGGGGATGAAACAAATCACACATTGGTGAGGCAAGCTGAAATACGGCCTTCACTGTTATATCTGGAAATTACAACAGAAGCCTCCAAAGTCTTTGAAGTCCTGTGGTAGGAAGGATTGTTAAACACAACCTCTTTCACTACAGGGGAAAATGTCAAGTTTTGTTTTGTTTTTTTCTTTTTAAATCAATCTCAATAAGGGCTTTAGAGATTGATTAAATCCAGAATGTTTGTTTGTACCACACACTGTCTGTCAGGTGTTGAGGGAAGCACGTGATCCCTGTTCTTAAAGTGTAACACTCTGATGAGGTGAAGAGGTGGGGACGCCGATAAGGAGACACTAAGAAGATTTACATGGTGGAACGTGAAGAGAGCCATGGGAAGGGAGAACAAAGAGGAAAGGGAGAGGTTCATTTACTTGGGAAAATCAGGGAATGTTTCAAAAAAAGAGCCCTACATTAAAGCACGGATAGATTTAAATAGGCCGGGATGGGGCAGGGGAATGGAAAAGCAGGATAATACAGACGTAGAGAACAGCACAAATAGAGCAGGGAGGCAAGAAAGTAAAGAGCATGTTGAATGAACAGCAGCACGCTGGGGATTAATGGGAGGGAAGAGTAGAAATATAGCTGGGGGCAAATCACGAAGGACCTTGTGTGCCAAGCTAGGCAGTTTGCACTTTACCATGTTGGCAATTGGTAATCATTAAAGGATCCTTAATAGAGGACATTCCTTCTTCTTACATCTGGTTGTGGGGAGATGGGGGCAGTTGGCCATTCTTCTAATCACTGCCCTCAACCCTGGCTGCATATTGGAATCACCTAGGGAGTTGGTTCATTTCTTAGTGTCTATTTGTTAACAACACCAGGTCTGTTCATTTCTTAGTGTCTATTTGTTAACAGCACCAAGTCTGGCCCCATGTCTGGCCAAGTAAATCAGAGTCTCTTGGGGTAGGGCTGGACACAACTATTTTTAAAGAAACTTTTAGGTGATTTTAATGTCCAGTCAGGGTTGAGAACCATTGGCCTAATACACAGGTGTGAGAATTTCTCTATAAATTCCTATTTTTTGTCAGGAATGTTTTATTGATATTAGGTATGACATTATGCTTTCCTTAATTAGTTATGGCCTAACGGATATGATAGAAATTTCTGATATATTGTGAAAGTTCTTTGGTCTTAAATAACTTCCTCATTTATCACCAGCCATATGTTCTTCTGTGTTAAGTACTACCGTCTTCCTGTAGGTATTTCATATACATACCTACATATATATGAAATTAAACATATAATCAAATGCTCCAAGAGCCTAGATCTGAATGCATGAATACATTTATATGACTGAATTGATTAAGACAAGCATAAGAGAAATTGAGGAAGAGTGGGTGGGATAACTGGTAGAAGTAAAAATCAAGATTGACCAGCAAAGACGCCCAACACATGTTCAGCTACCTGCTGGGCTTATATATCAAGATGCCCATCACTTCTATTAACATAAATAGGTTTCACTCAAATTCTTAAAAATCAAACGTTGTTTAACAAGAGACAGAAGTAGGACTATTGCTGGGGTGACCTACCAAATAGGTTCTGCTATGTTAAGAACCAGGATTTTTTATGAATAGCATATCCCAAAATGCAAGTCATAAAACCTGGGGACTGCATGCTAAGAGATTTGAAGATGACAGTGAAAGTAGAAAGTCCTATGACAAGAAATTACTTTTTCCTCCCAATATATTGTGACCACAGCTGACTTCTGCAATTACGGGAAGGAAAACATCCCCAAAATCCTGGGCGCCTTGTCAGGGATCAGACCAGGAGCTGGGTAGCAACTTCCCATTCAGCAACTCTAATTTGAGTAGGGAGGAACCCAGACTGGGTGTTGGCCTTGATAGGAAGGCCCGACAGAGCCTACATCCAGAGAAGTGAGTCACAGCAGAGAGGAGCAGGCAGAGATTACCAGTCCGGGTAGGTTAAGTCCCAAGTGGAGAGGCCAGGTAAGAGAACACAAGAACTCAGATTGATTGACGGGGAGGCCATGGGTTAGGGACCTGCCTAAGAGCTTAGGAGATGAGAGTTCAGAGGTCTCCTAGAAGGGACCAGCATGGCACTTGATTGATGCTGAGGCACCAGCTCCGTGGGACAGATAAGTAGGGAAGAACAGGCTGGGGCAGGGACCAAAGCATTCGTGACAAAAACTAAGAATTTATAGAGAAAAAGGTCTAAGTCATAGGGAGAGACTGTATACCAAGTGCGAAACTTAGTCTTATTACTTTATGTCCACACTTCAGTCAGCCACACAAAACTTAGATGGCCCAGGAGGCTAACAGATGATTAAATTATTAAATAAATAAATAAAATAGAGCCAAACAATAAGAAAAGGAAAGCTCTTCCTCTGGCTGGAATAGAGAACAAATGGCAAAACTATAATGAAAAGAAAAATATGTTCTCCTGAGCAATCCAGAAGCTGTGTTGGAAAGCTGTCTGAATTGAAGAAATAATGTTTGATAAAATACAAAACTAGTAATAATAAGAGTAACAATAATAATAGGCTACATGTATAAAGTGCTCACTATGTGTTAAATATTTTAATGTATTTAGTCTTCATAACAATCTTAGGAGATAGGTGCTTTAATTATCTCCATTTTACAGCCAAGGAAACTGAGACACAGAGGGGTTAAATAATTTGCCCAAAGCCACACAGCATATAAGGGTAGAGCCTGGATTCTAATCCAAGCTGTCCAACTCTAGAGTTCATATTAACCACTAGGCTTACATTGTTTCTCATGCTAAGGAACTACCTTTGAAGGGGCAGAATGAACCAGGGGCACACACGAAATGCATAAGGACTTTTTAATCATCCAATATTGAAGTTATTCCTTCAGCAAATTCATTCATCCAACAAATATTTGTTGAGCATCTAGTATGTGCCAGGCACTCTTTTATATGCTAAAGATTGCAGGCAGGTGGGATCCCTACACATCTGAGTGAATAAATGCATGGTCTGGCATAAAATATAGTGTTTTGTGGGTTTGGTAGGCCCAAAGCACTGCACCTTTGGAACCCATGTTCTTCCACATGTATGAAATATAATTAGATGTCTGATGAAGAGTTTCTAACACATTGCAGAGCTTAACTAACACACCAAAGTGTCAAGGTCCAGGAGCTGGTGAAGACAGGGACATTGGGAGAGGCAGCAATGCTAGAAGAAAGAAAGGTGAAGAGCTGAGGAAATGAGGCCCTGCCCCAGGGCTGCCACTGACTCGGTCATTGACCCTGACTGGGAGCCTGTCTGGGCCCCAGTGCACGCCTCCGTAAAATGAGGAGGTTGCACTGGATGAACTCCAAGGCCCAGCTCTAGGATCTAGGATCCCAGGCAGAGCCAGGGCAGAACCAAGGCCATGCTCAGGCACAGCTCACAAGAGCCAGGTTCAACCTGACATCAGTAGTAGCCAGGGCGGGCCGGGGAACGCCACAGGGCATTGCAGGAAGAACTCGGCCAGTTCCTGGGGTTGACTGTTACTCTGAGAGGCATCTGAGGAACACCCCAGACTCGTGCTGCTCTCAGCCTCTCCACAACACGGGGGCTGTGTTTCTGCATAAAGGGCATCAAGAGACCAACAAGCAGAGGCGATGCAGGTTTAAGCAGATCCAGAGGGTGGGAATTGCCTGATGAACTCCTGATGTCAGGGTGGGATGCTGAGTCAGAAAGAGAGCTGTAACCCACAGAAAGGGGGAACTGGTCCTCCTCCTCTAGGAAGGCCCCCGGGGATGCTGGCCAGACTTCTGGCTCCAGCCGGGTCTCAAGAAATATCAGGCAGGATTTATCAGTATTAATAACTAGCACATGACTGAGTGAAGAAGTGAAACTCAGCTGACCAAGTAACTGAAAGTGTCCTTAAGAGAGAAGGAAGGGGTTTGGGTGAAGAAAGGAGGTTGACAGGAAGAGACACATGCATGTACATACATTGAGATATCGGCCTACTCTACCACCCGCCCCCCATTGGTTATGCCAAACTTCTAGCTGGCCAGCCTGCCTCAGATACCATCACTTGCTCCTGGGTACAAATACCATCCAAATTCTTCCTGTATTAGGCAATTCCTCAAACACTGACCACCACTGTTGTAGAAAAAAAAAAAAAAACTTTCTCTACAAGTGCTTTGAATTTCCTTTTTTACCTCCTCTTAACCTGACATGTCCACATCTACCTTTCTCTCTGGGGTGGCTTAGTGTTCCAAACTTCTAATTAAGGAGCAGTACCTGGGTTTGGATTTTACCCCCTCCCTCCCTCAGTTCCTCCAATGACTTCCTCATAGAGCCAGCTTAAAGATGCCAAGCCAAGGGGTCCAAAAATTGGAATGAAGCCAAAACCCAGCCGATGACTAGTCGTGACCATTCTGATGTGAGGCCAACTTTATAGTGTCCAAGAATCCTCAGCCGAAGGGCTTCTGCCCCCCCACAGCTGGCAGTGGGGAAATGGAACCAACAATCTCGATTTCAGCTGAGGACGACTGTTCAAAGGGGTTCCAATATTCTCTGAACTGCGAATGAATAAAGATTTTTTTAGATGATAAATGAATGAATAAGAAAGATTTTTATATGATAAAATAGATCTCTTCTTTCCAGGATTTAATTCAAACCTAAAATTTAGATGTAAGTTCAAAGTTTGATTCTGACACAATCTCACTTGCCTTAACAAGTGAGAGAAAATTAAAATATTCTACCGAAAACATGGAGGTAAATCAAGAAAACAAGAAACAGGATAGTAGACGAGGCTAGGTTGCTATGCCCAGTCACCTGCTCTGGTGCCACCCTCTGTCCCTGAGGGTACCCTTCCTATGGTACGCAACCCAAGTCAATGCATCGCCTTGTCAAAACTCATCCATTTTGTGCCCGGTGGAAATCAAGCATATTTCAAAATGGCCATGAGCTAGGGACATTGGAATTGTAATCGGAGAGGCTTAGAGACCTAATACTCTAAGTAAACCAAAGGAGTGGACCTCAAATACAACTTGGGGCAGCTGGGAGATATTTTGAGACAATGACTCCCGATTTGAATCTCCTGTAATGAAATTCTAATTGGCAGATTTTTTTCCTCTACTTAACTCTCTTCACTGGGCTTTAGCATTGATCTCTCCACTGTAAATTAACCTACTGACCAAGGACATCTAGAAAGTGCTATTTGCATTCCAAATACTTGTGGGCAAAAGTCACTGAAACCTATAATTTTCTATGCCGCCATACAATACACGGAGGTGGATGGAACCAGTTTCAAAGGGTTTTTGCAGCCAGATGAAGTAAATTTGCAGAAAGGCTTGTGAACAGATTTCAGCCTGGGACACTTGTATTGTCTTTAATCTACCAACCTAGGAATGGGTTTATACCAGAAATTCTTAGTGATGGCTTCTCAGCAGGCAGCAGCAGTGGCTGCCACACCCCTACCTCGCTGTGCCTCTGGAGTGGACTGTTATATCCAAGTTCTGGCCTCCGAAGAAACATGATACATAAGGATGAAGCCTAACCAGCCTGCTCCCCGGGGAATGCTCAGAGGAGAATGAATGAACTTTCCCCAGCCCTGAGCCAGAAAGCTGTGGCTGTTAGAAGTTAAAAAGAAAGCAAAGAGGAAAGCAACAGTGTCTTCATTTTGCTATAAACCACAGTCACCTTTCCCTATAAGCATCGTCCAGTTTTTCTGGAGGGGCACAGTTTAACTGCCACTGGTGCAGAGGTGCCAACTCAACAGAGAGCACTTCCTGCGGGTCTGGGTGGCAGTTGAGTGCAGCGAGCTGTGGCCTGCCCACTGATCCAGGAGCAGGCTGCCAGGGGGCCACCATCCTGACGGAGGCCTGGCAATGGGGGCACAGGACTGAGGCTCCTGGATTAAGGGGTGATGTTGATTTCCTTTTCTCAGAGCCAGGCTAGGGCGAGGCAAGAGGGGTGTCTAGGGCACAAGATTTAAGGAGGTTTTCACTCTCAGTGTCATGCAAGTGGCTCTTTCACCTTAGTCCTAGCCCTGCACAGGGCCACCAGCAGAGGTAGGAGTTCTCAAAGGTCAGTAGTTCTCAAAATGTGATCTCCAGACCAGCAGCACCACCTGGGAACTTGTTAGATATGCAAATTCTCAGCCCCATCCCAGACCCACAGACTCGGAAACTCAGAGGTGGGGCCCAGCAACCTGTGTCCTAACATACCCACCAGGTAATTTTGATGCAGCTAAAGCACTGTGCTAGAGAATAATGCTCTCCAAAGCCAGTCATGTGGTCCAGGTCAGGCCACTGCTCAAAATGCTTCAAACACAACTAGAACAGGGAAAGGGGTAAGGTGGTGAGATGAAAGAGACTCCCCTAAGGCAATCAGCAAAACATAAATGTGAGGTTTAGCACTGAGGTCCCATCACAGAATTAGGGCACCATTTCTGCAGGACGAGAAGAAAACTAACCTCACCCAACTTCCCCAGCTCACCAAGGTGTCTACTGCGGACCAGAGAGGCTGTTGACCTGCAGAGGGCACGCAGCTGGTGGGAGACAATCATCAGCTGTGCCCCCTTTCTCCCTTCCATGGGGGGAGGGGGCGGGCAAAATCACAGAGCTTCTACCCACAGGCCAGGTAAACAAAGGCCTCCATCTCTTCAGTGGCCATCCATGCAGCACAGCTGAGAGTTGGAAAGATGATCCATGACTCACACATTTCCTCCTGAGAGTACTTAACTCCAAGATGATAACATTGCCCATGCGAAAGAGCCAACCAGCAAAAAAGGAAAGTTCACCTTGGGCCCCTGTGCACTGACCCCCTTACCTTCCTCGTTTAAAATCCATGGCAGGAACTCGAACACCGAGTCAAAGTCGCAGGTGCTATCTTCGAACGCGCAGGATCCCGCGGGCAGGTCCAGGGCACCGGCAAGCTGCAGGGCTGCTGGCACAAAGCGGGTTTCAGTTCAGGCTCGGTCTCAGGAGCGTTTACACCAACTCATGGCACCCCGGGGAACCACCTGGTGATAGAAGGGGTGCGGGAGGGGACGGGAGAGGGAGGCAGTATTGCCGCCCCCGCCCAGGGCGCTTGCACTGCGCGACCCGTGCGCGGTCGCTGGGCTCAGGGAGGGAGATTAGCGGCTGTGGAGATGGATCCGTAGGCGCCCTCGGATGGCCCAGCCTAGGACCGCGAGCCCGACTACCAGGGCTGCGGGATTGGGAGAGGGTCACGAGAGCGCCCCTCGGAGGAACCCCCCCACCCCGGATCCAGGCCTTACCTTGCACCGCCAGCAGGACGCCCCCGAACAACATGGTCGGGGAGGAAGACTAGACAGGGGTGCGAGCCGCCAGCCCGCTGGGACAGGCTGCTCCGGGTGGAAGGAGTGTGGGAAGCGGGGGCGCCTGGAATCGGGGGAGGGAGAAGTCGGAGGCGAAGCGTGCGCTTGGAGCTGCCCAACTTTGCAAAGCGGTCCCGGGAGCAGAGCGGAAAGCCGAAGGTGCCTGAACTGTGAGCGCCGCTCGGTGCGCTCGCGTCGTAAGTGAAGCCGGCCGGCCGGCCGCACAGCTGGTCCTGGGCGAGGATGGGGCTGGGCAGGGAGGAGACAACTGCACACTTTTGAAAAGCCAGCCAGAACTGGCTGGGAGAGGAGAGGTCGGGATGCAGTGCCACGGCTCAGATTTTTAAAGCTTGGGACCAGACCCCTGGCAGATACTGGAGAGGGCAGGCCTCCCGGGAGCCCCTCGGCTGAGCTGGGACTGGAGGCGCCCCGCCCCACCCCGCCCATCCTAGTGGGAACCAGCTTATTTCTGGGGACAGCCTCCCTCTATCTGGAATGCCAGTCCTGCGGGGCTCGCCCTAATTTTAACCTTTTCTCCCCAGAATGGAAGAGGGTGGAATTCTCTTAGGAAAACCTAGAGGAAATTTTGGGAAGTGTTGGGTGGAATAAGCTTTACATCTAAGAGTTTTAGAGTTTATGATGGTGCTCAGCATTCCCTCTGTCCGGTGAAATGGGGGCATTCCTCCTCTCCAAAGAGCCATGATAAATTAGTAGAAGGTTTCTAAATTGGGATGGGGGTAGTGATGTCAGGGAGGGGGTTATGGTGAAGTACCCATTGGCTACAAATTTGCTTTGAGCACTAAGTGGGTCTTTAAAAATAGTCTCCTCCAGTAAAGAAAGTGGTGATAGGGGTGGGGGTTCTTCTTAATGCTCTTTATTATATTGGGCAGGCAATGTTATGCCTAGGGCAATGATTCTCAAATTTTAGGGTACATCAGAAGCCCACGATCAGAGCTTCTGATTCAGTAGTTCTGGTCTGTGGTCCAAGATTCTGCACATTCCTAACAAGTTTCCAGGTGCTGATGCTGCTAGTCTAGGACCACATTTTGAGGACCACTGGCCTAACAAACTCTTGTTCAACCATCAAAGCCCTGCTCACATGCCTTCACTTGGTTTCCAGACTCTGTGTTTTCCTTGTCTTTCATTCTTCTCCTTGCTGTTTCTTTTTCTTTCTCTGACCCCCGGATACTAGGGTGCCTCCAAGTTCTGTCCTTTCAGCTCCTGTTTCCCTTTCTCCTCACTTCCTCAGTGATTTCATCCAGTCTCATAGTTTGAAACACCAACTAAAACCTGATATCTCCCAAATATATTTCTAGTCCAGACGGCCCACTGCCTCCAGACTCTTCTGTCTCACTTCCACCTCAGCATTTTCACTTGGATGCTTAAGAGCTATCTCATACTTAACAGGTCCCAGCATGAACACCTCATATTCCTTCCCAAACCTGTCTCTCCCCTGCATCTTCCTCATCTCAGTTAAAGGAACCTCTCCCTTCCAGTTGCTCAGGACAAAATACTTAGAGTTATCCTTGACTCTTCTTCGTCTCAGGACATTACCAAATTCTGTCAGTTCAGGATTCAAAACACAGCAGGTACTGACCATGCTCCAAGCCCACATGACTGCCCTGATCCCAGTCGCCACTGCTGTTTGCTGGGGATGCTGCAGTAGTTTCCGAAAGGTGGTCTCCTTGCTGCTTCTGCCTTGCACACCTCCATTCCATTCTTAACACAGCTGTCAGGGCATCCTTTTGACAGAGAAGTCGGACTATGTCACTCCTTGGTTCCAGACTCCTAACAACTCCATCAATCATTTAGCAGAATCCAGACTCTTCACAATGGCCTACCAGGTCCTACAAAACCTATCCCCACCCACTTATATCTCTGACCTATTCTGCCCTGCTTACTTCCCTCCAGCTACATGGACCTCCTGGCTGGTCCTCAGACACAGTCTAGCTGTCCTCTCAGAACTTCGCACTGGCTGTTCTCTCTGTTTGAAATGCTCTTGCCGGGAGAGCCACAGGACTCATGCTGGCACTACCTCTAGGTCTTGACTCAGATGTCATCTTCATGATGAGAAAACTTGAAAGCCTTCTAATAAGAAGAAAGCTCCTGGATCCTTTTAAAATAAGTTTAGACAAGGTTTCAGGAGTTTTGTGTAGGCAGTGGCTCAAATGATCTAAAATTTGTTTAGTGTGTGTGTTTATATGCTTTGCCTCAGGGAGTAGCTAATAATAATAAAAACATTTATCATGTTTACTATTATAAACATTTTAGATAGATAATCTCATTTAACTTTCTCAAAGACTCTGTGGGGTATGCATCATTATTATCCCCATTTCATAGACGGGGAAACCGAAGTGCAGAGTTCAGTGACAGCACGTGGTTGAGACAAGATTCAAACTCAGATTGGCTTTATTCCAAAAGCCTATTTTCTCAACTCCTACAGTAGCCTATCTCCTTTGTCTTTCTTTTTTGATTTCTTGCTGGCAGATGGTGCTAAATATCTGATGAATTTCATCAAATTACTTAATTAAAAATTTAAAGATGGATATGAATCCAGTTGAAACTTCAAAACACTATTTTCAACCAAACAAATTTTCAGCAACTATCAAACCGGTTCTCCTTTTCCCAGGTACCTATGGAGTATTTCAAAGCTTTAGGGTTGCCTTAGATTCATTTGCATGTTCCAGGTGTTAGGAAAATGAAAAACTTCAAAGCCCTAAAGAGATCTCCAAAAATTTAAAAATACGATTTAATACTTAAAGGTGACATCGTTTATTGCCACCTATGGGAAACTGGATCATTACACGTAAGTGCAGAACTAGTTGGAGTAAAATTTCTATTTCACATATAATTGCATGATCCCAAGAACAGATGACCGTTCCACATTGGCACAGACTGGGGACTCTGGGGAGCAGACTCTGACTTGGAGTTTAGTGCACAGAATGTTCACTAGGGGGCACCCTTGGGATCAGCTCCTGTGGAAGGGAGTGGGAAGAAGCAGGATTGGGTCCAGGGAGAAGTGACAATGCAATCAGGTCCCTTGAAGCCCCTTCTGACCCCACAGGAAACTCTGGAGTTTAAATGGCCCACTTAACTTGCCCCATGTTAGGTTAAAATGGCCTGGCTCTTTGTACAGCTGCCTCCATCTGTCACTGGATGTGGCCCACACTGGGACAGTGAGCTCCAATGAGGCGGCTCTCTACACGGAGGCCAACCCAAAGGGGCGAACAGCTGAAGGCTGTTTGATGACAACACTCCCAGCAGCTGGGACAAGTTCTTTCCTGAAGACATTTTACAGGGAAGGGAAAGGATATTGTATGTGGAGAGGGCCAAGGAAGGAATCTGGAAAATCTAGAAATGATGTGTGTCAACACACTTCCTTTCGTCACTAATCACAAAGCTACATGGCCGTTCACTGCCCCATCATTTGGGAAAACAGCATGAGGCCCCAAGGTAAGAACTACCTGGGCCCCTCTCCGTAAGATGTAGCTTAATTGAATAATCAAATAATGCACATAAAGTTCTGATTTTAGAAAGCACTCAATAAACATTAGGTAAAAAAAATAAATAAATAAAAAATAAAAAAAATAAACATTAGGTAGTGTAGTGGGTTGAATGGTAGCCCCCCCAAAAAGATATGTTTATATCCCAGAACTTGTGGGTGTGACCTTATTTGGAAAGAGGGCTATGCAGATGTAATTAAATTAGGGATCTTGAGATGAGTTCATCCTGGATTATGGGGTGGGTCCTAAATTAATGGCAAGTGTCCTTATAAGAGAGAGAAGAGAAGTAACAGGCAATGTAAAGAGGGAGGCTGAGATTGGAGTGATGCAGCCCCAAGGCAAAGAATGAAGCTGGAAGAGGCAAAGAACAAATTCTCTGCTAGAGCCCTGGAGCAGTGTAGCCCTGCAGACACCTGGATTTCAGACTTCTGGCCTCCACTGTGAGAGAATAACATCCTGTTGTTTTAAAGCACCCAGTCTGTGGTAGTGTGTTGTAGCAGCCGTAGGAAACTAATACAGAGTGTTATACATCAAGCGAGCACATGCCTGGCACTCTATGTGTGTTATCTCATTTAATCCATGCAACATTCCTATCAGGTGAAGACCACTGTTATCTTCACTTACAGACAAGGAAACGGGACCAGAAGGGTCATTTAACTTGTTCAAGGTCACATGTCCAGCCAGTGTGAAGCTGGAATTTGATGGCATACGCTGCAGTGCCCCTAAAATCTTCCTCTTTGCAAAGACCTGTCTCTCCTCACACGGGCCGCCTACACCACAGGCAGGCAAAGCAACCTGCTGTCT
Organism: Neophocaena asiaeorientalis asiaeorientalis; assembly: GCF_003031525.2. Classification (NCBI taxonomy): domain Eukaryota; kingdom Metazoa; phylum Chordata; class Mammalia; order Artiodactyla; family Phocoenidae; genus Neophocaena; species Neophocaena asiaeorientalis. The sequence goes on from NW_020172625.1 coordinate 9,855,806, forward strand.
CTGTGGGCACGAGGCTCGCCTCTCACAGAACCTGGCACATCCTACTGCTCGTCGCTGTTTTGTCTCTGTCTCTGGATCTTTGTAGGTCTCTGTCTGGGCTCGCCTCTACCTCTCATGCCCACTCTACCCTCAGTGTTTTGCTACCTTGCTTTCACATTGTCTCTCTCTCCGCACATACACACGAACATGTACACCATCAGGTCGAAAATGAGCTGGTAAAATAATTCCAGGCTCTGTGGCTTGTCCTGCCAGCGACCTTCGTCGCATTCCAGCAGGAGGTGTCTGGGGGCTCTGCCCCGAGGCTGGCTGGCATTGTCCCTTGCTTCCTGCCCAGCACCAGCTGCCTCTCACCCCTGAGGAGCAGTCACATGCCTGCTGTGGGTCAGAATCATCCCCTGTGAGGGAACAAGGCCCAAGGTTAACCAGTTATTACAAATCTCCTTTTATTACAAAATATATACCCAACTGTTTAAATTGCTGCACTCAAATGACCTGAACTGGGAAAGTAGATATTTCTTTCAGAGTGAGCATTTAAAAGGAAATAGATATTGAATAGATACTTTCTCTCCATCATTAATCTCTTCTTCATCAGCTTACTCCGAATCCTAGCTTGGTGTCAGACATCCTTCATTATGATTTGAATGAAACCTTTTAATTTTTTTTTTTTTTTTTGGTCAAAGTTCTCTAGGCTGACTCATCACAGTGATGATACCACCTTTTGTTGAGTGTTTATGATGTGCCAGGTGGTTTCATGCTCAATTTATGGAGGAAGAAACTACAGCCAAAGCATTGAAGCGATTCACCCAAGGGTAGGGGGGGCTGGACGTAAACCCAGATCTAGCTACCAGCAAAGCCATCTTGATCTCTCTAATCTTCCAACACAGGGGAGGTGTGAGCAGACAGTTTGAAATGTCCTGTTCCCGGATCCCTCACCTCCTTCCTCCACCCTAGGCTGGGCTGAGGCTAGAGAGGCTAATTTCTCTCTGTCCCAGTGAAGTGTCGATACCCGGAGTCCTGCTGGAAAAGCCCTTTGTAATCAGAGGCCCTACTGCTCCATCCCACGTCCCTCCCACACTAATACCTGTGCGCCCACTTCCCTTTCTCAGACTGCATCCTCTTATCCCTCTCATGTGTTCGCACGTGCTCCTTTTTGTTGAGAATCAGAACGCCTTCCTCCCCTTCCCTAGTTGGTAAAGTCCTTATCATGGGTTGAATCATCTCCTCACACCCACGTTGATCTGTTCAAGTCCTAGCCCCCAGCACCTCAGAATGTGACCTTATTTGGGAATAGGGTCATTGCAGATGTAATTAGTTAAGATGAGGCCACATTGGAGTAGTGTGGGCCCTAATCCAATATGATTGTTGTCCTTATAAAAGGGGAAAATTGGACACAGTCACACACAAGGAGAACACCATGTGAATGAAGACAACGGCAGAGATCAGGGCGATGCTTCTACAAGCCAAGGTAAGAGAAACACTGCCAGCAACCAACAAACTAAAGCTAAGTGACAGGCCTGGAACTGATTCTCTCTCACAGCCCTTAGAAGGAACCAACCCTGCTGACACTTTGATCTTGGATTTCTGGGCACCAGAACTGAAATTTCTGTTGTTTAAGCCACGCAGTTTGTGGTACTTTGTATGCAACCCTAGGAAACTCATGCACTCCTATTCATTTCTCAAGACCCAGTTCAAATGTCCCCTTCTCCATGCCTTTTCTTCACTGTCCCCCCACCCCCAAGCTGCAGTGTGTGTTGCGCTGTATCGCAATGACTTTATTTATGTCTCTGTTCTGCAATGGAGGCTGAGATTTCAAGGGCAGAGAACACATCTGCTTTATCTTTGTGTCTGCTCCTGTGCCATGTCTGTGCACAGCTGATTGTAGGCGCTCAATAAATGCTTGTTGAAGGAAAGGCTAAGGACCGGCATAGCTCACTGGCCCACACAGCCCAGAGGCCTGCCTAAGCTTCATCCCTGTGGTTGGAAGAAAAAGAGCTAAATGTAAACTGTAGGTCATCCTTGGGGATGTTTATAGAAACGAATGAGCTACACAAATGTGCAGTGTGAACAGGGAGTCAGAGCAGGCTTTCTGGTGTCAGAGCAACACAGCTGGGACTGGGGAGAGGGGAGCGGGGAAGGCTCTCCGAAGCCTACTTTCATGAGAGGCAGAGGAAGCTCCAGGGAGAGGGCTCGGCCCCTGGAAGGAGGCACCAAGCCTTGGCTGTTGCAGGGAAATAGAGATGATGCAACAGCCTGCATCCTGCCTCCTGGGTTGTCCCAGCCCCACCCTGTGGACTCTTGTCTGGGTCCAGGAGGAAGGCTAGGCTGTTGGGAAAGCCAGGAAGCTCTCTTCTCTACAAAACACTGGGCCACAAAGAGCTCTAGACCCCCGTGGCCATATTAAGAAAAGAGCAGGTGAGCAGTGTCACAATGCACTTCGCCACAGACCTCCAGCCCTTTAGCATTTCAGGGTTCAGGGCAGCGAGAATGGGTACAGGTTAGTTTGTGAGGGTGTATGTGCTCCCTTGGGACATTCCTCCCAGTCCTGGGAGTTGAGACTCTATGTCACCTGTTGGGGCTAAGAGGGAGCTGAAGGACATTGGAATTTGATTTATTACAGTTAATGGTGGCTCCAGAAACTAGTGAGGCCCGTGGACAAGTTGGGCTAAACGCAGGTGGTATGCTTTCTCCTCAAGTTTTGTCTGAGTGCTGTGGCATGGGGAAAAAAGAGGAAGAAAAAGCATTCTGTAGCCAAAAATATTTCCAAAAAGAGGAGTGAAATCCCAGCTTAGCCTCTGACGTTATTAATGTGTTAGATTGGGGATCTACACATTACGTGGTTTGTTCTAAACTGAATAGGGGGGACTTCCCTGGTGGTCCAGTGGCTAAGACTGGGCTCCCAATGCAGGGGGCCTGGGTTCAATCCCTGGTTAGGCAACTAGATCCCACATGCCACAACTAAAAAAGACCCCGCATGTGGCAACGAAGACCCCATGTGCCGCAATTAAGACCCAGTGCAGCCAAATAAATAAATATTTTTAAAAACAAACAAACAAACAAACTGAAGAGGGACAAGATGATATTCACAACCAGTAAGGCCTGAGCACTGAGACGCAGAATGGACACCAACTGGGAAGGTGACAGACAGCTAATATCAGCTCTGAACAGGCATATGAGGTGTGTGCATGCATGCACGAGTGCATGCCGTGCAAAGACACATTATCCATGAGAAGCCAATTCACACTATTACTACTAATCTGGAAGACTGAAATGCAAAGGGCTGAAACACTGGGGATTTAAAGGCCCAAGTAATTGGTGATAATGAAGAAATTCTACCACCAGATATTGCAAGATGCTTCAATGAGCTAATCCAGTGCATCATGATTCCGGATGCACAATAGAACCATCTGGGGAGTTGCTTCTTTTAATACAAAGTTTGGGCTCCACCGACCAATTAAATCATAATTTCTGAGATAGGACCAAAGCATTGCTATTTCTTTAAAGCTCTCCAAGGTGATTCTATTGAGCCAGGGTTAAGAAGGCACTGACTTAATCTTTTCATCATCAGCAAAATTAAATAATTTTAGTGTTAACAGGGGGGAAAAAGCTGTTTTAAAAGAATAAGAAAGTGTTGTATCAGAGCAGGGAACATGATTTTGTCATTGAGACTGTGGACTCTGGAGCCAAACCACTAAGGTTCAACTTGTCTTCTGTCACTTACTACCTGTGAACCTACAGTACATCATTTGGTCTCTCTGTGCCTCAGTTTCCTCTTCTGTAAGATGAAAATAATAATAGTACCTATCTCACTGGGTGGTTGTGAATACGAGATGAGTTTATATTGTTAGAATACTTAAAAGAGTACCTGGCACTCTGTAAGCACCATATAAATATTTACTATTAATTTTCTACCCACCTAAGTTTTTCACGGGTCTAGGCTTGTAGTTGAAACTGAAGATGTAGTCTAGTCATCAAAATAGCCTTTCACATAGTGTCCTGCCTTTGGAGGTCGAGTACAGGGGGTACAGAAACTAGAAATACAAATTGGACTATTGGTAAACTGTAGCTTTGATGTTCTATCAGAAGAGAAGAAAAATGTAAAGTATTGAGTGAATTCCATTATAATTACCAACAACTAGAACATTAAAAATAGTAATGAAGAAAATAGTTTTAGTCTAGGGAGGGAAGAATATACAATGGAGAAAAGACAGTCTCTTCAACAAGTGGGTCTGGGAAAACCGGATAGCTACATGTAAAAGAATGAGATTAGAACATTTCCTCACACCATATACAAAAATAAACTCAAAATGGATTAAATTCCTAAATGTTAAGACCTGAAACCATAAAACTCATAGAAGACAACATAGGCAGAACACTCTTTGACATAAATCATAGCAATCTTTTTATGGATCTGTCTCCTATGGTAAAAGAAATAAGATCAGAAATAAACAAACATGCAAGAGGGAGGAGATATGAGGATATATGTATATGTATAGCTGATTCACTTTGTTATAAAGCAGAAACTAACACACCATTGTAAAGCAATTATATTCCAACAAAGATGTTAAAAAAAATAAAATAAAATAAACAAATAGGACTAATTAAACTTAAAAGCTTTTGACAGCAAGGGAAACCATCAACAAGATGAAAAGACAACCTACAGAATGGGAGAAAATATTTGCAAATAATATGATCGACATGGGGTTAATATCCAAAAAATATAAACAGCTCATACAACTCAATATTAAAAAAACAAACAACCCAGTCAAAATACAGGCAAAAGGGAGAACGAGATGTGACTATGGAGGCAGAGATAGGAGTGATGTGGCCATAAGCCAAGGAATGCCCTCAGCCACCAGAAACTGGAAGAGGCAAAGAATGGATTCTTTCCTAGTCCCTCAGAAGGGAGTTTTGGTCCTATGTTACTAGTTTTGGACTTCTAGCCTCTAGAACTGTGGAAGAATAAATTTCTGTTGTTTTAAGCAAAAAAACTCAAAATGGGCAAAAGACCTGAAGAGACATTTTTCCAAAGAAGATATACAGATGGCTAACAGGCACATGAAAAGATGCTTAACATTGCTAATTATTAGAGAAATGCAAATAAAAACACGAATGAGATATCACACCTGTCAGAATGGCTATCATCAAAAAGTATAAAAATAACAAATTGTTGGAGAAGATGTAGAGAAAAGGGAATCTTGTATACTGTTGGTAGGAATGTAAATTCATGCAGCCACTATGGAAAACAGTATGGAGGTGCCTCAAAAAACTAAAAATAGAACTACCATATGATCCAGCAATGCCACTCCTGGGTACATATCTGGAAAAAAATTAAAACACTAATTTGAAAAGATACATGTACCCTAATGTTCATAACAGGACAACTTACAATAGCCAAGATAAGGAAGCAACCCAAAGGCCCATCAACAGAAGAATAGATAAAGAAGATGTGGTAAGATATATATATATATTTATATAAATGGACTATTACTCATCCATTAAAAAAATGAAATTTTTTTATGGATGGAGATAGAGAATATTATGCTTAGTGAAATAAGTCAAAGACAAATACTGTATGATATCACTTATATGTAGAATCTAAAAAAATGATACAAATGAATGTATATGTAAAACAGAAACAGACTCACAGATATAGAAAACCAGCTGGTGGTTACCAACGGGGATGGGGAAGGGGGAGGAGCAAATTAGGGGTATGGAATTAAGAGATACAAACTACTATGTATAAAATAGATAAGAAAGAAGGATATATTATATAGCACAGGGAATTATAGCCATTATGTTGTAATAACCTTTAATGGCGTATCATCTGTAAAAATACTGAATCACTATGCTGTACCTGAAACTAATATAATATTTAAAATCAACTATATACTTAAATTTAAAACAAAGAAGATAGTCTTAGGATTAAAATAGAAATCTTTATTTGACAATACTTGAGGTGGAGCAAACAAAATGGAATGGAATATATCAAGAGGCATCTTACAGGACTGTGTTTCTAGAGGCTAAAGGAAGTTATCTTGGGCTCTGGTTATAACATAGCCTGAGGGGCAAGTCTGTCTGTGTCCAGTAAATGTGTCTTCCAAGAAAAAGAAACAGAGAGAAACTTTTAAGTGAGACATATTGTTTCTGAATTGCTGGAGCCCCCATAACTCCTCCCAAAGTGAAAAGGTGGTTTTTTTCATGACCCATTTGACAACTTTATATGCACATTTTAAACTTATTTTGTTATGAGGAGGTTTTATTTATTCACTCACCCAGGTTCAAATTAGACTTCTGGATATCTAACTCATTGGATGCAGAATTTCTCTCATGGTGGTGGGGAATGGGGATGTTCCGTGGGAAAACTGATTCCCTCACCTCTAGGCTTGGCAGAGAACTGGGGAAACTGATTCCCTAACCTCTAGGCTTCATTCCAGAACCAGGCAGTGGACTGGGGTGGCTTCCTTCACTCTAGCTTTGGAAATGCTTTATAGTGGGGGCTGCCTTCTGTCTCTTTGCTAAGTTTCCATACTGGGCCAAAGACATCCCCACATTCTTCCAGAAGATGTGGTACATATATACAATGGAATACTACTCAGTCATTAAAAAAAGAATGAAATAATGCCATTTGCAGCAACATGGATGGACCTAGAGATTATCATACTAAGTGAAATAAGTCAGAAAGAGATAGATAAATACCATATGGTATCACTCATATGTGGAATCTAAAATATGGCACAAATGAACTTATCTACAAAACAGAAACAGACTCATAGACATAGAGAACAGACTTGTGGTTGCCAAGCAGGGGAGAGGGAGAGGGATGGACTGAGTTTGGGGATAGCAGATGCAAACTATTATATTTAGAATGGATAAATGACAAGGTCCTAATGTATAGCACAGGGAACTATATCCAATCTCCTGGGATAAACCATAATGGAAAAAATATTTTAAAAGACTTATATATGTGTATAACTGAGTCACTTTGCTGTACAGCAGAAATTAGCACATTGTAAATCAACGATACTTCAATAAAAAAATAAATAATAAAAAACAAAGACATCCCCACATTCTTCCAGAAGGGAATAACTTCCCCATAGGTGGCATCCACCTGGATCTCCACCAGGCCCCCAAGTCTATTGACTCTTGCAGTCCATGCTTTCCTTCAAGCTTTAGTTTCCTGATTTTTGAAATATATCCTTTAGTAACCTTTTTCAGCAAAGATCTAGAGAGGTCTATTCTCCAAACCTTTGAAAACATCTGTCATAAAAAATAGTTCAGTTGGATGTAGGCTTCTAGATTAAAGTTCTGGGTAAAGATGGTGGATTGAACATACTCATCCAAATTTTGCTTCTCCAGAAACCACATAAAAACCACAATGAGTAGATAGATATTATTTACAAATGTATGAACATTTAAGAATATGGAAAATGGGAGAGGAGACAACAACAAGGTTTTAGAAGCTAGAAAGAAGATGGAAAAATAAAAACTGACTAAGCAGATCAAAGGAAGTCAGATTTGAAGCTGGCTTGGTTAATTCTGCAACACCATCAACAGTCCAGGAGATGGTGACACCAGGTAACATTAGAAATGGGCATGAAGAGGGTGGCTTAAAATAAGGAGGGTTAGAAAGCCATTTGGGAAGCACTACCTTCCTCGATCCCCTCCATACCCCATGCTATGGATGACTTGTCCTCCCCACCTCTATTAGTCAGTTCTCCAGAGAAACAGAACCAAAAGTATATGTACATATACAGAAAGAGATTTATTATGAGAGATTGACTCATGCAATTATGGAAGCTGAGAAGTCCCATGATCTGCTGTCTGCAAGCTGGAGGCCCCAGAGAGCCAGTGGTAGAGTTCCAGTCCAAACCTAAACCTGAGAACCAGGGGAGCCAAAGGATCCACCTGGTCCAAGTCCAAAGGCCTAAGAACCAGGATACGGATGTCCAAGAGCAGGAGAAGATGGATGTCCCAGCTCAAGCAAAGAGTAAATTCACCCTTTTTCTACATTTTCTTCTCATTCAGGCCCTCAGCAGATTGGATGATGCCCACCTGCATTGGTGAGGGTGATCTTTTTCACTCAGTCCACCAATTCAAATGCTAACCTCTTTCAGGGACACCCTTACAGACACATCTAGAAGTAATGTTTTACCAGCTATTTAAACATCTCTTAGTCCAGTCAAGTTACACATGAAATTAACCATCACACCACCCTAGCAAAGGTATGGATGTTTATTCTGTGGAAAGGGAAAAACAGAAGTATATTGGACTTGGATGACACAGATCTGGTTAAGAGCAAGAGTACCATACTGAAACCAGGGTGAGTAGATGAATATGCAGACACTGAAAGCTGAGTGGGACCCCACCTCCAAACCCTGTTCACCCACCTACCTTCCAGAAATGGTTATGACCAAACGTTTTCTCTCCAGGTGGAAGAATTAGAAGAAGAGTTATCTCTGGGATATCTGACCCAGAGGAAGAACTTAAGATACTGATATTGAGGTTTCCCCCAACAAATAGTCCAGCCATATCACCCTCCAATGAAACCCACTCAGATCTTCCTATCAGCTGTTTTACTCACCACAATTAAACATAAGCAGACACCTAAATATTACCAGACAGCTGCAGAATGCCTCTAATAAATAAGAAAAAGATGAAACAAACAAACCACAAAGAGAGAAAAATAACTTGGAGGAAAATTAAACTATGAAGGGAAGAGAAAACTTCAAAATAAAACTATTATTAATATCTTCAAAGAGATAAGCAATGATACTAAATCCTGGAAACAGGGTCAGAATGCTATTTAAAAAGGAACATTCAGAGAACATAAAAGAGCCCTTAGAAATTAATAACATGATAGCAGAACTAAAACACTCAATAGAAAGTTTGGAAATTCAGGTGAGTCAATCTCCCCAAAAGCAGAGCATAAACCAAAGAAAGGGAAATATGAGAAATATATAAAATATTATATTATGTTACATAAATTTATATGTGCATGTATTTTATATAGAAAGTATAAACCCTTACATTATATTATAAAACATTGTATAAAACAATCTAGGAAGGCCAATATCTGAATAATGAGAGTTTCAGAAAGAGAAAACAGAGAAAAGGAATGAGAAAAAAATGAAAGAAATAATTTGAGGGAAAATATCCAGGGAATGGATGTAACAGACTGCTGAGTGGGACATGAGCTGTTGTCCAGAGACCACAGAACAAATATCCAGGGAATGGATGTAACAGAATGTTGGTGGGACATGACCTAGTGCTCAGAGATAAAAGAGGTATGAAATGCCCCAGATTTGAAAGAGAAATGAAACCAAGTGGCACTTCTTCCAGGGATTATTAAGAAGTGGTTAAATGGGCTCTGGAACTCTCATCCTCTGCCCCACATGCCCTTCCAACTCTAGTTTATATAAGAGAAGATCAGGGCGAGAAAGGAGAATCTTGAGAGTGGGGTGTTGCTGGTGAAGGATGAGAGTACTGTGGCATTTCCCTCCTCTCCCCTTGGGAGAGGAAAGGGAAGCTGCTTTTTGCCAAATCCCCACAATGTGAAAAGGGCTCCAAATATGAAACTCTCAGATCTAAAGTGTCTTTTTGACATCTTATTCCTTAGCTTGGCTTCTGTTTATACAGTGTGCTTGCTGATCTGTGCCCTGTACCTATATAAATAAATTAAAAAAGATGGCAGGGCAGAGAGGATGCAAGTGTGTAGCAGTCTGTACTCTCACTATTTGGTGGGGGCAAAGCTGTGTCAGTTTCCTGTGGGTTCACAAGTAGCCAGGCTTGAGCTGCCTTGCTAGCACCCCAACCAAGAGGGTGAGCCATCAAGCAAGGACTCCAGTAGCTGGAGTCTGTGGGGTGTTCTATCATGGACTATGTTGGCGTCGGGGGTGGGGTGGTAAAGTCAAGTCTGAGTGGACCTCTCAGGTCAGCAGATGGGTTCGGGGGATGTGAGGAGCTGGAAGCGAGACTCGCATATACAAACAGGGCTCTCAAATGGAGGCATCTTCAGTAACTAGCATGTTAGACAACCTGAATTCACAGAGGCATAAATATAAACTGGTTGGGTTTTTTTTCCATTTACTGCCTTCAACCATGCTTTACTGAATCTCCCTTGGCTATTCTTTAATGACATCTTGTGCAGATTCCACAGCTCTCTGGTCACTTGCATATATAGAAAAGTCCACCACCAGAGGACAAGCATTTAGATCCAGGCCACAGAGAGGGTAATGCTCTCTGAGGGGGAACCACAAAGGCATCAGTCAGGTGAACATTCTTTTTTATCTTTATCCATCCTCCCTGCTCCTGTAATGCAAGAACTTAGACTATAGGAAAAAGACAGAAGGAAGCGTGAACATGTAGACAATGCCCTTTCCCCACTCAAAGGCCCCCAGGCAGAAGCATAGCTGGTAGTATGGGGCAGGGTGAAGACAAGTAATCAATTGGATATACAACTAAATTAGATTGTAGTGGACTTTTTTGGCTGGAGAAATAGGCTTGAGGCTGGGTTTCCAGGAACAATGCCCAAAATCATGCCACAGAAATAGCTTGATGAGGAAATTCCACTGTCACCCTAGACTTCAGGAACTTGACAGCATTGGACCTGTTGCCACTGTGAATGCCCCCCAAAGCCAGGCTCCATTGCCACCACTCAAGCCAACAAATGGAAGCACTGAACTGAGCTTATATTTTTTATTAGTCATTTAGAAATTAAAATCTTGCATAGGTGCATCTGATTAATGGATCATGCAAGGTCCATTTAGCTGTGAAAGAAGCTAGGGATTTGAACTCTGAGATCTACATTGGAGCAGTAGAATTTATGGAAATTCTCCATAGTTAGAAAAGCTATTCAGAAGATGGGTCACTGCAAATGTGACACATGTCCACTATAGCTAATATTGTTTAAAATCAAATTGATTATCCACTTCATACTCATTAGGATGGCTGTTACCAAAAAAACAAAATAACGAATGTTGGAGAGGATGTGGAGAAACTGGAACCATTGTGCATTTGCTTCCAGGAATATAAAATGGTGCAGCTGCTGTGGAAAACAGTATGGTAGTTCCTCAAAATTTAAACATAGACTTATCATGTAATCTAGCAATTCTACTTCTAGATATATATACTCAAAAGAATTGGGCTTCCCTGGTGGCGCAGTGGTTGGGAGTCTGCCTGCCAATGCAGGGGACACGGGTTCGAACTCTGGTCTGGGAAGATCCCACATGCTGCGAAGCAACTAGGCCCGTGAGCCACAACTACTGAGCCTGCGCGTCTGGAGCCTGTGCTCCTCAACAAGAGACGCCACGATAGTGAGAGGCTCGCGCACCGCAGTGAAGAGTGGTCCCCACGCGCCGCAACTCGAGAAGGCCCTCGCACAGAAACGAAGACCCAACATGGCCAAAAATAATAAATAAATTAATTAATTAATTAAAAAAGAATTGAAAGTAGGTAATCAAATAGATATTTGTACATCAGTGTTCAAAGAAGCATTATCATGATAGCCAAGAGGTAGAAAGAAGCAGCCCAAATGTCCATCAATAGATGAATGAATAAATTAAACATGGTGTGTGTGTGTGTGTGTGTGTGTGTGTGTGTATGTAATGGAATATTATTCAGCCTCAAAAACAAATGAAATTCTGGTACATGTTACAACGTGGATGAACCTTAAAAACATTAAGCTAAGTGAAATAAACCAGACGTAAAAGGACAAACAGTACACGATTCCACTTACATGAGTTACCTAGAACAGTCAAATTCATAGAAACAAAAACAGAATAGCGGTTAACAGGGACAGTCCTTGAGCAATGAAAGAAGATTTAAAAGGCCTTGAATCAAGAATAGGAGAATGTGCTTTATTGATAAGAAAAATATCAGAAGCTGTTTTTTTTTTTTTAAGATTTTTTTTTTTGTGGACTATTTTTAAAGTCTTTATTGAATTTGTTACAATATTGCTTCTGTTTTGTATTTTGGTTTTTTGGCTGTGAGGCATGTGGGATCTTAGCTCCCCAACCAGGGATTGAAGCAGCACCCCCTGCATTGGAAGGCGAAGTCTGAAACACTGGCCCGCCAGGGAAGTCCCAAAAGCTGGTTTTCTTTTCTAAAAGGTCTTCAGACTCATTCTCTCCAGCTTTAAATAAAAACCAATTATTAATATATGCATAAATCAGAGAGAGCGAGTAACCAAATAATAATTGGCCCAGGAACTTTGGAGCCAAATATTCCCTGATCTCCAGTTGACCTTGAGTGAATCACTTAAACTCTCTGCTCTTCAGCTTCCCTGACTCCACAATGAAAAACACAGCTTCCCCACAGAGGTGTTAGGAAATTCCCTGAATTCACTGTTGTCAAGCAAATCCATGGCATGCAGAAACCCAGGGGAGATATGCTGTTTCTTTCAAATTTATAGAAAATCTAAAAACAGTATATTGAGCTAGAATCATCAAGTGTTCATTTTGGGCACATAATGCTCCAAACAAGAAAATAGACGCTTTATATACAACTGTTAGTTTTCTTTTTTATGACTCTCAGAAGTCAACACACATTGGTTGCCAATTGCGATGCAATTCCACCTTCTGTCTCTTTGCCTTTTGTCGTCCTGGTGACTTACTGTATCAAATACTGAGAAGAAAAAGTAGTTGAGTAAAGGGGCAAAAGTGGCAATCTTCTCCTTTCTTGCCAGCTATCTTATTTTGTTTTGCTTTGTTTTGTTTTTTCCCCCTAATCTCACTCATCCTAGCGCAGTTATGGTGCAACCCTGAATCCAAGCGTCTGTTCCCAAGAACCTCTCAAGTGTGTGATTTACAAAGACTGCTTTGGAGTTGAAGCGAGCTACCTCGATCCTTTAAATACAAGTGACATTGTTACCTTAAGAGGAAAATAAGAAATCTATCAGAAGGACTTTTAGGCTTAAATTCTTTTTCAAGGATCCTAAGTTAATTAAAGAGGACAATATACAAAAGAAGATGACCTTTTTCATATAAGCTATAAACATGCCATCATTAACGAATTGCATTACAGGCAAGAGAAGACAAAGAGCAGTTCTGGTTAAGTTCAGCAGTTACTTAAGTTGATGGAATGGCAGACAGCGTAGTTAATGTTTTGAGTAGTTAAGATATTTTTACAAAGCCATTCGTTAAAAATAGACGTAAGCATTAAAAATAAATGAATATACTGTAAAGCAATAAACTTTTGTTTAGACTTTGGGATCATATTAGTGATTCATCTTTCTGTGTCAGCTAAAGATAATTTAAAAATATTAGTCAGAAAGAAAGAATTGTAGGCTGACTACATCTGACTTAACAACATCCTTTCTTGTAGTTAGGTGGCTTTTTACTATATTACCTTGGTGAAGGGAAATTTGTTTTACATTAATAGTAAACGAAAACAAATTTGGCCTTTGTGGCGGGGGAAGAATGCTATATTTCTTCAGCAAAATTACATTATAATGTGCTGACAAATTCAAAACAACTGTTCTGAGTAATGAATGCATAGGGAAACTCCAGACTGAAGGGATTGGAACAGTAATGACAGAAAGGAAATACCCTGATTTTTTTTTTCCTAAAAACTGAGCTGAAGCTCCAAGTGCTTTTCACTCAGTGGTTCCAAATATCTTTCAACAGTGTCACTACAAAAATGAAATGAGCGAAAAGAAAGAGACATCTGAACGCCGATCTGTTCCCATTAGAAATACATGGTTAATTTTCATGATTAACAAGTCTTCTTTCATTAAGCCCCACTGCCTCCTGCCCAGCCTGGTGGTAGGGAGATATGAATTCCATGTCAGAAGCTCCACTGGTAATGTTACTGTACTCTAGGTTCAAGAGCATAAGGTTTGGTGTCAGATGCCTGGGTTTGAATCTCAGCTCCACCACTTAGCAACTCTGTGACTTAAAAGCTGCTTAAGTTCCTTAACCTCTCTGAACCTCATTTTCTTCTGTAAATGAGAGATAGTAACAGTCACTGTTCTAAGATGAAATGAGATGATGTATGTGAAGCACTCAGCACAGGCCTGACACATAATAAGCAGTTAATAAATGTTAACTATCTTCTTGTTTTTTGCTACAAACTTGGATAATTTAACAACTCCCAAATGCACAACTCAACTTATTATTCAAAAATTATTTAGGCAGGGGATACCTGCCTAAATTAGTAGAATTCAGTGATTTCTTTCAGGGGCCAAGGTTACTTTCTGGTATGAATTAGAAGTACAGGGAACTATATAATTGCAGAACAAGAAGGAGAAGAAACCGTGATGTGGTCCTTAACATTGGCAAAGAAGTCTCAAGGAGGAAGAGAGCATGGTAGAGTCCATAGTACATTGATCTTGTAATCAGAAAGAACCTGGATTCAGTTCTTAGCTTGGTCACTATAGTGGGTTGAATGCTGGCCTTCAAAAGATATGTCCAGTTCCTAACCTTTGGTACCTGTGAATGTGATCCTTATTTGGAAATAGGGTCTTAATAGATGTAATTAAGTTAAAAATCTTGAGATGAGATCATCCCAGATTTAGGGTGGGTCCTAAATCCAACGACAAGTGTCCTTATAAGAGACAGAAAAGAAGACAGACACACACAGAGGGGAAGTCCACATGAAGATGTAGGCAGAGTTGGAGTGATGCATCAATAAGCCAAGGAATTCCAAGAAGTGTGGGCAGCCACCAGAAGCTCGGTGAGAGGCATGGAATGGATTCTCCCTCAGCTCCTTTAGAAGGAATCAACCCTGCTGACATCTTAATTTTAGACTTCTGGTCTCCAGAACTGTGTAAATATATATTTCTGTTGTTTTAAGCCACCCATTTTATGGTAATTTGTCATGGCAGCCCTAAGAAAGTAATACAATCAGTAAGTTGGAAAGTTAGTGGACCTCTCTGAGGACTAATGAGATCAAGAATACAAAGACACCGGGACATGAGAGGCATTCAATAAACGTTCGCTGAAAACATTCTTTCTCTTCATCTTCACAACAACCCAGTAAGTTAAGTATTATCCTCACTTTCCTATGAATAAATGGATTCCCTGAAAAGTTGACCGACCAGCCCGCAGCCAGGTGAGTGAATGGCAGGTTTTTTGGCTCCAGTACTAGTATCTTCTCAACCATACAAATTTGTCCTCTCTCTTGCTTACAGAGTTTTACCAAAATTCTGTTTGTTACTTACTACATTGTCACTGTACCCGACTAAACTGCCATGAATCCCATGAATCCAAAAAATAAAATATTAGCTGAGGAGGGAGAGGAAGAGACAGTAAAAGTAGCGTGTATGGAAGAAGTCAAGGAAAAGCACACAAAATTCAAAGGCAGATCATTCATCTCAAATCAGGATGTTAGAGAATGGTTCACAGAAATAATGAAAGTTTTATAGTAAGCCCTAAGGGATAGAGAGAAAACCTTTCTTAAATTAATAATTTTACTGATAAAGAGTGGTTATCATCTAATTATAATATCTCAAATCCATTACTGCCCACCTGGGAATTGAAGGCTGGGTTTGACAGAGTCTAAGAATCACAAAGGGAAGCTTCCCTGGTGGTCCAGTGGTTGAGACTCCTAGCTTCCACTGCAGGGAACCCGGAACTGAGATCCCACATGCTGTGCAGTGCAGCTAAAAAAAAAAAAAAGGTAAAAGAATCACAAAGGTAATAAATCTTCATCGCTTACTCATTTATAGACGTCAGGAAAATAGCACATTTTGAATGATTAAACGGTCTTTAGGTTTATCAGAAATGTGGATTATCTCACTTTTCACTCATCTCAAACATTTTGTTAAAATGATCTTTTAACTTTTTTCAGGAATTGAGAAAAATACAAGTTTTTTTAAAAATAATTTTTAAAATTTTTGGCTGTGTTGGGTCTTCGTTGCTGAGAGTGGGCTTTCTCTAGTTGCAGCGAGCAGGCTTCTCATTGCTGTGGCTTCTCTTGTTGCGGAGCACAGGCTCCAGGCACGCAGGCTCAGTAGTTGTGGCTCGTGGGCTCTAGAGCGCAGGCTCAGTAGTTGTGGCACATGGGCTTAGCTGCTCTGCGGTATGTGGGATCTTCCCAGGCTCCAACCCGTGTCCCCCGCACTGGCAGGTGGATTCTTAACCACTGCGCCACCAGGGAAGCCCTTGGCTCTTAAACATAGGAAAAGAAGTGCTCAAACTCACTCATTAAAAGAATGCACATTAAAACCATATTGAATTAAAAGTAATTTTTTACGTACCAAAACTCAAAACATTTGAGAAAATTTTGCTTTGTAAGGGTGTGAGGCAGTGGACCCTCTCATGCATAGTGGAAGTAAAAATGTTTGCATCTTATATGAAGGGCAATGTGGAAATATTTATCAAAATTTTAAATATTCATATCATTTTAACCCTGTAATTCTATATATAGGAATTTATAAATCAAATAGGCTTATATATATCCGAAATGATGTATGTATATCCAAAGTTATTCATATTATTGTTGTTTGTAATATTAAAAGATTAGAAATGACCTGAATATGCATTAACAAGGGAATGGTTAAATCATTATGGTATATCTATATAATGCAACACTGTAAGGGTATTTTCAAAATTAAGATTCTTTTTATGGACTGATTTGAATAATCTCCATGAAATATTGTTAAGAAAAAAACAAGGTTCAGTACACCGCATACCTCATGCTAAGTGGGAAGAATATGTATGCTCATCTTGTCTATAGAGCAGCTCTTAAATGCGTCGCAAGAAACTGGTGACAGTGTCTCCTGATGCGGCAGCAGCACGAGGCCGCGTGCAGAGGATGGACTGTCAGGTGAAGGTGCAGGAGCTGGGCCCCGCCGGGTGCAAGTCCCGGTGTGTGAACGAGGTGCCGTCCTTCTACGTGCCCATGGTCGACATCAACGATGACTTCGTGCTCCTTCCGGCCTGACGCGGTGGGACAGCTGCGAGCCCCATACGTCTGCCGCCGAGTCCGGGCTGTGGAAGGAGACCACGTCCCCGGTGGGGACACCCAGGGAGAAGCCCGCGCTGGGCCCCTGGCACGTGCCTCTTTCACACCCGCCGCCGCGGGAGGACGCGGAGCCGGGGTCGCGTGCACGGACACGGCAGCCTCAAGCTCTTTTCCGGCGGCTGCACGGGCATCTCAGGAGCTGCAAGACGAAGAGCGTTTTTAAAATTCCTTGTTCCATTTCTGATCGACTAAAGAGAATAAAATTAAGGCGTCCACCCCTCACCAACAGCGGCCTCCGGGTCGGAGGGTGGGGAGAGCTTCGGCCCGGCTGCCGTCCTGTCGCCACGAACCTGCCTGCGGACGGTGCCGGCCTCGCACCTGGGCTGGGACGCCGGGCCGGGTGAGGGTCTGGCTGCACCGCCCGCCCGCCTCACAGGGACACAGAGGCAGGACTTTCGGCTGTGTTCTTAATGGAGTCAAATCCACGTGGTTTGTATATTTTTTCCTTTAATCTTGGGCATTTTGTTTCTCTTTCTGAGAACATAACTTGAAACACTACAGAGCCAATAATCATATAAAAAGTGTACCTGTAAACGCTGTACAGTTTTATACACGTTCACAATGTACTTTTGCTGCCTTCTAGATAATTTATTTTGCAACACGTTACTGCACAGTTGTAAATAACTTATGTACTGTAACATCACTTCAGTTATGTGTAAAGAAATGAATTAGTTAATTAAATGCTCTTTGTGAGAAAAAAAAAAATGAAAGAAACTGGTGACATTGGTTGCATTGGTAAAAGTAAGCTGAGTGGCTGGGGAAAAAAAAGCATGAGAGGGTACATGATGGTTTTGAAGCAGAGCTACAAATCCTTTGACCCTCCTCCCATCAGGAGGTGGAGTACAGGACCCTTCCCTTGGAGTTTGGTGGGCCTTTGCAACTGCCCTGATGAACAGAATGCAGTAGAAGTGGTGGTGCCCAAGGCAGCGTTTGAAAAGTCTCGGCAGCATCTGCAGGTTCCCCTTGGGACAGTTACTCCAGGAGAGAGAGAAGAGAAATGCCCTAGAAGCCCCAGCTGCTCGAGTCTTCCCAGCTCCAGCACCGGACGTGCAAGTGAAAAAACCTTTGAGATGACCCCAACTCTAGCCACTTTCTGACATTAACTGCATAAGAGACCCTGAAGGAGAACTGACCCATTGACCCCCAGCTTCATTAGCAACTAATGACATCATTACTGTTTTAAGCCACTATTTTGGAGTGGTTTGCTAGGCAGTAAGAGATAACTAGAACAGAGCCCTTCACTGTTTACCCTTTATACATTTTGAATTTTGAATCACATGAATGTATTTCCTATTAAAAAAGTAAATAAAGCTAAAATTATCCCCCAAATTCCCTGGCTTAATCTTTTTTATTTTTTTTTTTTAAACATCTTTATTGGGGTATAATTGCTTTACAATGGTGTGTTAGTTTCTGCTTTATAACAAAGTGAATCAGCTATACATATACATATGTTCCCATATGTTCCCATATGTCTTCCCTCCTGGCTTAATCTTTTATCTATCTTTAACCCTTAAAATGGTTTCAGTAACAGAATTGTCTAAGGTTTCCTTGGCCTGATTATCCTCAAGGACTTACTGATAAGTAGGAATCTGCCTGGTGTGAATTGAGAAATGCTGGAATACCCCTGCCCCGGCTCCAAACAAACAAACAAAAATCTTTGCTTCCTCAACAATGGAAATTACTTCCTTAGCCAATAACATATGCAAATATGATCAATATTATTAACATTAAATAAATGCATTCCATCAACTACTTTCTAATTGTGAAGTGAGAAGTGTACCTTCACAATAGAGGGTACCATCATAACCGAGCATTGTGAATAGAGGGCTAATGTGACATGATATGCCCCAAATGCAACATGAAGTATACAGCATCACCTATGAACAATTTGCTCCAAAAACATTGAACCTGAAACTACTCAGGCTTTTAGATCTAACTTCAAGTTTACAGGAAGTGCAAGTGATAGAGAAACAAATTAAACACCACCATGAGAAAACAATCAGAAAAATTCAGAATATGGAACACTCTACAAGATAATTGGCCTGGTCTCTTCAAAACAGCATTGGTGAAGAGGTGGGGAAACAGGCATTTTCATGCATTATTGTTGTAACTCTAGATGTATCTCCAAGACCATGCACATTCCTGGCTTAGAAAAATCCCTTTATTCACCCTGAATGCCAACACACATTCACAAATAAAATTTGAGTTCATCAGAATATACAACAAGAGGAATAATCATCTAAGAACTGACAAAGAAGAGTATCATTTAGGACAAAACATTAAGGATTTGATTAAATTAAATTTATTGTGGGGCTTCCCTGGTGGCGCAGTGGTTGAGAGTCCGCCTGGCGATGCAGGGGACGCGAGTTCGTGCCCCGATCCGGGAGGATCCCACGTGCCACGGAGCGGCTGGGCCCGTGAGCCATGGCCGCTGGGCCTGCGCATCCAGAGCCTGTGCTCCGCAATGGGAGAGGCCACAACAGTGAGAGGCCCGCGTACCGCCAAAAAAAAAAAAAAAAAATTAAATTTATTGTGAGTATATTTTGTAATATCACTTGAGGTACCAGGTATTAATGCCTAGATTATAACCAAATTACAGTGAATATTATGAAGTAAAGGGAGAGTTTAATCAATATCTTCATGCCTCTCTCAAACTAGAGTCTTTGTTTTTTAAACGTATTAATCCTTTGGGTTCATGTAGAATTCCTATAACAGTGCTGAATTGTTTTATGTACTTAAAGTAGCCTGAGACTGAGTTAGAATTGCTATGCTAAGAGAGCTAGTAGTTGCACTCAAATAAGTTAATTATATCCAAAAAAGCCCTTCATCTATCTACCGCCCACTGCTGTTCTGAGATTTACTATGCCATCAAAAGTGGGACTCAAGTAACCTAATGAAATTCACTATTTATGCCTATAATCACAGCAGTGATATTTCAAGGCCATCTCATTAGCAGAAATATTTGTAGTCAACCCATTCGGGATGCCCTTGGAAAATAAATATGTGAAGCATATCAAAAGGGCATTGTTCCCTTTCAGAACAGGGATTTATTTATCAAAATCTTAGAGTAAATACCAAGATTAGATTAGTGCAACTGTTTCATTCTTTCCCCCAGACAACAATAGAAGATGTCAGGCCAGCTAAAAAAGTGCTGAGTTTAGAGTAATGCAAAGTTATAAATAGTACTTTGCATCGAGAGAGAGTACACATTTAGGAGAAATTAGAAGCAGAGATTATTGTCTCTATTTTTCTATCTGGTAGCTTCCAATCAGTTAATATAGTACCATCCACAAACCTGTTTAGCTATATTACCAAATTTTAATTTAAGAAATGAGGATCTATAAAGTGTTTGCCATAAGTCAGAGAGGGTTCTCCACTCCTGGGATAATGAAAGGGAATTCAGATTCAAGCATCTCAATAAACACTGTATCTTACTCTCTTCCTGTGACACAACCCGCTGACATGTGCAGTGCCTCCCAAACCCACAACTGGTTTACCTACTCAAAACACTTAAGACTTGGTCTTCATGCTAGTTGAGAGAATGGGCTTAAATTCTCTTCTACCATTTACTTCAATTAAACAAGCAAATCACTCTTTAGGCCATGGTTTCTTCATTTGTAAAATGGAAGTAATAATAGTAACCTCACAGAGCTGTGAGAAGGACAAAATGAGAAAAACCATGTAAAGCACTTAGAACTCTGATGAGCACATAATATCTACTCCTCTTACACTCAGCATTTACTATAGAAGGCGCCATGCTAGGCACTGGTATCCAGTGATGAATAAGACAGTTTCCTCTCAGTGATCTCACAATCTAGCTGAGGAGCAGACATGGAAGTAAATCATTATAATATTATAATTGAGACATAGAGGACATAGACAGCCCTCCCTAATTCGCTGTAGATTATGCCAGGGCCCCTGAAATGTCTCGGAACTTCACAGGATAGAGACACTTCAGCAGGCCCTTGAAAGATGAATAAACCTTTCCCTTGAGTTGAATGTTCTAAAATTATACACATTCAGTAATTTAGTATTATTTTCAATGACACCACACTGCATAATGCTGCTACATGGAAGAGCCAGGAACATGCTTGCATTGCTCTCTAAAACCCTCTTTCTGGATAAAGAATATGTGGTACATATATACAATGGAATATTACTCAGTCAAAAAAAAGAACGAAATAATGCCATTTGCAGCAGCATGGATGGACCTAGAGATTATCATACTAAGCAAAGTAAGTCAGATAGAGAAAGACAAATACCATATGATATCATTTATATGTGGAATTTAAAATATGGCACAAATGAACCTAACTACAAAACAGAAATAGACTCACAGACATAGAGAACAGACTTGCAGTTGCCAAGGTCGGGGGAGGCAGAGGGAAGGGTTGGGAGTTTGGGATCAGCAGATATAAACTATTATATATAGAATGGATAAACAACAAGGTCCTACTGTATAGTACAGGGAACTATAGTCAATATCCTGTGATAAACCATAATAGAAAAAAATATGAAAAAGAATATATATATGTATAAATGAATCACTTTACTGTACAGTAGAAATTAACAAAGCATTATAAATCAACTATAGTTCAATAAAATTTTTTTAAAAATACCCTCATTCTTATGTCCATGCATAGGAGATTACACATTATAGCTTTGTTCCATTTATACACCCATGAAAACTGCCACAGTGTTTTCCTAGGCCCAGGTCAGCTGAAAACTGTCCCAAAGGTTTTGAGTTGTCCAGGAATTCAGGTCAAACTAGAGCTTTGAGAATTATTGCAATGGCTTTTCTTGGGGAAGGGTCACAAAGAATTCCCTCTTGTCTTGAGAAAAAGTTTAGATTTATATTATCAAACTGTATCAGTTAAAACTGAGGGAGTTTTCCTCTTTGCTTTGGTTACTGGGAAACTTGGAGACAAACTGGCTATCTGACAACTTCAACTATACGGGGCCAAGTGCTACTCTTTCCTCTTGTTCTGAATTCTTACCAATATTTGACATCTTTGCAATTTATTTAATTTGTATGGCATGTATTTTTGAGACAAATTCAAATCCTCTTTCAATGAGAAGGAAAATAATACGTTTTTAGAACTCTCAAATTATAACTAAATAATAAAGTGGTACCCTTAAAGAGTTAACACCCTGCCCAAGGGCTTTATTAACCCCCGGGAAATTTACTCATTGACAACAGATCAAGCATAAAGTTCCAAACCATCAAACACCAGGCGGATATTTTTTAGAGGAAATAAAGAGCACCTTAGTAAAACTTTTTCTGGCAAAAGAAAGCATTCAGATGTATTTGCTAGAGCAAACAGGCCACCTAGCACTAAACTAGCTAAGGACACATTTGAAGGACAGTGGCTGTTAGAGGGCAAGGGAAATTCTGAAATCAGCGAGTTGGAACAGCCCCACTGGCCAGACCAACTGGATAACCACTTGCAGGAGACAAACTGACAGTGGAAAGAACTGAAAAATTAGGAGACACACACACACACACACACACACACACAATCAAAACAAACCCAACAACCTGACAGTGTCTAAAAAGAAGGCCATTAAAAATTTTTTTTAATGGACAACTCACTCTAGAGTTACCACTGGGATCAACATGAAATTTCAAATGATCCCTATGATTAGAGAATGATATTTGTATCAAATGGCCCACCAAAATGAGAAGGATATAAAGTGACAGCATTATGTAGACCTATATAGACACAAGGACACATACCATTCATGTAGCTACCTGCACAAACCTCACACACTTATAGCTCGAGTTTGTGCTAGTATGTTACATATATTAACTCTTTTAACTCTCCTAAGAGGTAGGTTTTAGGTCTTACACCTCTGTTGTCAGGAGCTGTAGAAATGAACAAACTTTGCTCGGCACACACGCAGTGTATCAGTGTTTGAGCTGGACTTCCATCCCAGGTCTGGGTAACTCCTCTGTAAATCATGCAATTTCCATTCCACCATGTGAACCAGGGAGGAGTGGGTAGAAGGAAGACTTGGAGATTCCTTGGAGGACACTGAGGAAAAAGTTATTTGAAAGAGCATGCATGCTTCTTTGCTCACATGAAAGAGATTAATGCTACACTGTCTTTCCCTATTACTAAAACTTACATAAGACCTTTATGAAAACTTTACATGTTCCAGTTTTGCCACTAGCCTGAAAAGACCTCTTTGGCTGCTTATTTAGAAAAGGCATATTTCATCAGAGATGATTCCAGTGTCTGTGCTCTGAGAGATCCTGCTCTTAACTTTCATGAGTCACAGGCTGTGCCTACATGATGCCACATGAGGAGGAAAAGTTAACAATTCACTCAGGAACAGGAATTTAGCTACATGATCCAAACTTTTGGGTTTTGGGAAACATCTGGAGGTCTGACATTGAGAGACACAGTCTGAGCCTCAATTGCTATTTTGCTTGGTACATACCCCTGTATGAATCATAAGAGAGCTAAAAACCATATACAAAAATAAACTCAAAATGGGTTAAAGACCTAAATGTAAGACTGGAAATCATAAAAATCCTAGAGGAAAACATAGGCAGAACATTTTCTGACATAAATCATAGTTTTTTGGATCTGTATCCTAAAGCAAAGGAAATAAAAGCAAAAATAAACAAATGGGACCTAATTAAACTCAAAAGCTTTTGCACAGCAAAGGAAACCATCAGCGAAAGGAAAAGACAGCCTACTGAATAAATGAAAATATTTGCAAATGATAAGGGGTTAATATCCAACATATATAAACAGCTCATACAAAAACATAAAAAAAAACCCTGATTTTGAAATGGGCGGAGAAACTGAATACACATTTTTCCAAAGAGGAAATGCAGATGGCAAACAGGCACATGAAAAGATGCTCAACATCACTCATCATCAAAGAAATGAAAATCAAAACCACAATGAGATATCACCTCACAACTGTCAGAATGGCTATCATCAAAAAGAACAAAAATAACAAATGTTGGCAAGGAAGTGGAGAAAAGGGAACCCTTGAGCACTATTGGTGGGAATGTAAATTGGTGCATCCAAAGAAAACAAAACCACTAACTCAAAAAGATACTTGCACCCCAATGTTCATAGCAGCATTATTTACAATTGCCAAGATATGGAAGCAACCTCAGTGTCCATCAACAGATGAATGAATAAAGAAGATGTGGCATATATATATAATATATATATATTATATATATACACACACACCCATATATATACATATACATACAGTGGAGTACTACTCAGCCATAAAAAGAATGAAATTTTGCCATTTGCAGCAACATGGATAGACTTGGAGGGTATTATGCTAAGTGACATAAGTCAGACAGAGAAAGATAAATACTGTATGATATAACTTATATGTAGAATCTAAAAAAATATAACAAACTGGTGAATATTAACAAAAAAGAAGCAGACTCACAGATAGAAAAAACTAGTGGTTACCAACTTCCCTGGTGGTCCAGTGGTTAAGACTCTGCGCTTCCACTGCAGGGGCATGGGTTCAATCCCTGGTCTGGGAACTAAGATCCTGCATGCTGTGCAGTGTGGCCAAAAAATAATAATAATAATTTTTAAAAAACAAGCTATAAGGATATATTGTACAACATGAGGAATATAACCAGTATTTTATGATAACTACAAATGGAGTATAATCTTTAAAAATTGTGAATTACTACATTGTACTCCTGAAACACAATATTGTACATCAGACCCACCACCAGTCCCTCCCATCAGGGAACTTGCACAAGCCTCTTAGATAGCCTCATCCACCAGAGGGCAGAAAGCAGAAGCAAGAAGAACTACAATCCTGGAGCCTGTGGAACAGAAACCACATTCACAAAAAGATAGACAAGATGAAAAGGCAGAGGGTTATGTACCAGATGAAGGAACAAGATAAAACTCCAGAAAAACAACTAAATGAAGTGGAGATAGACAACCTTCCAGAAAAAGAATTCAGAATAATGATAGTGAAGAGGATCTAGGACCTCAGAAAAAGAATGGAGGCAAAGATCAAGAAGATGCAAGAAATGTTTAACAAAGATCTAGAAGAATTAAACAACAAACAAACAGAGATGAACAATACAATAACTGAAATGAAAACTACACTAGAAGGAACCAATTGCAGAATAACTGAGGCAGAAGAACGGAAAAGTGACCTGGAAGACACAATGGTGGAATTCACAACTGCGGAACAGAATAAAGAAAAAACAATGAAAAGAAATGAAGACAGCCTAAGAGACCTCTGCGACAACATTAAACGCAACAACATTCACATTATAGGGGTCCCAGAAGGAGAAGAGAGAGAGAAAGGACCCAAGAAAATATTAGAAGAGATTACAGTTGAAAAGTTCCCTAATGTGGGAAAGGAAATAGCCACCCAAGTCCAGGAAGTGCAGAGAGTCCCATACAGGATAAACCCAAAGAGAAACACACCAAGACACATAGTAATCAAACTGGCAAAAATTAAAGACAAAGAAAAATTATTGAAAGCAGCAAGGGAAAAACGACAAATAACATACAAACAATAAATTTAAGAAAATTAAAATCATAGCAAGCATCTTTTCTGACCACAACACTATGAGATTAGAATTGACTTACAGGGAAAAAAACATAAAAACCACAAACACATGGAGGTTAAAAAATACATTACTAAATAACCAAGATATCACTGAGGAAAACAAAAAATACCTAGAGACAAATGACAATGAAAACAGGATGATCCAAAACCTATGGGATGCAGCAAAAGCAGTTCTAAGAGGGAAGTTAATAGCTATACAAGCCTACCTCAAGAAACAAGAAAAATCTCAAATAAACAATCTAACCTTACACCTAAAGGAACTAGAGAAAGAAGAACAAACAAAACCCAAAGTTAGCAGAAGGAAAGAAATTATAAAGATCAGAGCAGAAATAAATGAAATAGAAATGAAGAAAACAACAGCAAAGATCAATAAAACTAAAAGCTGGTTCTTTGAGAAGATAAACAAAAATGATAAACCATTAGCGAGACGCATCAAGAAAAAGAGGGAGAGGACCCAAGTCAATAAAATTAGAAATGAAAAAGGAGAAGTTACAACAGACACCGCAGAAATACAAAGCATCCTAAGAGACTACTACAAGCAACTCTATGCCAATAAAATGGACAACCTGGAAGAAATGGACAAATTCTTAGAAAGGCATAACCTTCCAAGACTGAACCAGGAAGAAATAGAAAATATGAACAGACCAATCACAAATAATGAAATTGAAACTGTGATTAAAAATCTTCCAACAAACAAAAGTCCAGGACCAGATAGCCTCAAAAGTGCATTCTATCAAACATTTAGAGAAGAGCTAACACCTATCCTTCTCAAATTCTTCCAAAAAATTGCAGAGGAAGGAACACTCCCAAACTCATTCATTGAGGCCACCATCACCCTGATAACAAAACCACACAAAGATACTACAAAAAAAGGAATTTACAGACCAATATCACTGATGAATATAGATGCAAAAATCCTCAACAAAATACTAGCAAACAGAATCCAACAGCACATTAAAAGGATCATACACATCTGAAAGAGAAATTAAGGAAACCCTCCCATTTACCATTGCAACAAAAAGAATAAAATACCTAGGAATAAATCTACCTAGGGAGA
Source organism: Neophocaena asiaeorientalis asiaeorientalis (assembly GCF_003031525.2). NCBI lineage: Eukaryota > Metazoa > Chordata > Mammalia > Artiodactyla > Phocoenidae > Neophocaena > Neophocaena asiaeorientalis. The sequence goes on from NW_020172625.1 coordinate 9,882,414, forward strand.
CAAAAGACCTGTATGCAGAAAACTATAAGACAATGATGAAATAAATTAAAGATGATACCAACAGATGGAGAGATATACCATGTTCTTGGATTGGAAGAATCAATATTGTGAAAATGACTATACTACCCAAAGCAATCTACAGATTCAATGCAATCCCTATCAAATTTACCAATGGCATTTTTTACAGAACTAGAACAAAAAATCTTAAAGTTTGTATGGAGACACAAAAGACCCTGAAGAGCCAACGCAGTCTTGAGGGAAAAAAACGGAGCTGGAGGAATCAGACTCCCTGACTTCAGGCTATACTACAAAGCTACAGTAATCAAGACAATATGGTACTGGCACAAAAACAGAAACATAGATCAATGGAACAAGATAAAAAGCCCAGAGATAAACCCATGCACCTATGGTCAACTAATCTATGACAAAGTAGGCAAGGATACACAATGGAGAAAAGACAGCCTCTTCAATACGTGGCGCTGGGAAAACTGGACAGCTACATGTAAAAGAATGAAATTAGAACACTCCCTAACATCATACACAAAAATAAACTCAAAATGGATTAGAGACCTAAATGTAAGACCGGACACTATAAAACTCTTAGAGGAAAACATAGGAAGAACACTCTTTGACATATATCACAGCAAGATCCTTTTTGATCCACCTCCAAGAGTAATGGAAATAAAAACAAAAATAAACAAATGGGACCTAATGAAACGTCAAAGCTTTTGCACAGCAAAGGAAACCATAAACAAGATGAAAAGACAACCCTCAGAATGGGAGAAAATATTTGCAAATGGATCAACGGACAAAGGATTAATCTCCACAATATATAAACAGCTCATGCAGCTCAATATTTAAAAAAACAAACAAAGCAATCCAAAACTGGGCAGAAGACCTAAATAGACATTTCTCCAAAGAAGACATACAGATGGTCAAGTGGCACATGAAAAGCTGCTCAACGTCACTAATTATTAGAGAAATGCAAATCAAAACTACAATGAGGTATCACCTCACACCAGTTAGAATGGGCATCATCAGAAAATCTACAAATGACAAATGCTGGAGAGGGTGTGAAGAAAAGGGAACCCTCTGCACTGTTGGTGGGAATGTAAATTGATACAGCCACTATGGAGAACAGTATGGATGTTCCTTAAAAAACTAAAAATAGAATTATCTTATGACCCAGAAATCCCACTACTGGGCATATACCTAGAGAAAACCATAATTCAAAAAGACCCATGCACCCCAATGTTCATTGCACCACTGTTTAAAGTAGCCAGGCCATGGAGCAACTTAATGCCCATCGACAGATGAATGGATAAAGAAGATGTGGTACATATATACAATGGAATATTACTCAGCCAAAAATAGGAACGAAATTAGGTCATTTGTAGAGACATGGAGGGATCTAGAGACTGTCATACAGAGGGAAGTAAGTCAGAAAGAGAAAAACAAATATTGTATATTAATACATATATGTGGAACCTAGAAAAATGGTACAGATGAACTGGTTTGCAGGGCAGAAATTGAGACACAGATGTAGAGAACAAACGTATGGGCACCAAGGGGGGAAAGCTGCGTGGGGTGGCTGGTGGTGGTGGGATGAATTGGGAGATTGCGAGTGACATGTATACACTGATGTGTATAAAACTGATGGCTAATAAGGACCTGCTGTATAAAAAAAATTGTACATCAAGTACTTCAATAAAAAAATAAAATAATTCCCTCCACAAAAAAAAATGAGAGTTAAAAATAGAGAGCAGTAGAAGGCAAAGCAGCACAAGCCTGAGGAAAACCAGTGTGTCTCCACCATCAGTTACAATGGAGTGGGGCCCCATGGACCTTGTCTGGGACCTGAAGTTTGGGCCTGAGACCAAAGTGATGGTGAGGGTCAGAGGTTCCACTAAAACAGAGGTGATAATGGACTACTGGGACCCAACAGTGAAAGAAAGAGGGTGAATACTAACCCAGAGGAGCAGAGGTGAGAGAGGAGTTCAGAGTTCAGAGTCAAGAAACAAGCAAAAAGCAAAAGCAGATTGGGATGAAAGGCAGGAGGGGTGGATGCTGAGAACCCTGGATGAGGGCCAGCAGGGGATGGACGTGACAGGAAGGGGCACTGGCCATGATTTATTGATGTACTGTGTGTTGCATTTCACTCATTCAGTCTGAGGAACAAAGAAGCTTAAGTACATGTGTTACTCATACCAAAAAATGTTCTTGTTAAAAATTGATATCAGTAATCAGCTTTCCTTCTGGCTTTTGCTTTTCAGTGGGAATAAGAAGTAAACAGATGATGGCACGTGTAAGATGAGAAAAGGGCTGTGAACATTATTTCCTTTAATTTAGAACCACTAACTTAAATCATCCTCCCAACAATACTAGCAGAGGCAAACACTTATGGGGGACTACGGTGCCAGGCACTGTGCCCCATGCTTTAAATGCACAATTTCATTCATCCCCATGATAACCCCAGGAGGTAGGTACTCTTATCATCTCCAGAGGGAAAAACTGAGGCTCGAGAGGATGAATAACTCGCCTAACACCCACAGCCAGAGCCCTCTCAGACTATAAAATCCTGTGCTTTTGAATCACTCTGGTTTGCAGTCTCTAGATTATGGTTTGCAAAGCCCTTCCACATGCAATACAATGGTCTTTTCAACAACTCGAAAACAGGCCTGGTTGCAAACCTCAGTTTTCCCCTTCCCAGTTGTGCTCCCTTGGTTCTCCTAAACACTCTGAGCTGGGGCTTGACCATCTGTAATGTGAGAATAGCGATGGTGTCTAACCACCCACAGGGATCCCGTGAGGAATAAGTGCGTTACTGGATGCACAAGTGTGCCCAGCATAGAGTGTAAGCTAAAGAAACGACGACAGCTCTATTGACGGGCAGGGCAGGGCTTGGGGTCTATTTGCAAACAAGCGGAGTGGAGCTGGAGGAGCTCAGGGGCTTTTACCCAACGCCACCTGCCAAGAAAAGGTGAGGAGTTAAACTCAGATCACCTGGTGCAAAACCCAGCATGCTTTCCCCTGAGACTTCCTGGCCCCTAGTTGCCCATGACACCACTTCGTGGAGCTAGGTGTGGCTTGCCTTCCCAAGGGATCCTAGCAGCTGCGGTAAGAAGCAGCCTCTGGTGAAGGTGCACTTTAGCTCAGCGAAAACATCTGGATGCTCTTCATGGCAGCGTTGAAAGGAAATTTTCCCCATTCTGTTGGCACAAGTGGACAACAGCTTTTGAAAAGTGCAGTTCAGAGCACTGCTGGTCCTGATTTCCCCTGAACAAGGGCATGTGTTTGGAGTGCTGCCGGAAGGCCTGACGGTGTGTGAACTGCAGGCTATGTTGTTGTTGAAATGATCAGGATTTAACTGATGATACCTGGCCCCAGCGACAATTGGGAGAATCTGTTTCTATCCAGTATGAAGGTTTGGAGAGAGAGGGAGAGAGGGAGAGGGAAAGAGGGAAAAGGAGGTGGGAGAGAAAGAAGGACAGAGAGACAGAGACAGAGGGAGAGAGGTAAGGGGGGTGGGCGTGGAGACTGTAGAAGGGAAAGGATTCTCAGATAAAAAACAGAACACAGGGTCAAATTTCTTCCTGAGAATTTATAATGAACTTGTTAATGAGTCATCTGCATCTAAAAGTAAGCTCACTTCCCTCATACTGGAATCTAGCAGTATCAGCCTTAAACAAAATTGTGAAATAGGCTTTGTTTGCTAGTCTCATCAACCTTTTAGCTTCTTCTGTCTTCTGAAGCCCCTTCTCCCTGTCGTCACTTTGTGCACTGAGGCCAGCCTCCCCAAGCCCGCCACCCACCACGCCCACATACAATTCTTTACCTTTGCTTCATTCTCCCTCTAAATGTGATTGATCTCAACTCACGGCGAGGAGAAAGCAAACCCAGGGAGATGAATCCGTATCAAGTCGCGAATGACTGATGGCCTTCCCAAGGTACTCATGGTTTAAGAATTGGTATACTCTATATGGTAAATTTTAGAAAAATTTTCATCAAGCTCTGAACCAGTTTATCTTCACAAAAGCAGATCATTACATTGAATTCAAGATCCTGCTTTCAATACATATTTAATCACTGACCCACTGAAGAAAATATTTATTGACTGACAGACACTGTGCTGGGGGTTAACTGGTGAGTGAGGAGAAATCCTTGCTAATATTACAGTCAAAGAATCTACAGCTTCCACTAGGGGAGTAAATAGGTCACCCAACATGCACTGTCTTCTTGGTCCAACGCTTTGTAAATATCAGAGGAAAAGCAGGAGGAGGAGATTATGGAGGAGGAGCTGAAAGATGAGGGTGGGCAGGAAGGGACTCGAAGGCCTATAGGCAAGGCTTACCCCTCCACCCTATTGGCTTTGTCCCCCATTACCTTCCTGTCCCCAGAGTTTACTACCTGGACTAGGAAGATATTCTTGGAATACATAGTAGTACTAAGATTATTTTATAATCTCGGACATTTGTTAAATATCAAATTTGGTGACAAAACTTTAAAATACACAACTGGAAAACGGGCTTCCTTAGAACATAAAGTTACCACAGAGGTGACTGTATTTGTTTTATTTACTCTACCGCCCTCCGGCACCCCCAATGCCTGCTAAAGTATGTATGCTAAAAATTAGGAGAACTGGATTCTAGCTCTCATTCTGTGTTACTTGTAAGCTGTGTGACCTCAGACAAGTTACCCCTCTCTGAGCCTCACTTCTTTATCTGTGAAGAGAGCGGATTGGATTTTATAATCTTCAAAGTTTCTCTCAGGTCAAATAATGTTGTAATGTTGTGGTTCTTCACTGATATCACAGGCTTCAGTGAGATTTTAATAAAAGAACTTGGCATAGTTCACTGGTTACATGACTCAGGAATCCACCTCAAAGAAACAAAATAAAGGTTGTCAGAGAAAACAGCAGACTTTCATTTCCTGGGAAAAATGCTTCCCCTGGGACCAAAGAATGTCCATGTATTAATTCCTGTTACAAAGAAAGCTCAAGGAACAATAGAAGAGTAAAAATCGACAGAAAGCATAGCCGATCATATGTAGGATACATCTACAAGTAAAGCTTTGTATATGATGGGTGCTTTTTGGAACCAAAAATGAAATCTAACGTTCAAAATTAATTTTAAAGTAGCCTCTGTGTTTCAAATCCCCAAGTCACCAAATCGAAATATAGCTTGTCTCATCAGGCTATATTAACAGGTCTCCAAGTGGACTGTTTTCTTGATGCACAGAAAAGGGGGAATCATCGTACCAGATTCTGTCTTACTAAAGGGCAGAGAGGCTATGGCTGGGGAGAAAGACTGAAGTTTCTTAGAAATGAATGGATTTTGCAAGGGAAAAGAGCAATGATGAGCATGATCAGTTTATAGGTGGCAGGTCCCAGAGAGGAAGTGACCTGTTGAAGAGACAGTACAGGATGTCACAGTTGGTGAACCAGTTGTAAATGGGCCAGTGCTTAACCCTCAAGCACTGGCCAGCTTACAGTCCACCTCTCCACCTACTGCCTGCAGTGAACCATGTATGGAGGAAAAAGAGTAAAAGAAATAAATAGGCTAATAAAATACTAGTTAGAATGTTAGAACCAAAAGAATATCTAGAGGCTTGCTAGTCTCACTATCTCATTACACAGGTGAGGAAATGAGACCCAAAGAGGGAAAGTGACTTGGCCAAGGTTGAGCAACTCATGGACCACACCCCCCCATTCAAGTCAATCTAAGTAATAACACTAACTGGTACTGATTAATTCACTCCTTCCTTCCTCAGCAGACTCTTTGTCTGAGGAACGCTAGTGTCATTCACTGCTGTGATGCTTAAGGTTTCTTTTAACATACTTACTCTTATTTTATCCCTAAAATGTCTGGGCTGGGAGTTGAGCCCTAGAGACAGCTGCAAAACTAAATTGATGCAAGTGATACACTGTGATGGGGGCCACATGCAACTAGGGATTGCGGGAGTTAATACCACAGCAAGAGGGGTGTGATTGTCATGCCCAAGGGGTCAATTGGTCAAAAGGACAGAATTGAGGCACCCTAAGCTGATTCTGAGACCAATAAGATGTGACCACCACCACCATCAATACCTAAGTAGTCTTGAGTCTAGGTTTATGGAAATCTCAACAGTGTTCAAGGTTACTAGAATAACATTCCCTATAGCTATGAGGAAATTCATTCCTAACAAACATTCACCCTTCCTTTCTCCCTACCTTCTTATTCCTACTTACCCCCACCTCCCAAATCTCTTTGCCTTGACAAATAGATTACCCCTATTCATAGTGGAAGAAAAAAAAGAAGGATCCTTTGTCATATGACAAAGGGTCTATGTTAGGTTTTGCTTCCTGATCCAGTTTGACCAGTTATATCCCATTAAGTCCTAGTTCTGAATGTGCTGTTGCAGGATCTATCGCCGAATCTCAGTTTCTTCATCTATAAAATGGACTAGGTAACTCCAGGTTCCTAACTGTAAAATTCCCAAGATTTCATAACATTTTTCTGATATTACAAGTGGCAGCCAGCTTCCAAAAAGCTTGTCATTTGTTTATTAGATGTATAAAGTTGTAAATAGAATGAAAGATAAAGTTACATATTTTTAAAAAGTCAGTTCTGTTCTTGCGATGTACCCTAAACATTTCATCTTATTCCACCCTCACCATCAAGTACAGACATAAGGACACAATAAACATCTGAGATTATGAGTCAATAATCAGAAGAGAGCAAAATCTGACACAAAGTGAAATCAATGTTGGGTTCACTATCAATCAGCAGATATGCTCCTTGTACCTAGACAAAACCCAACTGAAACTAAAACCAAGATGGGTCAGATTTGCATGATGGAACAAGTCATGGTTCAATCACAGATGTTGGAGGTTACTGTTGTTGGCCCTTCATCCATACGTCTATTCATCTTTCCATTCATTCTTTTATTTTTATTTTTTTGATAACTTAAAGTAGAAAATCTAAGGTATTAAGCAAACCCTCAAAATGCTCAGACGTGTCTCTGCTATTAAGACATGTTACTAGAGGATACAGAATAACAATGAAAAACATTGCAACACGAGGTGTGACATTCTTTCCTTTTGGATAGTCATAACTCGGCCCACTCTTGGAACTCAGCCATACACAGCCGATAATCAAGATGAGGGAAATTCCCATGAAGAACAAGTTCTAAGTGCAAATACTGTCTAAAGTAGTCATCTGTGCGTGGCTGTGCACTAATTCCCCTTCCCAGGGAAGAAGAAAAAGGAAGAGTAAGAGCCATTAAGTTGGCCTCTCAGTACAGTATATTCATAATCCTCTCATTAGAACAGTTAGTTCACTGTTTTTAATGTTTGTCTTGTACACAAACTTGTACATTGTTCTGTGGACTTGGGAAATTCTCAAATACCCCTTTAAGGACCCCCTTTAAGCCCAGACTCACATTTTGGTACAAATACAAAGCTCACAGAACTGAGCAGTCTGGGGTTGTACATTTCATACACACCAAGAATGGCCATTCCTGTCCCTTTGCCAGGGTCAGCGGGCCAAGCTTTCCCCCAGTACTAGAGGAAGCTGATGTATCTCAGAAACATGAGCAAATTGGAAAATCTGAACAGAGGTTATTTGTTCCACAAAACGCAGCAGATGTGGTACAACTTTAAAATTCTAATGACTCCACCACAGCCCTGGACTTCTGGCCCGAAGAGGTATACTCCTCACTTTAGAAAGGCTGTTGCCTCACTGTTTCCCAAAAGGGCCTAAAATCGCCACCCCTCCCCCTTACGCACATAGCTTGTTAACAGCCAGGAGGTCACACCTCTAGATAAACCCTTCTCTACTTCTGCAGTTTGCTAACTGGAAGAATACAGCCCTTCCCTCATCAGTTTCTGTCTCTCCCTTAAAGTGGTATCTGCAAAAGCTAAATGCTCCCTGTTGAGTTTATTGCACGTTTATGGAGTAATTACTATGTGTCCAGCTTGAGAGCTAGCTTAGCAAACACCAGCCTTAACCAAGCATTGCAATCACCTGGGAAGCTTTAAAAAACATAATGTGCCAGTGCCCAATCTCTAAGAGATTCTGATTTAATTGGTCTGGAGACTTGGGCAGCAGTACTTTCAAGGCTCCCTGGTGTTTGTAATGTGCAGCCAGAGCTAACCCCCGAGCTAGGAACTAGAGATACAGAAACCAAGGTGGCACAGTCCCTCCCTTCTAACAGATCATGTGTCTTTGGCTAATTTGTAACTGGCACTAGCGTTTCACCTTGGGTAAGACAATCATCAGTTTGGGCTTTATTGACATTATGTGCACAGGACATGGATCACTTTGGGGAGAAATATGCACCATCTGCTAGCCAAATGAATGGGCCGCATGGTTATTTTAAAACGTCTCTGATTTATTTCAGTGACTGTCTCTCACAGGCACAATTTCCTCTGGCAGCTAGAGCAGTCCATTAAACACTGATACCTGCTCTCTCCTGCTCAAAGTTCTCCCAGTGCCTAGCACAGGAACTGGCACAAAGACAACACACCATCAGTCCTCGTTCAGCCAAAGTCACCCAGCAAAGCCAATCACAGACAGAACATAAATTTTGTCACAGGAGACATGCCTAGTGAAGTGCTTATGACTAAACTGTTTATCAAACATTACTGCAAATACTATTCTTAATCACATGGGATAGAAGAAAATATCCCCTATTATTTTTTGTCTTTCATCCTTTTGAGTAGGAGTCAGTCATGTTTTCTACCAGCTCAGAGTCTGGCCGATTGTGACCAGTGTAGGAGGTATTCCAGGAGTCTTGGCACAACTGGCTAATGGGAGCCTGTATCCAAGGGGTGCTGGTGCCCCACTGGACCTCTCTCCAGAGGGGAGAGAGGGGAGATAGGGCAGGCATCTCCTGTCTGTCCTCTCCTCCCCGCCAACCACCACCATCACTACCCCCAACCTTGTCTAAACGGACAGATGTCTGCCTTAGTGTCCCTGTTTACCCTTAAGTCCTTTGCTGGCTAGAATCCTGCCCCCAAGCCAAGCCTGCTTACCCTTGACCTCCATCACAGAACCACTGGCTAGTGAAAGCAAACCCAGACCAGAGGCATAGCCAGCAATCCTGGGGACAACTATTTTCCAGTCAGTCTTCCTACACTTCTCACGTCACCCTGCCCAGTCTGGACACAACACACACAACGAGACCCTCTCCCAACTGGGGAGGAGATTTTGTCTCCATCCCTCTCAACCAGGCCCACCCCTAATGTTCATGGGGTTCAGAGCAGGAATACAATTGATGGCTCTCACCTCGCAACTATTTAAAAGTTACAAATCAAGTTAACTAACCATTAAATAAAATACATCCTACCCTCCTGCCTTGACAAATACATCTTCATAATGAGGGTTAGTTTTTCCTCTTCAGCTACTTAATTGAACTACATTTTGGTATGGTTATTATGATTACTTTTATTTTGTTATGATTGCATTATTATGATAATGATTGTAACTTATACTCATTTATCATGATTGCAACCTGTAGTCACTCCCAATGGTATAAAATATTAAAATATAATTTATTCAAAGTACAAAAATCTTGAATATATTTTTACCAAAAATTTAAATTAAATGTTAAAAAATAAATTTTTTCATGTTTTTGGAATTTTATTTCTTCTGACATATTCAAAATTATATATTAAAATTAAAAGGCAAATGATAACTAAATGAATACCAAATGTTAAATTTTAAAAAGTTTTAAATAATGTTGAAATTATAAAAACTGCTCTTTTGGAAATTTATTTAAATCTTAATATTTTAGCAAAATTTAACCGATTCAAAATTCTAGAATTCAACATTGGTTTAGCTGGTGAGGTAAAAAATCAGTATCAGGGACTTTCCTGGCAGTCCAGTGGTTAAGACTCCATGCTTCCACCGCAGGGGGCACGGGTTTGATCCCTGGTTGGGGAACTAAGATCCCGCATGCCATGCAACGCAGCCAAAAATTAATTGATTAATTTTAAAAAATCAGTATCACACTTCACACATGCTATATCTACATCCACATCTACATACATAAAAATTTAACATAAATATTAATTTTTTACTATTTCCAAGCATTCTTCAGTTGTCATGTGCAACTGTTGCAGATACTACAATAATTTGTGGGTATCTCTGGTATAGTAAATTGTAACACAAAGAGAAGCAAGAGAAAATGAACATTTGACATTATTGGCAAATGATAAATACGAATTTTTTGCATTCATGCTGTCTAAGAAGAAGAATTTGACAATTTGTCTTTTCTCTCACTAAGTGCTTCTGCCATTCAAATCCTCCCAGCTCCCTAAAGCAGTGTCTGCCTCTGAAATCATCAGTGGCACCACCCACAAACCTTCCTGGCATTCAAATGTAGTCACTTTTGGAAACATTTTGATTCAAGGACACTGGGGCAGAGATGTAAAGAAGCAGTCTCCTTGGGCCTGAACAGTGTAAGTCACCTGAAATCAGATCTCAACTGACAAAGGCACCACTGCCCAGATGTTTCTAATAAATTCATTTGTGTATGTGCTTGTGTATTCCTCTAAAGGGTGGGGTCCAGAGGAGAGACCTCTCTTGCCTAGGTCTTTCACCAGTTATCAAAGGGGCTGGTTCAGAGCTAGAATAAGCTCTCAACCACAGCTGGAGAAAGATTGAATAATTTAAAAATATTTAATACTGGAAATTCTGTTTCCAACCATGATGAAATAATTTGAACTTAGAAAAATATACTAAATAACATTTTTAGATATTGAAGAACAGGCAGGATAGGACTATAATTGTTTTGAGAGAAAGGAAAAAACATGACGTGAGTCTTAATGATTGCCCTGGCTTTCTGTCTGGAGTCACCTTCAGAAAAGCAGTGCAGGGAGGAGGTTCACAGCAAGTACAATAAAATCACTGAGTTCAGGGAGGTGAAGGCAGCTGGAATCCATGTGGCAGAGAAAGAGCTCCAGAAATTTGCACAGAGTTCCTTTAGAGTCCATTGCTAATATTAAGCCATGAGTGTATAGGATGAAATTCCTTTATGTCAGGCAAAGAATGACTGGGGAACTGCACACTGAAAAATTCCCAGAGCTCACACAGGACTGGGAAATACTGAAGTTCTGATCAGCCAAAGAGGAGAATACTCAGGGCATTCAGTAGAAACTCCAGAAGGGTCACACTTAATAATCAGATAAACTAGTCCTAGATTAAAATTTACCCCAAACCTGCCCTAACAGAGGTTTACACAAGCCTTGAAAGGATAAAGCTGGTCAGCAAGTATTACTACCTACCAGAACAAAGTCTAATACTCTTTAAGGAGAAAAAACAAAATCCAATATTCAATATCCTAAAATTTACAATATCCAGCATTCAATAAAAATTACAATGCACAAAAAGCAGCAAAATGTGACCCACAACTTGGAGAGAAAATCAGTCAATTGAAATGGACCCCAAAATGACAAAAATAATGGAATTAACAAAGATATTAAAATAGCTATTATAAACACTTTCAAGTATGTAAAGGAAATATAATGAGAAGAGAAATTGAAAATAAAAAAAGAACCCAAAGAAATTCTAGAGGTAAAAATATTCGCTGTGTAGAAAGAAAAATTTCAGTGAGTGGGATTAATAGCAGATTGGATACTGCAAAAGAGAAGATCAGTGAACTTGAAGATAGAACAATTGAAACTATCCAAACTGAAACAAAGAGAGAAAAAAAGACTGAAACAATGAACAGAGCTTCAGTAATCTCTGGAAAGTGTGAAGCATTCTAATATACATATAACTGTATTCCCAGAAGGGCAGGGGACTATTAAAATATTTGAAGACTAAGAGAATAAAAAGACAAGCCATGGACTGGGAAAAAATACTTGCAAAAGGCACATTTATTTGATAAAGGACTACTACCCAAAATATATTTTTAAAAAAACTTTTTAAAGCTCAACAATAAGAAAACAAACAACCTGATATTAAAGTGGGCCTAAGACTTTAACAGACCTCTCACCAACAAAGATTTGCAAATGGCAAATAAGTGTAGAAAAGATGCTTAACATCATGTCAATAGGAAATTACAACAAAAATGTGATATCACTACACACCTATTAGAATGACTAAAATCTAGAAAAATGACAATACCAATGATGTGGCGTAATAGGAACTCTCATTTATTGCTGGAGGGAATGCAAAATGGTACAGCCACTTTGGAAGACAGTTTTGCAATTTCTTAAAAATTAATCATAGTCTTACCATATAATCCAGCAATCATGTTCCTAGGTATTTACCCAAATGAGATGAGAAACAAAAACCTACACACAAATATTTATAGCAGTTTATTCACAATTTTCAGTAACTGGAAACAACCATGATGTTCTTCAAAAGGCAAACGGATAAATAAATTATGGTTCATTCATACAGTGGAACTTTATTCTGAAAAAAAAAGCTACTAAAAAATATGGGGGAATCTTAAATGCATATTGCTATCTGAAAGAACCCATTTGTAAAAGGCTATGTACTATATGATTCTAACTATATGCATTCTGAGAAGAGCAAAACTATAGTGACAGTAAAAAGATCAGTAGTTGCCAGGGACTGGGAGTGGGTAGGGGAGATGGGTGAATAAGTGTTGCACAAGGGATTTATAGGGCAGTGAAACTATTCTTTCTGTATGATGCTGTAATGGTGAATATAGGACATTATGCATTTGGTAAAATCCATAGAACTGTACAATACAGAGTGAATCCTAATGTAAACTATGGACTTTAATTAATAATAATGTATCAGTATTGGCCATCAATTATAACAAGTGCATCACTAATGCAAGATGTTAATGATAGGGGAACTGTAAGGGTGAGAGAGAGAATATACAGGAACTCTCTGTATGTCTGCACAGTTTTATGTAAACAAAAAACTGCGCTAAAAAAACAGTCAATTAAAACACAATAAAACAAAACCCTGGGGGTCAGCAAGGGCTGTTCAGCACCACACAGCTGATTAGTGTTACAGTCCAAGCTACAATCCTGGTGCCTTCACCCCAATTCAGGGCAAATACATTCATTTCCAGGAAGGTAGGGGGGAGGTGGAGTGGGGAGGAATCTTCCTCTACACCAGAGCTGTCCCTCAAGTTACAGATGGAAGCTATACCAGAAGCTTTATTCTCATAGCTAGGGTGACCATGCATACTGGTTTGCCTGGAATAGTCTTGGCTCATGCCCGTGGCCAGCATAAACATTAATAGTGCCCCTCTTGACATGGAAACAACCTAAGTGTTCATCAACACACCAATGGATAAAGAAGATGTGGTAGCTAGCTAGCTAGTAAGACAGATATTTCAGCCTTAAAAAAGAAGGAAATCCTGCCATTTGAAACAACATGGATGGACTTCAAGGGCATTATGCTAAGTGAAATAAGTCAGACATAGAAAGACGAATACTGTATAATCTCATTTATATATGGAATCTTAAAAAGTGAATTCATAGAAAAGAACAGACTGGTGGTTGCCAGAAGTGGGGGCAGGAAGTGAGAGGTGGGGGAAATGGGGGAAGGTTGTCAAAAGGTACAAACTTCCAGATATAAGATAAATAAAACCTGGGGATGAAAGGTATAACACAATGATTTTAGTTAACAATACTGTATTATATATTTGAAAGTTGCTAAGAGAGTAGATCTTAAAAACTCCCACTACAAGGAAAAAAACTTAACTATGTGAAGTGATGGATGTTAACTAAACTTACTACGGTAATCATTTTGCAAAATTTACATATATCAATCATTATGTTGTACACTTTAAACCAATACAAAATTATACATCAATTATATTTCAATAAAACTGGGAAAAATAGTATCCCTTTTCAATCTCAAACTTGATCAGTTTCGTACAATTCATTATGTGACATCCTATTTGAAGCAGAATTTTATTATCTTCAATAATAACTTTATAAAATAGATACTGTTATTATCCCCATCTCATAGATGAGAAACTAAGGCATTAAAAAAATATTTGAAGATATAATGGTCAAAAAGATGTTGAAAAAAAAAAAAGATGTTGAAATTTGATAAAAACCATAAACCTACGGATCCAAGGCTCAGTGAATCCCAAGGAGTATCACTACACACACACACACACACACACACACACACACACACACACACACACACCAAAGCATATTATAATCAAATTGAAAAACATCAGTGAGAGAAAATCTTAAAAGCAACCAGAGGAGGAAGATACAGTTCATAGAAACAAAGATAAAAATGATTACAGAAATTATCAGAAACTATGCAAGTGAGGTAATAATAAAACACCATCTTAAAAATGCTAAAAGAAAAAACTGTTAGAATTATATATCTAGTGGAGATAGCCTTCTATGTTCTAGAAAAGTCCACGCTTATCTACTGTGACAGAAAGTAGCCCAATGGTTGGCTTACACAAGGAATGGTGGGTGGGGATTGACTGCAAATGGCACACGAGAGAACTTGTGGTATGATAGAAATGTTCATTATCTGATTATGGCAATGGTTGCAAGGCTGTATATTTGTCCAAAATTATTGAACTATACACTCAAAAGAGGTGTGTTTAATTAAATTTAATTAATTTTTACCTCAAGTTGATTTTTTAAAAAATTATTTTCAACAGCAAATATTTTCAATTATTTAAACAACAATTATTTACAAAAACACTGTCGATATTTCAGTGACCCTTGGCAAATCCTTGGTTGCTCCACCCTAGTTAAAACTCAGCTCTTTATCTTCCAGCTGAATAGATACTTGTGAATGACCTGGAGCTAAGCCTTTGAAAGTTGCCTGACAGTTATCCAACTCCGTCTTTCAGCAAGACACTACACTCTCTGAAAAAGTCCCCCAGCACCCCACCATAAATCCAAACAATACCCAGAACCGGGCTTCCCTGGTGGCGCAGTGGTTGAGAGTCCGCCTGCCGGTGCAGGGGACACAGGTTCGTGCCCCGGTCTGGGAAGATCCCACATGCCGCGGAGCGG
>NW_020172625.1:9897699-9934781 GCF_003031525.2 Neophocaena asiaeorientalis asiaeorientalis
AAAAAAAAAAAAAAAAATACCCAGAACCATCCCAGATGTGGTCAGACTTCTCTGATTTCTGAAGCCTGGTTAGATTCAGAGGGCCTCTATCCCAGCCACTGACAGCAAGTTGAAGCCCCAGTATCTTCACCAACAGGAGTAAATAAATTATCTACACTGGTTTTGTCACTGAATTATAAAGATCTCTAACAATTATATTACAATTGATTCCACAGGCAATTCCAAAACACTTGTCATTGTTTCTCTTTAGTACATTCCCCAGATTCTGAGGAAAAGATTCTCAAACTTTAGTGAGCAATTGTTTATAATACAGATTCTGCCCCCCATGACTCTACTTCTCCAGCTCAATTAGTAGACTGGAGCCTGTTATCTGAATTTTAAAGAAGCACCCTGATTCAGGCAGTCTGAGGACCACATTTTGAGAATTACTACATTGAACTACTGGAGGAAATATCTGGAGGAGCTCCAGGAGTAGAACTTGGCTAAAGGCTCACAGGAAAGTCATCTGGAAGCAGGAGCCCAAGAAACTCCTAGAAGCCCCTGAAGGTAGGAATGGGGGAAAGGGTTTGGAGATTGTCCGAAAGGGGACTAAAAGGGCAAAATTGTTCTAAGTGGAAAGTGCTAGAAGGAAAAGTTCAGATGTGATTGCCTGAAGCTGGTGACTGATCCTGGCTTCTCAATCCTACCACCCTTCAGTGAGTACAGCACTTGGTGGGCTCCTGATTGTTGAGATGTGATATTCTATATCTTCCTTGATCCTATACTATTTAGTTATCCCTCTATCCCTCAGAAGAAAGAACTGACATGGAGATTAGCATGCAGGAAATGTATTAAAGAGTGCTCCTGGGATCAACAGTCATGGAAAGAGATGGAAACAGGACTGGGCGGAGAAAGAAGTTAGGCTGTGATGCAAATAGATTCAGCCAGTCCCTGGGGGAGCTCTGAGACAGGAGTGAGCCTTTCAGCATTGTCTCAAGTTGGGGCACCTCCACCTTGACCTGTTATCACATATGCCTCAGAGAAAGGATGACACCTTAGGAAATGGAACTCCTTTCAGATGAGTCTTCCTGGAGAAGGCTGATGGCTGAGGATGGTCTCAGCATCACTCTCAGCAACTGGAGGAATAAGTCCATAAGGTCCAAAGGGGGATCTGGGTGGTGAATCATTATAACCACTACACTTCCTCACTTTCTTTTGCTGATGTTTTTGAAGAATAATATTAATATTTTAGCTGAACATTTCATCAGAATAAGTTTCTCAGTCTTCTAGGCTATGGTTGCTTATGCTGATGTTTTCATTGACCCCATGACCTTTTGGTTCCCCTTTCGTGCCCTGTTCCACCTGACAAACTCCTACTTATCATTCAGTTATCAGTCTAACGTAGCCTCCTCTGTGAAGCCTCTCAGTTTCCACCAGTAGACACAGGCTTTCCACTTTCTGTGATCCTAGGGACCTCCAGCTATCTCTGCAAAGGTTTAGTCTGTGGTATTTTCATGTCTGTGTGTGTTTGTCATGATTAGAATGTAAGATCCTGGGGGAAGAAACTGGATCACTATTTGATTTCTGTAGCCCCAGCATTCTGGTGCAGGCACAGCACCAATATTTGTTTAATTATATTGGTTGATATGAATGTAGTAATGGCTCCATGATCTTGGAAAAGCCTCTCCTAGGAATTGTGGGAATCTGAGGAAAGCTAATGATTTGGCACTTGGTCTACCATTATTTTTTCATGCTTGTTATTTTGTAAGATTAGAGAGAATTTGAAATTTAAAGTGTTTGCTTTCAGAAGTAAATTTAATTAACAATGTATTTTCTATTGGCCAAAGTAGGATCACTGTTTCTAAAAGCTCTAAAAATATGTCACCTATTCTTTTGTATTTCTTGTTCTCCTTTCTTTTGTGAATTTAAAAATTAGTGTGTTTGCAGGCAAATTGAGGAAACTGAAATTCAGATAATAAAATAAGTCATTTACGCTTGGTTAACATACTACGCCATGCATTTTGTAATTCCAGACATTTTAGCAGGCTGTCAACTTTCAGCTGACTGTACAAATAAGGAGCTGTATATGAACAGCTGAGTTATCTGGCTCTGATTTCTCATTTATTCTAGTGATGGTTTAGTGCTCTTTATAGACTGGCAGCTGAGGCAGGGCTAGCTAGCCCTTCTCCTAATCTGCTTGTGGTGGACTTCAGTTTCCTCATCTGTAATATGAGAAAAATCCCCCAGAAATTCTAATGTTTCTTCCAGCTCTGGCATTCTTTGATTCTATGGTTCTGTTTATATTGAAGCATAGAATGGCTAATTATTAAATGTTTTGATATTTTACATACAATTTAAAACTTAGACAATGTTCTTGTCACAGAACATGATTTCTATTTAAAGGTAGTTTAGTTTTGGAACACTTTTTCAGAACAGTCATTCCTATTCTTCTTTGGATAACCCAACAAAATGTTGCTACATTAAAAATTTCATATGAATGCATAATGACCTAAAATATTTTTTAGAGCAGCTTTTTGTTGCTGTTGTTTGTTTCTTGGCCATGCTGTGTGGCATGTGGGATCCTAGTTCCCCACCAGGGATCAAACTTCTGCCTCCTGCAGTGGAAGTGTGGAGTCTTAACCACTGGACTGCCAGGGAAGTCCCAACCTAAAATATTTTTATCAAGAAATATGTATGTGAGATAAGGGAAAAAAGAGATCAAAATGAGAAATAGGTGATGTAAGGCTGCTACTTAGAAATAAAATAATTTCCAAACCCTGAGGTTAAAATTGGAGCCCTTATTCGTGGATCATCTCTATGGCACTTTGCAGAGAATAGAAAAGTGGGTGCCTGAGAATGGTGTTTAATCTCTCTGTGTGTATCTCTGTCTCTCTCTCTGTCTCTGTCTCTCTTCTGAATTCTCAAATAATGTATTTTCTGCAGTTACAAATAAAGGGTTCCATTTCTGGGGAACTAGACATACATGTGATCTCTGAGAAGAAATGACAAGAAGCTAAGTTAAATGGCATGTGCAGAAGAGAAAGTTGGAACAAAATGATGTGTTTTGGGAGATGTATGGCATCGTCAAAAACATCACACTTGTGGTTTCCTGGTATCTGTGAAACTTGGACCAATTTAAGGTGCCATATTTGATAGATTCTGGCAGAACTGAAGGGAAACGAGGCTGGTGTTTTTTAAAGCTTTATTGCTTTCTGGAAGATAAATTTCTTCTTTGAACATTATCTATCTCCTTCTATGAGATATATTACTATACTACCTGGCCATTTGGGAGCCAATACAGTTATTTCTTTTTTTGGCTGACTCCTGATCTTACAATGAATCTTTTTAGGTAACAGTCTTAAAAAACAAGAGATGCACGGATGATATAGAATCATAGAATTTTGAAGTTGGAAAGGGCCCCTGAGGACAAAATTTCACAGCTGCTCTGTGACTTTGTTTCATTCTCTGTACATAACAAACCATCCAGTCCAAGTGAGATGTGGAGAATGAGGCCTGTGTGGGAAGCAGGGCTACTGGGTTATAGCACTCATTTTTCAGCCAGCCATCTGAGGGCCATGAACTTAACAGTTGGTTAACTCTCAGCGAACCCCAGGTTGACCTGGAGCAAAGCATTTAATCTTCAGTTTTATTCATCAGAGAATGGAGTTGAATTAGAAAATTGCAAGAGCCTCTTTCAGTTGGGAATATTCTGTCCTTTCTTGATGCCACACCCAAAGCTTAAGTAATGTGTATTTCCCTCTCAACTGCCTAATTCGGTTGCCCATTGCTCTAAGAAAACTCAATATACACCAAAAAATGAATTTTCAAAGAAGTTAGGGGATTGGCATTCATATTACAAAAGTACCTTCTCCCTTAGAGCCACAAATTTCCTTTAAATAGCTAACTATTACATACATTTTTACTTTATGACAATTAGATTTTCACACTTTTCAGTAATGCATATTTGATGAAAAGTCAGATGTACCCTCCAATAATCACCACCCTCATGTTTACTATGTCCCTCTCCCTCTGACTTCATGTTTATAGCCTTAGCAATCTCTTGCCATAACTTCCATATTATCCACAATTCCTCATACACCCTCCATCCCTGTTCTCCCGTCTGAGCCACATAGCTCGGCACCATTCTCTTTTGCACTAACTGAATCCTTTTCTCATGCTCATCATCTTTTTCTCCCGCTTCTCCTGTTTCAGCTGACTCTTGTAGTTCATCCTGCTTCAGCTAACTCTTATAGTTCACCCAGAGTTCACTCCTGAATGCTTGGTTCAAGTTCAACATCAAAATGAGCCCTGCTTCCTAAATCTACATTGTTGCAGTTATGGTTGTTTTGAAACTTAAGTGAAGTTCCCTTCCACATTTTAACACTGAAGCTCACCCCATTTCCTGCTTCTCTTTGAATTTCAACCAATTAAAATAAACACTCTCTATGATCCATAGGTTATATATATTTTTTTACATTATCACTGAGAAAAATCAAATTAGAAATTTTATGAATAAGAAAAATAGAATTTCTCACTTGAATATATTAAGTTCTTTTGAGAAAGGTGCCATAAAACTCTGCGATGTTATTATTGATTTTTGGTCAACAAGGAAGCAGTGCTCTTCTTAATTAACTTCTTTTTTAAAATGTGCAACAATCTTAAAAGAGAAAAGAGATCCACTTTTCATGAGATGTCTCAGTACTACAAAAACACTGCTAGAAATATATCTCTTGATTCTAAGTCTGTCTTTTAATGGAGCATATTCTACATTTTACCATATAGGTTAAGAACCTCAGGAATTTTCCCATCTATGCTCTGTGGGATTTGTCCTTTACATTCCTATACCACAGTGTCAATGATCAGGCCACTTCTTAACAGAAATCCCATTTTAAGACAGGAAGTTGATCCAATACGGGAACAAAATGCATCATTGTTTCCATAAAAAGTGGACACCTACTTCCAGAATTTATTTAACTTGGAATAAGGCTGAAATCTATGGTGTCATTCTGGGTAGGACCTTTTAGCATTTTCCTAAAGTTACTAAGGCTTAAAGCTTTTTATAAAATATTAATTCCATGCAGAGCAAAATTTCTCTCCAGAGAGTTAAAGTGACTTGCCTAAATTGACACAGCTGGTGACAGGAAAAAATGGACTTTCTGATTTTTTGATGTAGTTTCAAAGTCACACAAACAGAGAAAACAGGAAAAATACATACTCTCATTTTCTATTCCAGTTTCTATCATTTTGGCCATGCCTACTGTTTTAGCTCAGACTAATCTTCAAATTCAGTCTTGTTAATTTTAATTTCCTTCTGTTTCCCTTTCTACAATTCAATTTTCAAAGGGAGTTTTAAGGTACTCACTGATATACGTTCTATGATAACCTCAAGTTTTAAAGTTACATATATTTTTAATTTACTCTGTTGTTTTCAACTACAATAAAGCCAAAATTAGCTCTCGTTTTTAATTCAGAATGACAGTTTTTCTGTTATTTTACTAAGTTCACGTGTGGGTAATGTAATTATTCTATTTACTTTAGAACCTCTAAAAATCATTACAAATATGGTAAGTTTTAATTGTTCATGGAAATCAATTTATGTGCAAATAAAGTCTATTTTCATTCCTTACAATTTGCATTTTTACATTTCAGATATGCTTGTGCAGCAATAAGATGTGAAGTATGATTACTAATTGCTTAAATACGTAAGGTAGCTTCAAGAAGCACAGAGCTACAAACAATTTTCATAGAACAAGTCTGGATTAGAAGGAGTCTGTTCGATGAATACAGGATGGCATACAGAAGAGGGCCAGCATTCACTGGGGCTTATTCAAAGGCCCATAATGACAGCTGATGAAAAGGTGGCATATTGATTGCCAGTAATTCTTTCTTTTCATTCAATTCCCCCCATGACTCATGGTCATTATTTTGTTACCTATGTATGTACAAAAAAGTAAATAAGAAGGTGATATGAAATTGTGTTGATTCTCTTCACTTCTTACCTTCAGAATGCAATTTCAGAACAGTCCTCCAGAGGTGAACTCTTTCAGGTAGACTTGATGATACCCTGAGCAGTAATCATTGTGAGAGTCTGATGCCTCACACCAGCTTTCATGCTTAGGATCATAGAATTTAAAGTTGGAAGGCCCCTAAAAAATCATCCAGTAACTCTCACTGATTGTATAGATGAGAAGGCTAAGGCCCAGAGGGACTAAGTGACATGCTCAATGTCACACAGATGGTCAGTAACACAAGTAAGAAGAGAACCCAAGTGTCTGGATCCCTAGACCAGTGCTTCTTTCCTCAATTCCCCTCCAGGATTCCATTTTGACTTTTGTCTCAGTTGTATCTTTTATGTAGGCAATTCAAAGATTCCTTAATTCTCATATGATAGCTTAGCAAATGTTGTAGCAACAAAACATGGTAACGGTCAGAAGTTTAAAGAGGCAGCACCCTGACACAGAGCCTAGAGGGATAAGTTAGGTATCTGAAGTTCAGGATTCTTTTTATTCATCAGTCACCATGATCAAGTACTTCAGCCTCACTGCGCTTGCATGTCCTCAGCAGTGAAATAGAAAGGTAATGGGATGATCAATGAAATAGTGTAGGTGGAAGCAGCTGACACATAATGGTGTTCAGTAATAACTGTCCAATCTGGATTGATTAAATAAGTCAGTCAACCAAATAAATGGCAGCATGGGACTCATAAAATCACTTTAAACCTGATTCTTTGGACAAATTATTCCAAGGTATCCATTCAGTCAAGAAATATTTATTGAGTGCCTACTATGTGCCAGTCAGGCACTGTGCTAGGTACAAGGGGTAAAATGGTAACATAAAGGCATGGGCTCTATTTTCAGCAATTTTACAGACTAAGGGAGGAGACAAGCAATGACTTGCTATGATGACACAGCACAGAGGAATGGACCTTAATTTAGGCCAAAGGGATTTGGGAAGGCTCCCCGGGGGAAGCCACTTGTGAGATGAGACCTGACAAATAAGAAGGAATTACCTAGACCAAGAGTAATGGGTAGAGCATTCCAGGAAGAAAAAAAATAACGTGAAGAACTGGAGGTGAAATAGTTTCATGTTCTAGAGGAAATGAAAGAAACTGATTATACTCTGGTTGGAGTGTGAGGCTTGAGGCTGCAGAAGAGACAGTGGCCAGTGCATCCAGATCCGATAGGCCAGTTTAATGTACTTATCTTAAAGGCAATAGAAAACTGAAATTTTTAAAGTAACAAAGTGAAACAATCATATAAATGGCTTTCTTGATGAGGAATAAAAAATTTTTTTCAACTTTGAGGGTTTTTTCCCCAGTGGCATGAATATACCTATGTGTGTTCACTTCAATATTTAAATAGCTCATTCTCTTTTGCCCAGAATCCATATAAATCATTACTCAAATAATAACCACCCCCACCAGACCTACATCTTTTTTAAACTTACAGAGGCAAATTGATGAATTTTACTTAAAATGACAGCAGGGGGCTTCCATGGTGGCGCAGTGGTTGAGAGTCCGCCTGCCGATGTAGGGGACACGGGTTCGTGCCCCGGTCCGGGAGGATCCCACGTGCCGCGGAGCGGCTGGGCCCGTGAGCCATGGCCGCTGGGCCTGCGCGTCCGGAGCCTGTTTTCCGCAGCGGGAGAGGCCACAACAGTGAGAGGCCCGCGTACCGCAAAAAAAAAAAGAAAAAAAGAATCCGCCTGCCAATGCAGGGAACACAGGTTTGAGCCCTGGTCCGAGAAGATCCCACATGCCGTGGAGCAACTAAGTCCGTGCGCCACAACTACGAGCCCTCAAGCCACAACTACCGAAGCCCACGTGCTTAGAGCCCGTGCTCTGCAACAAGAGAAGCCACCGCAATGAGAAAACCATGCACTGCAACGAAGAGTACCCCCCACTCGCCACAACTAGAGAAAAGTCCGCGCGCAGCAACAAAGACCCAACACAGCCAAAAAAAAAAAAATGACAGCAGGGCCCACAATCATAAGTGACCAATCAGGTTAAAGAAATATTTATGGGATAAATACATGCACTGCAAAGTTGTAGTTAAAATTTCCAGCATTTGATTTAAGGAGAAAAGACAGGAACAACTAGGGTAAAAAACCAGTGTAAATAAACAAAAGGAAATGTGAAAATACACTAAGCTGTAAGCTTATTAAAATCACCATACCCACCCTATTTACGGGATGAGGGCAGCTCTGGAAAGCTACAACAACACTAACTAACTTTGCCAGATAAACCAGGTCATGCCAAGTAAATTGGGTTCTCAGTGGGAAAAAAAACATACTTGTGTTTGCCAGAAATGATGCCATGACCAACTTTTCCTGAACCTCAGCCTAGAAATTGGCTCTGCCAATGCAGTCAACGGCTGAGGTCCTGGGCCAAGAGCTGGCGAGTCAGGGTCCCCCTCCTGTGCATTTGGGGGCCTGGAAGGGCACCATGCTTTTATATTAGAAGCCCTTTTGTGAATGGGAGACTGGCACTGTCAAGGGGATCCTAAATTCTGTGGGCTTTGCCTGTCGTGACAAAATCCATGAGCTACTTTCTAGCCAGCTTTATCTGAACATCTTCTACACGCTTGAGAACTGTAAAGCAAATAGAAATAGCAATCATCTGCATTTATTATTACTGTTGAGTATTTTTCTTTCTAAAACCCTGAAAATTCAGAATTTGAGCACAGTGTTGTCTGGGAAAAGCAATCCCCTCCACTGAAGATTTTATTTTATGAAATAAAAGGATTTATTGACTACCAACAAGGTGGTGGTAGCAGCTGTAGGGGAAAGTCGAACATCAAGAGTCCCTCAGGTGGAAACGAGAAGAATAACAACAAAAAAACAAGCCTTCGGGTGGGAGAAGTGACAGCTATCTAGGAGATGGGAATAAGGAAAGTAGGCAAGGGCTCTTTGCAACTTCGGTTAAAGTTCTAACTTTTAGAGCTTAGTTGTTTAATTGCACACACTATACACAACTTTTTAAACATTACGTATAAAACATAAGTTTACTGCACCCAAATTTGGTAAATACAGATAAACAAAAATGAGAAAAGAGAATTCCAGCACTGAAATATAATCACAGTTAACACTTTTGTATCTATCTTTCCAAATTTCTGTTCTAGCTCTCTCACTTTCTATTTATGTGTAATTGTACACACATGATCTCACTGTTTTAATATATTAACTTATATATTCACATATATGTTAAAAATAGGATCATACTGCACATACCATTTCAGAATCTTTTTATTCTTAACAATCATGAACATTACTCCCTGAAATATAAATTTGATGAAGGTAGAGATTTTGCTTGTTCATTGCTGTTTCCTTAGCATCTAGAACAGTACCTTCAGGTGGGCATCCAATAAATATCTATTGACTGAATGAATAGTGCATGTATATTGTTACAGGTCAATCAAGTATAGATATTTATGCATGCAGCATATTAATATATAATATACATAATTAAAAATATGTATACAATTAACATCCCAGCTCTGCCATCTGTATGCACTAATCCTATCTGCCCCAGGTCAAATGCTACCTCTGTCAAA
Organism: Neophocaena asiaeorientalis asiaeorientalis; assembly: GCF_003031525.2. Classification (NCBI taxonomy): domain Eukaryota; kingdom Metazoa; phylum Chordata; class Mammalia; order Artiodactyla; family Phocoenidae; genus Neophocaena; species Neophocaena asiaeorientalis. The sequence goes on from NW_020172625.1 coordinate 9,907,230, forward strand.
CCCACCTCAGCCTCCCCTGGCTTTTTCCTCCCAGCTCTTCCTCCTCTGACTACCATGGGTTGTTCTCTACTTCTTTTTGGCACTTAGCATTTTCCATCTTGTTTCTTGTTTTATAGATATTTCAGTCTGTGTTTCTCCATCTGAATGAAGGGTAGTTTCAGTACAGCATCTAAGTCTAGTTTATCTCTGTAATAATAATAGCAAAAATAATTCTATGCATGTATTCATCATTTTATATGTGTCGGGGACTGTACTGTTATGTGTGCACTCTTAATAATCACAGAAAGTAGGTGTATTAGTTTGCTAGGACTGCCATAACAATATACCACAAACTGGCTAGCTTAAACAACAGAAATTTATTTTCTTACAGTTTTGGAGGCTTAGAAGTCCAAGATTAAGGTGCTGGCAGTGCTGAATTCCTCTAGCTTGCAGATGGCCACCCTCTTGTTGCTTTTTCACATGGTCATTTCTATACACACATGCACCCCTGTGTCTCTTCCTCTTCTTAAAAGCACACTAGTTATGTTGGATTAAGGCCCCACCCCAATGGCCTATTTTAGCTTAATTACATCTTCAAGGACCTTATCTCCCTAATCAAAAGAGTATGGTACTGTCACAAAAACAGAAATATAGATCAATGGAACAGGATAGAAAGCCCAGAAATAAACCCATGCATATATGGTCACCTTACCTTTGATAAAGGAGGCAAGAATATACAATGGGGGAAAGAGAGCCTCTTCAATAAGCGGTGCTGGGAAAACTGGACAGCTACATGTAAAAGAATGAAATTACAGCACTCCCTAACACCATACACAAAAATAAACTCAAAATGGATTAAAGACCTAAATGTAAGGTCAGACACTATAAAACTCTTAGAGGAAAACATAGGAAGAACACTCTATGACATAAATCACAGCAAGATCCTTTTTGACCCACCTTCTAGAGTAATGGAAATAAAAACAAAACTAAAAAATGGGACCTAATGAAACTTAAAATCTTTTGCACAACAAAGGAAACAATAAATAAGACAAAAAGACAAGCCTCAGAATGGGAGAAAATATTTACAAACGAAGCAACTGACAAAGGATTAATCTCCAAAATATACAAGCAGCTCATGCAGCTCAATATCAAAAAAACAAGCAGCCCAATCAAAAAATGGGCAGAAGACCTAAACAGACATTTCTCCAAAGAAGACATACAGATGACTAAGAGGCACATGAAAAGATGCTAACGCATATATATGGAATCTAGAAAAATGGTAGTGATGAACCTAGTGGTAGGGCAGGAATAAAGATGCAGACGTTGAGAACGGACTTGAGGACACAGCAGGGGAAGGGGAGGCTGGGACGTAGTGAGAGAGTAGCATTGACATATATACACTACCAAATGTAAAATAGATAGCTAGTGGGAAGCTACTGCATAGCACAGGGAGATCAGCTCGGTGCTCTATGACCACCTAGAGGGGTGGGATAGGGAGGGTGGGAGGGAGACGCAAGAGGGAGGGGATATAGGGATATATTTATATTTATAGCTGATTCACTTTATTGTCCAGCAGAAACTAACACAACATTGTAAAGCAATTATACTCCAATAAAGATGTATTAAAAAAAAAAGACCTTATCTCCAAATATGAGGTACTGGGGATTGGTAATTTAACATATGGATATGAATAATAATTCTGCCCATCATAGAGATATTATGATTATTCTCATTTTATAGATGAGTTATCTGAGCCTCAGAAAGACAAAATGACTTGCCCAAGGCAGAAATGAACCTTTCACTCAAGCCTATCTCTCCAGAATCTGTTCTGTGGAACCACTGTTCCCCTGCATCCTCACCTCTCACCTCCTACTCCAAGATCATTTGCAGCAGTGCCTCGTGTACATGGTAGAACCTCAATGAATTCTTGTTGAATGAATAAATGAAACATGGATAAAAATGAAGTGTGAGTTGATTAATGATGAAAAAATAAGCCCTGAGATTGGGATGTCCAAGTGGCTTGGTCTGAGGGCTGCTGAGAGGGAATTGAAAGGATAGATTTAGGGACATAGTTCAAAGTGGCCCATCTAATTTTCTCCTATTCAATAGCCAGAAGACGTGAGGACAAGGAACCTTTCTCCATAAAAAATTAAAGGCAATTTAGAAAGAATATTCCAGCCCAAAACAAAAGCAGGAACTTGATGGTAAAAACAGTGCCTCTTCAGAAGGGCTAAGATATGGTTTAGAGTAAAATCAGATAAATAAAAAATCTGGGACCTAAATTTAGGTGAATACAAAAGGTGAGTACAAAAGGTGAAAATGAGAGTTAAATCAGCAAATAATTGGAAATGAGATCATTGGGATATTGTGTAAAAGAAGAGAGCTACAGGTAAAATTCTAGAATCTTGAAGCAGTGAACAGAAAGGTACCACTCTATCAGGGTCTTCCTTCAGGATAAACAGATTAAAATAGTAACAATGTTCTCTCCAGCTTCTCCAGCTTCCAAACTGTAGCGGACACTTTCAAGTGCCCCATCCTTATCCCCTTGGTCCATACCAGTCAGTCTGACTTCCAGATGCCAGCCCCTGCATGCCTCTGCCAGCTTTCTCTAGCCCCTGGAGTCTGCTCTGTCCACGTGGGTGAGAGATAAGTGCCAGGGAATTAAAAGGATCAACCCTAAACTACTCACTGGCAGGAGCTGGTGGACAGATGCCCCAGATCCCTCGCCACTCCAGTAGAATAACTTGGAGGTGCAAAGTCTACACTACCTCTCAGAGCTCCCCAAAGCCCCAGTTGTCCCCAGTAAAAATATTGCTTGATAACACATTATTTATCCACTGCCTTACCTCCCTTGCTTCACTTTCTCACTCCACCACAAATGTTTCCTGGGATCACTTCCCAAATAAATTACTTGCACTTAAATCTTTGTCTCAGAGACCTGCTTCTGGAGGTAGAGGAAAGAAGTAGGGCATGCCTTTGGGGCAGAACCTGTACACAGATGCCTAATCCAGCTGCCTCTTACATTGTAGCTTTCTCCTATATGACATCTCCCCATCTGGGAAAGTTAGCAGAAGAAGGCAGTTAAGAAAACAGAGTCTTGAAAATACAGAATGAGAGATCACCTCCCAGTAAAACTCCCTCATGTTTTAAAAGACGAAACGAAAATTAAGTGTGCCCTATATTCCAGGGTCCCAGACTTAACACAGATTTTCCAAAGTGATTTTTTAAAATGTAGGTCTGCCACTAAAGGATATATACAAAAAAATTCCATGGATATAAATTTGGGAAATACTGTGTTAAACAAAGTCAGTCAGGATTTTTATAACAGGAATTCTTCTAACTTTTTGTATGCTAAGGGATATCCAAAATATCCAAGAAGGAGGTAGAGTGTGGAACATCTCCTAGATTATTTCCCTAAGAGCCTCTTGAGGGGCCAGAGGTCCACAGAACATGTAGAGGGAAACATTGCCTGTTTCTAAAATAATCGGTAGGAAGCCCTTCCACAGTCCAGTCTTGGTCTCCCTACTCAGCACCATCTCCCACCACTGTTTTATCTGTCCCCATCTGCTGCCCAGACTTCAACACAAAAGTGTTTCTCAGATTTTTCTAAACATATCAGGCCTGTTCATGACTCTGGGTTTTTGTGCATGCTGCTTCTCTGCCTGGAATGCCATCTCTCACTTTCCCACCTGGTGAATTCCTCAGTTCATCTTTCTAGACATGCTCAGAGATCACTCCCTATGGATAAGCTTCTCCAGCAACCTACATCTTATTCATCTTCATGTTCCCAGCATTTTGCAGGGGACCTAGAAACTACATAGCAGAGACTTGTATGAATGAATTCAAGGAACATGTGAGTGAAGTGAGGCATAAGGAAGTTAAATGGTGCTCAAGTCATGCTTCTTTGAGTCCAAAGCCAGGAATAGAATAAGGGCTTCTCACTCATAGCCCAGGCTCATCCCACTACCTCTGTCCACATTCCAGAAATCAGTGATATTCTTCAGGGAATTTTATTATTTTTAAAAATTGTGATAAAAAATACATAGTGTAAAATTTACCTTGTCAACCATTTTTACTGTATAGTTCAGTAGTGTTACGTACATTCACATTGTCAGGCAATTAATCTCCAGGTCTCTCTTTTCATCTTTCAAAACTGAAATTCTGTACCCATTAAACAATAACTTCCCATTCACCCCTCCCCCCAGCCCCTGGCAACCACCATTCTATTGATACTTTCTGTCTCTATGAATGTGACTACTCTAGGTAACGTGTATAAATGGAATTATATTGTATTTGTCTTTTTGTGACTGGCTTATTTAAGTTTGCATAATGTCCTCTAGTTTCATCCATGTTGTAGCATGTGACAGAATTTCTTTCCTTTTTAAGGCTGAATAATATTCCCTTGTATGTATAGACCATGTTCTGTTTATCCATTCCGTCACTGATGGTTGCTTTGGTTGCTTCCCATTTTTTGCTATTGTTAATAATCCTGCTATGAACATGTGTGTATAGATATCTCATTAGGACCTTGATTTCAATTTTTTGAGTATATCTAATGGTTCTTTTTTGAGCACATTTAAGTTTCAACATTTTCCTTTGTGGTCAGAAAGGTACTGAATAATGGTGTAAACTTTCTCTTGTTAGCTATCACCAGAAACATGAAACCAGCAATTTGGTATAGAAAAACATGTGACAAATAGGACTCTTTGATTAACTATGAAGAAACCAACTTTCACTAGTCTAAGCCAATGAGGAGATTTATTGGAAAGGTCTGAGGGTATCTGTGGTACCCAATGAAGAATCCATCTCACTCAAAGAAAGACACTACTTGGCTGTAGGAACAAATAGTACCAGAGCTCCAAGTTGCCCTCGGGACCCTCCATCTCTATGTCTCCACTCTCCCCTTTCTGCATGCCTGCTCTATTTTTTTTCTCACTGAGCTCTGGTTCCACCTGGAAGAAAAATGGCATCTAACTCCCCTTGTAACCAAAAGTGGGGTCCGGCTGCTCGCTGCTCAAAAGCCAATAAAGAGGCCAGGTTGGTGGAAAGGAAAGTTTGCTTTATTTTTGAGGCCGGCAACCAGCGGAGGGGGCAGGGCGGAGAGCGGACTCCTGTCCAAAGGCTGACTCCCCCACCACTCCCTGACAATCAGTGAGCAAGAGCTTTTGTAGACAGAGGGAGGGGGCCACATGCAGAAACAGCACAGTCAGCTCTGACAGTCGTCTTGAAACTGGTCATCAGTGGTCTGACCAGCATCATCTTGATGTTTTAAGTACAGTTAATCTTCAGTTCCGTGGTCCGTTTGTTCCCATTTCTTTGAGGCCAATTCTCGGAATTGTGGCAGCTTATGTCATGGCTGCAGCCTGGTCATCATGTAGTTCACTTCTTCCACCTGGTGGGGGTTTCCGTATCTATAAGACAGCTCGCAGGATGTGGCTCAGGATATTATCTACAGCCCCTGAGGAGGAACTAAAGGTCCTTGACTTTGATTAATGACTAAACTATTATTATTCGGTCTCCTTTGACTGTTTTCCTTTGCTTCTGCATTTTCTCACTTCTCTGATTAAACTTATTCTTTGGCTAAAATTTTCCACAGACAGCAGGCAGGCTGAGGACATGGGGGTAAGGACCATAGGGTCCTGCTCCGTTTCACCCTCACTTTCACATTCATGGCTCCAGTCCCTATAAAGAGACTGGCCTAACTCTCTCTCAGTCCCAAATCCAATATCCCAGGGAAGACTGTTTTTGTTAAGTTCCCACCCACTGATAAAGTATGGCTAGGAAGGCATAGTCAAGTTGTATAAAATGGCTGCTTCCAGTGCAGTGATGTGGATATATACATTGGAGAAGAGCAGGCAGTTACCAAAATGTCACAGGTCAAGAATGACAGTAAGTCTGCTAACACCTTAGTAGATGGGCTGAGAGTGAAAGCAATGGAATGAGAAAATATTCAACCACCTCCATCCCTGATGAACACTCTCATGGAGTCAAGAGGAAGGTGCTGTGTAGGAAGCAATGAACTCCGGAGTGGATAAACACTTTAATCACAATTCTGTTTCAGCAACCAAATGAATCCAAAAATAATGAGGCAGGAAAAAGGCCTGCTAGCCCTGAGATCTCTTTAGACAAGTTTTTGTATCATAGGGCAATTCTAGCAAGAGACTCATGAGAGAAAAAGGAAAAAAAAAAGATTTCCTATGGTATCAAACAAATCCAGAGGTCAAGATTAAAAGGAAATAATAACAACACCAGAGAGATCCTGGACTATAACATTTCCAGGCAAGAACACCCAAGTTCAGGTACCTCCAAGGCATCTTATCTGATAATTAGGTAGAGAAGTGCAGTTAGCCACAGAAAGCAGAAAGAAGAGTATAAAACTATTACTAAGAATCAAAGCTAAAGCTCACATCCCTTGTGGCCTGTCTCTGGGAAAATGTTTCTCCTGTTTGTTCATCGATTCTGAATGTTAACTAAGTCTTTCCAGCAGTGGTTCCAGGGTGCTGGAGCAACACATCTCAGACAGCAAATGAAAAATGAGGGCTGCAAAGTTCAGAGCATAATAGAAAATTAAATCTTAACTGAGATGCTGTAAATATCACAGCCCGAAAACAGAGTGCATCAGCAAACTCTACTGGCAGTGAGGATAATAAATTTCTCCCCTCCTCACAAAAAATACCAGTGGTGCATAATAGGGTATTCTGGGGTTTGGGGGTGAGGAGGTGGTAATGAGGAGGGAGAGAAAAAGGAAAACAAGCGGGGTTTGTAAATTAAAGTAGCTCCTTAGTAAAGAGCTCCTTTTCTCAGCCAAAGCCAACAGCCCAGCTCAAATGACCCTCTTTTAGTAACCCACTGACTGCAAACACCCACAGCCCATTAGCTGTAGCTCTTTCACAGCACTCACCATTATAGGGTATCTATAGTTATTTGTGGACATGTCTTATCTCCACAGCAAGATTAAAAACCCCTGGAAGTCGGGAAAGAGAGGGTTTGTTTCCTTTGTTCATCTTTCTATGCCCCACAGCATCCAGAGAATGAATATTTATTCACTGTCTCCAACATGCCATGCACTGGGTGATACATTATGATACTGTATCCCCCTAGGGACTGCCAAGCACCCTGCAAGGGGAGTAGGGCTAGTACGAATGCTGTAGAAGAGACCAAAGCTCAGAACAGTAACTTGCCTAAATTCACACCACGACAGAATTGAGACTGGAACTCAAAGCTACCTAATTCCAAAGCCTATACTTTTTTCTCCTTGCTACAGTGCCACTTGGTAAATAGCCATCATATTTTCTCATAATCTTGCTGATAACAGGAACAATAGCTAATGCCATCAAGGACTTTCTCCAAGCCAGGTGTCCTAGGGTAGATGCTTTCCATGTATTATTACAATGAATCCTTATCACAGCCCAAGGGTTCGGTAGTATTATTGTTCCTGTTTAATAAATGAGAAAACTGAGGCACAGAGAAGTTAATAAAATCATCTAAATCTTATAGTAAGTGTGTGCTTTCAAGCATTAATCCTACATTGATTTCAAAATAAAAAATAAACACATACAAACAAACCAGCCAACATGTTTTGAGGAACTACTCTGCACCACGCTTTGTGAATTTTCTAACTTAGTCCTCATCACAGCCCTCAGGGCAAAGCAGGTATTCAGTAAATCGGGGAATGAATGAAGAACTGAAGATAAAAAATAGAGCCACAACTATCACCCATTGTTAAAGTAGAAAAATCCAGAAACTCCTCTGTGTTTGCATTGGTAACACCATGGGTCCCAAGCTATGAAGGGTCAGCAAATGAGTATTGGAAGCATAAGAACAATTCAGACAGTAGAAAGGATTTTTAGTTTGAAAAATGAGTGTTCTATAAAATTAAAGACAACACACCCAGTGTGAACAGGCCTCTGTTATTACTGTAGCATCTTAAATGAACTGTGCCAGAAAATCAGCATTTATGAATAAGATAAACAGAAGCCTCCAACTTTGTCTTGATTGCATTTCAGAAATACAGCCTTCCCAAGCTAATGACAAACCTGTGGGATACACCCAGAAGAATTAGATTATACTGTGGAAACCTTGGGAGTGTACAGAGCGCTGGACAAAAAATTAAAATGCCTTGGTTCTACTTCTGGGTTTTCCAGCTTTCTTCATCAATTGCACTATCCACCAATGTTTCTCTGCCACCCTTGAGGTTAGGTATGACCATATGATTTGCTTTGGCCAATGAAATATGAATAGCAGTGATGTGTCCCTTTCAGGCGGAAGTTTTAGAATCAGCACATTGCTTGCAATGTTCTCTCTCCTTCTGTCATGTTGACAGATGATGTTCTAGATGACATCTGTCTGTCATCTTGTATTCCAAACTAAAAATTATATGGAACAGAGCACCTAGCTAACCTACAGTGGAAACACAGCATGAATGAGAAATAAATATGTTGTTTTACGACATGGACATTTTGTTGTTTGTTACTGTAGCATAACTTAGCCCAACCTGATTGATACACCAACTAATGACGTGTGTGACCTTGGGCCAGTCATTTACTGCATTTTACTGACTGAGTATAAGCTTCCATATCTGTAAAACTAAGGAATTAGCCTAGGATAGGGAGGTTTAATATGGGGGCCAATGAGTGGGCTTCAGGATGACAATGAACCTTCAGATTATAGGTAATATTTTGTGTGCATGTGTGTGTGTGTGTGTGTGTGTGTGTGTGTGTGTGTGAGAGAGAGAGAGAGAGAGAGAGAGAGAGAATTTGCATTTCTAAGGGAAAAGAGTTCATAGATTTTCAAATTTTAAGAGGGTCTATGTTACTTAAAATGAGGTTAAGAATCTGGATAATCTTTGAAGGCATTTCCAGCTCTAATGTGTTTTGTAGCATCTAGAGTAGAAAAAAAGATAGCTAATAAGTTTCCTTTTTGATCTGGCATTTCAGGACTTGCCTTGAATCAGATTTTGTTAAGGTTGTTTTCAAATAATTAAGTTTAAGAGTTCTGCTTAATAGGATTGAAAATATCAAAATCTCAGGAGGTATTCCTTAGTGAAAAGAGGGAATTCACAATAATTCTTTTTAAACTAAAGAAGGAAAGGTTCTTCACAAACTGAAAATAAGGTCCCAGATTACATGTGGTGGGTGGGACAGAGTGGAACCTATTCCTGGTGGGAAGAAGAAAGAGTTTCTCTTCCAAAAATACATCCCCACATATGAGTTAAGGCCTGAAAGGCCAGAGTAATACTTTAGCTAAAGACAATGAGCTCTCTTAAATATGAAGACGGTTGCATAGACAAGGTTAGAAGAGGGAGACTGGGTTTTGTAGATGGACAACCTGCGTTCAACACTGTTGGGCCACAGTTTTTTTGCCTATAAAATAGGGACAGTAATACTCAGCTGGAACAGGGAGAATCCCAGCAGCAAATAGATAATACACTCAAACAGGGTAACTGAGGAGGGTTAAATGGGGGGACTATTTACAAAGCTCAGTTAAGGGTTCAGAGAAACCAACAAGATGTATCAAAGCACTGCGGGAAGGGAGCCCTTATCACTCCTAGATGTGAAGGGACAAGGAGAGAGGACAGTTACCATGAGAGGAGAGAGCTATGGCTGTCGCTAGAGAAAAGGGCTACACAGCAGGAGCTGTGGCCTTTGAAGGGAAATACAGATGGTATTAATCCCTGGTCCAGCACGGAGGGAGCCAGGGGAAAACATACCTTGACTTCCTTCTCCTCTCACCCACCTCTATCCTGCTGGAGCCTCCCACTGGCCAAACCCAAGAAAAAACCAATGGGCAAGGAAGCCTGTGACATAGTCCATAGAAAGTCAGTCTCCTGGGGACAGTCAGAAGGATAGAGAAAGGTACAGAGAGGATATGAAGGGGAAAATGAGCATTCCAGCTCTTGGGGTCATTGCAAAGATTGAAAGAGATAACATTTAAAAGCATATGAAGTGTTACACAAATATTAGCTATTGTTTACTCTTTTTATGAATGAGTACTTCACATCCTTTGCTAAAAACAGATTCTGAGAGGGCTGTGTGAGGAGAGTCCTTGGCCCCGGAGAATGTAGGGAGAGGAGGCAGGGATAGAGAATCAGGCCTCAGAGTGAAGCCACTTTGCTTAGGGAGATGGATTGGGTGTTGAAGAGCTGTTTCGGAATGCTTTGACCCAGGATGAACCAGAATATTAGGCTGCAGGGACAGAACAGCTGAGACTCATCTGCCATTCCCCAGAAAACTGAGGTGGCCAAGACATTAGCCCTTCCGTGACGCTTCCTGCTGCAATCCCAAACAGCTCCTGTTTTCCAGCTGCTTAGGAGAGATACCTTTCTAAGCAACAAAACCTAGAACTGAATAAGCTTCTTGTTCACGTATCAGGAGGCGTATTTCCAGATATGGGCATAGATGCAAAAATACTGACTTCTTGTTCAAAATGCAACCCTGCAGTGTTTGAACCGTGAGGTACTCAGTAGCAGTTTTCATATTAGATTACACTGAAGCTTGTTCACTCACTAACAGGCATAGATGTACTTAGCCCAGGAGTGATATGCAAAACGTGGACAGGCTTTAGTTAATCATTCTTTCACTGTACTCTGCAGAGGCAGCTTTCCTCAGAGAAAGACTGTGGGGCTACAACATCAGGAGACTGTAACTTTTCTACTGAGTGTCCTAACAGGAGGAGAGACAGCCAGATGTTTTGACCTACTCAGCTTCCCTTCTACCTTAGCTTCCTTGAAAAAAATGCCCCTCCTTCATTGGATAGGGTCTGGGTGAGACAGTGAACATGTGACCTGAACTGGACCAGTCAGATTTTTTCCCCTAGGACTTTGAATCTTCAGGGGAGTGACCCAAGTTTGAGAAAATCATTGAAACTAATCAAGCCATCAGTGGAACCCCTGAAGGACTGCTCAGTCATTTCTGCCTCCAGTAGATCTCAAATTAGCCCAGACTCCCTTCTATGGAGGTCTGGTTGCTCAGCATTTCTTTTCATCCCCTGACCTACTACTCTGTATCTTTAAAATTCATTATTCTTTGGCATAAATTAGTTAGCTAGGCCAGACCATAAAGGGATGGTCCAAGTTTGAGGACTGACAAGCATGATGACTTGGATGAGGTTTTAACAATGCTTTAACTTCAGTTTATTCCCAAACCAGCCAATAAGCAAACTGTAGACAACAGGAGAGGATACTTGAATGAGTGGGTCCTAGCTCTTCATAGGGGCATGGCTGAGGTTCAGAAGACAAAGCATCCCATGTAAAGTAAGACTCCTGCCTTTTATACTTTTAGGCTGGAGTTTGTATTCAAGAGTCTAACTATGGCCTAAAAGAGAATGAGCTAATGCCATTGGCAGCAACATGGATGGACCTAGAGATTATCATACTAAGTGAAGTAAGTCAGAAAGACAAATACCATATGATATCACTTATATGTGGAATCTAAAATATGACACAAATGAACTTATCTACGAAACAGAAATAGACTCATAGACATAGAGAACAGATTTGTGGTTTCCAAGAGGGAGGGGTGGGTGGGGGAGGGATGGATTGGGAGTTTGGGATTAGCAGATGCAAACTATTACATAGAGAATGCATAAACAACAAGGTCCTACTGTATAACACAGGGAACTACAATATATTCAATATCCTCTGATAAACCATAATAGAAAAGCATATGAAAAAGAATGTATATATAACTGAATCACTTTGCTGTACAGTAGAAATTAACACAACATTGTAAATCGACTATACGTCAATAAAATAAATTTAAAAAAATAAAAAAGTCTAACTATGGCCATATAGGAAAAGCTTTGTTATTCTACAGTGCTATATTTCCTATAAGCTTCCACTAAGCCTATGATAGGCTCAGCCATGCCATATCACTGTTGGTCAAAGCCCATCTCTATCCCTTGTGGCCAAGCATCTTGACAGGCAGAGCTGATGGATTTTAGTTCCTCCATAATGAGTCCAATTTCCTTTCTGTCTTATTACTCACTGTTGCCTTTCAGCTACTCTACAGGATTATTATGGGGAAAATACAGTTATGTACATTATCAGTAATCCTCATAAACATATCACCAAGGTAAGAACTATTTCACCATTTTATAGATAAAGGAATGAATGCTTGGATAAGAGATCTGAGCTCTTATGCTGCAGAACAGGAATTCAAACCCAGATCTCTTTAACTTCAAGGTCCACACTCCTGCCCTATCCCATCCTGCCCAATTTTTGATCCCAGCTCTAATTTTAATTATTTAATTCTTTGAATAAGTCACTTCTCCGGGCTCCTTTGTGAAGAAGCTCATAATCATATCGTTTTACAAGATTGTTGGGACAAAATGGAGAGGGAACACATGAGAGTATCAGGTAGGGTGACAGAGTGGTTTCTGATAACTATGAAACTATGTAGCTGTTTCTATTCTTTTTGCATTTTTCAATGGCTACTTCTTTTCAAAAATGAGACATAAATATTCTATCTTTGTTTTGGAGTTGGAAATTCTCCTACCTACCCTAAGCAAATGAAAAACCCCAGAGAGTGGTGTTTCTGGCTATCTTAACCTCTCTGTGAATGAATTTCTTTCTACATTTGCTTTCCAAGGCTTAGGTGTTCTCAGTGGCAGCTTTTCTTTTCAAATTACTCCCCAAATATCTCCTACATTGACAGTAAGTTGTTGGAATCACCATCATCATTGGCCTAGGCTATTTAATGCTAGTTCAACCACTCATCTTAAGCCCTAAAGGAGCCAGTAGACTAAGGGGTTCTTTTATCCTATTTTCTGGATCCCAAGTGTGTTCAGGTGGCCAGCACCAACTGGAGAGAAAAGTAAGCTTCTGTGACCGAGGAATCAAGCTGCATCAGAGAACCTGTCCTTTCTAGAACAAAATCTTAACATCAAGCAACCCTACCGTATGCTAACACATATATATGGAATTTAAGAAAAAAAAAATGTCATGAAGAACCTAGGGGTAAGACAGAAATAAAGACACAGACCTACTGGAGAACGGACTTGAGGATACGGGGAGGGGGAAGGGTGAGCTGTGACAGGGCCAGAGAGAGGCATGGACATATATACACTAACAAACATAAGGTAGATAGCTAGTGGGAAGCAGCCGCATGGCACAGGGATATCAGCTCAGTGCTTTGTGACCGCCTGGAGGGAGGGTGGGAGGGAGGGAGACGCAAGAGGGAAGAGGTATGGGAACATATGTATATGTATAACTGATTCACTTTGTTATAAAGCAGAAACTAACACACCATTGTAAAGCAATTATACCCCAATAAAGATGTTAAAAAAAAAAAAGAAAACCCTGCAGCAGAGGCCCTTCCCCCACCACCCCCAAAGTATCGGTTTTCATCTCAGACAAAGGAAATAATTGGATTTCTGCACTGAGCTCTGTGATCTACTGCTGCCAGCTGCATGGCTGTAAAACCATTAAGTCCTTGCAGAGCATTTTATCTCTGCAAGAGGAAGATGTAAGAGGGAGAAACACATAGGTCAGGGCCGAGTGAAAGGGAAACATTTTCTAAGTGGTGCAATGTAAATTCCACTAACACTGTATCCATCTCAACTGGATTGAAATTCTGGTCAACATCTGAGAATAAAAACCAGAGAATCTGGAACAGAACAGATTTCTACCTTCAAGAGCAACTGTGTCCATCACACAGCAGTTGCTGGGAAAGAGTTTAGAATTCCAGTTCAAGTTGCGTCTTTCTCTCCTTTGGACTCTTGGCATTCACATCCATCTCCAACACGTCATCACTCACCAAGTGAGAAACAAGCCAGTCTCTCCACTTCCTCTGCCTACATTTGGGCTTTAAATGTTCATGAGATCCTCCTGGGTCACTGTGAATCAAACCTACTGCAGAAAAGGTAGGGGCTGGAAAAACACAAAGGCAGATGCCACACAGCCTCTGACCCAGGAAGCCTCCAGAAGAGCACACTGAATTAGTTATTTAAAAGGCTTACGGGGAAGTGGAAAATACTGATTGATAAATAGGGGTACACTGAATGTGTCTCCATCTAGGGAGCAATGTAACAAGGACCCTCACCAGGTATCTCATTGCAGTTATTTGTAATTCTCTTACCAATGGAAATAAGGCTCAACAAAAATTAACTCTCCCTTCTGTTTAACATTTTAAGACTCAGTCATATTTCAGGCTGATGAGAAAACTTCCAAGGGTGTGACTAGTTATGGGTATCACTCCAAATTTTTTTGGAGTCTCCCCAGTGTGCCCCACGCAATAAACACTTGGGCTCATAGAAGCAAGTACTTCTCTCTCTAATGGGACTAACCGCATGCAGGCAATAAACCAAACAAAAGTCAAAGTTTGAGCAAAATATTCAGTAGCTTTAGTTTAAGGAGTATCTTCTAATACCACCTTTGCTGCATAATCCTTCAAATTTAGAGATAGCTTCTTGTCACTTGTTTTAAACATTATTTTTTCAACCCCTTTTAGTTAAGACAGTTGAGGTTAGCCCCTCTGTTTGAACAGCTGCTCACCATTAGCAGAGTAACTATTCCTCTCTGCACCTGGGGGGATCCTAAAAAACAGGCTGACATCCCTTTTCCCTTCAGTCAGCGCTCGTTGACCTTGGCCTTGCATCCTTTTGCTCAACTCTTCCTTCTCACCTTCTAAAAGAATTTTCAAAACAGATTTCCTTTGGGAGGTTTTCACAAGGAACATGGGTTTGCCTTGCCATCCTCTTGGAGTTTTAATATTTGAATTTAAGGAATTTTGGAGAAGGGGGCTTGTAGTTGAAGAAGAACTTGAAGCCAGCCTCCAAACGATGGTTCCACTTTACATTAGTGAACACCAGTCACCATTAGGGACTTTTCATATAATCACTATGAAAAGAAAGAACCACAAAAGTCGAATGTCAGCTAGGAAATAAGTAGGTTACATTTGGGCAGATGGTTAATATTAAGGGGAAGGATATCCAGATTCATGATTTTATTTTTCCTTAACAGCAATATCAACAAAACAAGGTAACCCTTCTCAGGCATTGGAGGTGAAGAACTCATGTTGCTCATATTTAGGCTTAGCTCATGGCTAATTTCTATCAGTCAACTATTGTCTATTGACCATCACTGCATGGCTAGATTGTTCCCAGGATGAGATGCCTAAAGGGTTGTTTTATTCAATTGCTGGCTTCCACATTCATCAGGATTGTTAAAATTGTTTCTTAAGTCTAGCTTAGTGAAACATTGCACTTGGATTTGCACCTTTCCTTCCAAAGTTAACTGATGTTTTAAAAATGTCCCCTCTGAATTATAACTGAAGAGTTACACACAGTATTAGGCTGATAGTTTTTTTATCCCAAACGGTCTACTAATCTGCTGATTGATGCAATAGTCCACATCTGCTAAAGGAATGAAGAGCATTTCCTGAATATTCTTTGCTTTCTTACCCTGTATGGGTATTTGGGATAGTGTAGAAAGTGGAGACACAACTATGGAGAGGAGGAGGGAAGAGTAAAAAGAGTGGAGGGAATTCATCCTCTCTACCTGAAAGCCACATAATTACAATGGAGTCCAATCATATACACTGTGAATATGCATAATTCACAAGACCCACTTTGGAAAGATGCAGACAGAACCCTCACCACATACACACCCAGGAAAGCATAATTTTTGGTGCAGCATGTCCTCCAAACATAACCCAATAACTTTATCTGTGTTCAACTGAAGAGAGAATGACCAGTTCCAATGCAACTGAAATCACTTAGAGAGAGACTTGGAGATTTAAGGGATTTAAATGGTAATTTTGTCTCCATTAGATTTCTGCTTTAGTGTTTTTGGAAACTAACCCCAAGTAATTTATGACCTCACTATACCCCAAGCAGAACGCATTGACTTTTAAAGCTAATTGCTTCTCATTGTGCTTCACTCTTTCATCCTCGGCACCACCATTTTCCCCATAACAAATGCTTGGAAGCTTGGAGTCATCACTAACTTAACCTGTGCCTTTATTAATAATAGTCAATTTTGGAGCATGTGCAAGGCACTGCACCAGATGTTGTGGGAGATAAAAAGGAATATGTAAAACAGTCCCTGACCTCAATAAGGCTGAACTGAGCAGAGTGAGACATGTGCACACATGAAAAGATAATTAAGGAAATATAATGTAAGAGTTAAACGGCTATGGAGATCACTCTGGGCATGGGTGAGGGGAAGACTTCAGGCTGCAAGGCAACCAGGTGGAACACCATGCAGACCCAGCCCTACAGCCATGATGAGAGCAAAGGCGAGAACACACAAGAGAGACAGCTAAGAACAGGCTAGAGTCCAGGAAAGCAACAAGGTCTCTGGATTTTGCCTTCATCATGCTCCATGCAGCTGTCCCTCCCTTTCTGTAGTTTTTAGTGCCCACACATTCCAGTTTGAACTCTAATAGTAGTGACTTGCTAGAATTTGTTGAGCACTATTTTATACGAGGAACTGTTCCAAGCAATTCATACATTTTAAGTCTTTAATCCTCAAAAAACTTTATAAGGTAAATTCTATTATTATTCCCATATCACAGGTAAGGAGACAGGAAGGTAAAGGAGACAGAGAGGTAAAGAATCTTGCTCAGAGTTAAATATCCAGCAAATTGAAGACCAGAATACCACCCCACCCTTACTTTTCCATCACATTGCCTCTGTGTCATTCAAAATGTAAGATCTAACCTCAAAAACACAATTCTCATCTGCCCTCTACCCCTTAAGAATGTTTGAAACCTCCTTATTGCCTAAAAGATGACTTACACTCTGTAGGCTGGGAATTCAAGAGCTTAGCCTCCGCAATCTGCCTTAACCTACCCTGCCAACCTGATTCTTCTCATCTCTTCTCCAACGAGAGCCCTCCACTCTAACCAAGCTGGTCTATGCATTGGCCCCATGAGACACCTGCATATTTATATCTTCAGGACCCACGATCACAGATATGGCTTCCAGAGTCCTTTAGATCACAGCCTGCTTGTGTGGTGGCAAAACGAGGTCCCTACACCAGCAGCAGTTAGACCACGGCAGATCTGAAGGCCTAGCTTCCAAAAATGCAACCCAAGATGAACTCGTAGTTAGACCACACTCTACGTGATTCAAAGTTCATTCATCATCAACTAAAATCGCCAAGAATCATTTTGTTCTGAAATAAGAATTTCTGCCATTCCAGATCTCTCCTACACTGTAATTTTGCAAATGTTTCTTTTAAAACTAGTGCCAGATATTACATACATCCCTTTTCAATTTTATCTTGCTAGCTTATGTCCAACTTTTCCACCCTGAGATTTCTAAAATACTAATTCTTTCCACCCACCTATTAATATTGTCTCAGTAGGATACATTTACAGCCATCCATGTTGTTGATTTTAAAAACTCTTAATAGGATTTGGTCAAAAAAAGCAAGGAAGACTTTTTTTTTTTCCAAATTGGCTTTGATCCATTAAATCAACATACTTCAGATACATTTGTTCAGTCAACTATGAATTCATCTAAATTTTCTGTGGTTTAGTCTACATTTATTTATTTTGTCTGCATAATTATCATAGGGCACTTTATCAAAAGGTTTGCTGAATCTTTTGTTTGCTCCACACAGACATATCCCTAATAATAACTCTAATAGGTTGAAAACCTCAGTCACCTATTTGGAGATAATTGAGTCTTAGTTAATTTATACTTGTTCCTGATGATTTCCTACCTTTCTAAGTGCTTGCAAACTACTTATTTAGTAATTTAGTTTAAAATTTCACCAATAATTAATATCAAGTTTGTGAGTTCTCCTTATAAAATTGGAACATGCCCACCACCAGCCTTGGGTAACTTTTCTTTTTGCAGTGGTTTTCCAAGTCTGAAGTAATGACCCTGTGTTAGTTTCCTATTGCTGCTGTAACAAATTACCATATGTTTATTGGCTTAAAAAAACACAGATTTGTCATATTACAGTTCTGAAGTTCAGAAGTCTGAAATCAGTATCACCAGGCTAAAATCAAGGTATCAGCAGGGCTGCGTTCCTTCTGGAGTCTCTGAAGGCAGAACCCAGTCCCTTGCCTTTTCCAGCTTCTAAAGGCCCCCACGTTACTTGCTTGGTTCATGGCCAGAAGCCAGCAATCGCATCACTCTGACCTTTGTTTCCATGATCAGATCATCTTCTCTGGTTTTCCTGCCTCCTTTTTATAAGGATCCTTGTGATTACATTATGCCCATCCAGAAAACCAGGTAATCTTTCCATCTCAAGATCTTTAATTTAATCACATCAGCAAAGTCCCTTTTGCCATGTCAGGTGGCATCGTCACAGATTTCAGTGATTAGGATGAGGATATCTTTGGAGGAAGCCATTATTCTGCCTATTACAGATCCCAAGATAAACACATAAGCAAGTTGCTTCAATATCTTTGGCTATAATTCATTTGGCTTAAGTACTGAAATGCATTTTAATGGGCTAATACTCTTACTATCATCTTTATTCTCTCGGACTACAGTTCTCTCTGACGTACTAGCATTTCTATGTTAAAAAAAAAACGTTTCCTTAAGAGGGGAAAGGTAGGCAAAAAGGGCAGCTGAAGGGTTCTGCTTTCTCTTTATACATCTTCCCCAAACAATAATCTCTTCCTTTTTTGTGGGCTTTTTTTTTTTTTTTGCTTTAAAAAATAAGTGAAAACACCAAACTTTTTTTAAAAGAATTTTTATTTATTATTATTGATGTAACATTGGATTGTTACATAAACATATTCACAGTTAGCGTTCAGGATGTAGCATCTGTATAGATTTGTGCCATGTCTGTGGTCTTATATGCATCCTTAACCATGTGGCCTGCTTCTGAGGTTGCTTTTGTTCTTTCTAAATCTAAGCTTGGGTTGTTCCTTGAGCATGTTTTATTTCTTTAATGTCTTCTCAGTGTCCTTCTCATTAGGCTAACCCAAAATTACAGAGTAAGCATTCCTTTTTTAAAAGCTACTTATTCTTCTTAAGTGATAGTTCCTTTTAGAAACTGACTATGGACTCATTTTACCTTTCTCTGATTAAAAAAAAAAAAGGGCTTCCCTGGTGGCGCAGTGGTTGAGGGTCCGCCTGCCGATGCAGGGGACGCGGGTCCGTGCCCCGGTCCGGGAAGATCCCACATGCCGCAGAGCAGCTGGGCCCGTGAGCCATGGCCGCTGAGTCTGCGCGTCCAGAGCCTGTGCTCCGCAACGGGAGAGGCCACAACAGTGAGAGGCCCGCGTACCGCAAAAAAAAAAAAAAAAAAAAGCCAATGGATGTGTCTGAACATACCCATTTGTTCCCTTTCTCTGCCATGATGAATTTCAAGGTGACTCACACTTCCTCCCATGTTTCCCATACCTTCTGTTTCACCAACTGGCTTTTCCTTTCTGGTCAGAATTCATTTTGTCCTCTAATCAGCTGTTCCACTTTTAGCAATAGGAGCCTCCCAGCAGATGTTTGGAGAGTTAAAGTCATGGCATCACCACATGACTATTATATGGCTAAGCAGTCCTTACCCCACACTCCATCACTTCCCTGCATCCTTTCATCTCTGCCCAGAGGCTTCCACACACAGTTCTGGAGTTTTCCACATGGTACTTTGTTAACATCTAGTGCTCTGACTTGAGTGCGAGGGCTGGAGCTAAGAAAAGTTAGAGCACCAACTAGACGTAGGATCAGAGAGCAGTCAGTAAGTGGTCCAAACCTATCTGCATGTCCTGTAGGTAAATGAGCAAAGGGCAAGCACTATGATTTAGTTTAAGGGAGTCATATAGTTTCAGGAAAGAAAACTCCACTCCAGCTATAGGAGTAGAGCATGTGACTGAGGCTATGGCAATCACTACATTTCCCTTCATAACCACAGCGATCAGAGGTGAGCACGCAACCTGAGTCAGACGAATCAGAGTAAACATCAGGGCTTTGGCTGGGGAGGTTGCAATGAAGTTTCTCTTGCCTGTATTGAAAGCCCATAGCTCAGGGAGTGCTTGCAGGCATCTTGGGACCACAAGAATAGCTTATTTTAAATGAAATTGACACCATGGAAGGGGAAACAGACAAAATGAAAGAAACCAGGTTCTTGATGACATCAGTGAGTCACAAAATCAAGTTTTCCCTGTGGCCAGCCCCTCTTTAGAATTTTCCTTCAATGTTGAAGCCCCTTTGAGTTGGGGTTTCTATTCAAAATGTGTGTCCTTCTACTTCATAACCTGATCTGAAGCTCTGTTTCCTCAAATTTCAACAACAGCTAACAGATCGGGTTAAAATATTAAGTTTACTTTGTTTATTACCAATATTTCTGAGTATTAAAGCTGGACAAAAAGAAGTGGTTTGTTTTTGTAAACTGGAAAATGCCAGTGGGAAGGGACAAAATATACAGATATACAGCATTATTAAAGGGACAGGTATCAGGAACTAGTCTTGTTAGGGGGCATGGTAGAATTTTGGCTGAGATGAGAAGGAAGTTTGAAAAGATATAGAGAAATTCCCAGGGTATAAGTCCCAAAAGGAAGCATGGGCGAACTTTGTCAGGGAAGAGGGGGATTGAGGGAGCTCCCACTGATGTGGAAGACAGGGTGGGAGGGCAAAGCGACAACTAATTTGAGAATTGTTGGGGGTAAGGCAACAACTGATTTGGAGTTCAGAGTTTATAAGGAGTCAAGAGGAGTCAAAAGAGGACTGACGGACTGAAAGAATAAAGAATGACAGAGGGATGAGAAGTGATGTGGAGAAAAGGTTGTCTGGCAGGAATGAAGGAGTGGAGCGTTGCGGGGGACAGCTGTGGTCAGTGAGTGAGCCCTGAGTTCTAGCCACATAAGGGCATCTTCATCTTCTATTTTCTCTCTTGCCTCTATGCACACTACAAAAAGTACAAGGAGTTATTCTTTCAAAATGCCATATTTCCCCACAGCTTTTTGCTTCCACAGTCTCAGTTTCAATCTTATGCACAAATATGCCATATCTGGGCAGTTGGTAGAATCAACTAGATCACTTAGTCAAATGTCAGTGATGTACATGGAATTCCATTCCTCCTCCCCTTCAGTCATGTACATAAATATCCCTGAATCCTACACACATCCATAAGAATAAACCTACAAAACATCCATTTTCAGATGCCAATAGTGGTCCCTAATCAGAAGAATTAGCTTTTGCTAATAAGTTTTATAGTTCTTTTCCCAAGACTTTCCTCCCTTATTAAACCAATTCCATTTTTCACTATACCTGTAAAAAACAACTTGTAAAAACTCTTAAAGGACCATAGAGATTAACTAATCTACCTCCCCCTTCTGCAATCTGGGAAGTTGAGGCCCAGAAAATTATAAATACTCATACAGCTAGTGGCCAAGCTGACATTTGCATTAGCATTGCAGTGCCTGAGCCCTGGCCCTGGTTTGTTCCTCCACATCATGAGGGTCTCTCCTCAGCCCACTTCCCCGCCAAACTAAACCTTGCTTAAGGTCCAGCTTTTTTACCAAAATTTATCCTTGTTTCAACCCAGTTCCTGATTATGTATAGGGTTTACATGTGTGTTTGTTTCTATTGATTTTAGTCTCTTTGCCCCAGCAGAGTGTAAGCACCCCCAGGCAGGGACCACCTCTCTGCCTCTCACATCTTTCTCTGCACATATAACCCAGTCTAATTCCCTACCCCACCCCAGGACTGTAAGCCACTATGGGCAGGGTTGATTTCACTATTTTTGGCTATTATGAGCAATGCTGCTACAAACATTCATATACAAGTTTTTGTATGAACACGTTTTCAACTCTCTTGGGCATATACCTAGGAGTGGAATTGCTGGGTCATATATGTTAACACTATGTTTAACTATTTGGTGAACTGCCAGACTATTTTCCACAGCAGCTGTACCATTTTACATTCCCACCAGGAATGTATAAGGGTTCCATTTCTCCAACCCCTAACACTCGTTATTTTCCTTTTTAAAAAATTTATTATAGCCACCATAGTGGGTGTGAAATGGTATCTCACTGTTGGTTTTATTAGCGTTTCCCTAATGGCTAGTGATGTTAAGCATCTTTTCATGTGCATATTTGCCATTCGTACACTTTATCTGGAGAAATGTCTATTCATATCCTTTGCTCATTTTCTAAATTGGGTTGTCTTGTGTTATTGGGTTGTAAGAATTCTTTATATATTCTGGATATTAGTCCCTTAGATATATGATTTGCAAATATTTTCTCCCATTCTATGGGTTGTCTTTTCACTTTCTTGACAGTATTCTTTGATACACTAAAGTTATTAATTTCGATGAAATCCAATTAATTTTTTTCCTTCACTGTTTGTGCTTTTAGTCCATAGGCTCTTTGAACTCCAGTCCTCACTACCAATGAGGTCGTATCTTCCTTACTTCACTTTCTGGAGAAGAAGTCTGGTGGACCACTGGCTAATCAAAGATTGGCTCCTCCAAGGGCAGGTCAAAGGATTTGAAAAGCAGGAGTAACAAAGGGAGCAGGGATCACATGGAGAAACATGACCACCAGGGGTATGCTTTCAGCAAGGGGTGGGGTAAGGGATCATTCCAAACAAGAAAGCACACGCAGGGTGGTCACACATGCCCGAAAATTGTCTCCTATAGCTGATCTGACACTTGGCAGCTGGCTGCCACCCAGTCGTGGTTATGGGCAAGGCTTAGGGGTACTAGTTTACAGTTACTAGTTAAGTTGCTAACAGAAACATTTTGCTTGAAATTTCAAATAGGCCACTCTTCAGGACAGGATGTATTTGGCTGTGGGGTTGCTAATTGCTCCACTGGATTTGAGTGAAAGACAGCCTCATCTTCCTAAGTTTGAAACTGCCGCCCTGGAGAGCCACTTATAAGGCAGAGCACCACCTCCCAGTTGGAAGGCGGCACTGTCTTAGGTGGAGCAGTTTGCTTGGTGGCCCACTTGTGGCCCAGTTATACGCTACTTGTACACTTTATAGATTTTTAAGCTGCCAACAGTAGGCCCCTTAATTTGACGTGATTTTCCAGCAGTGAAAGATCTGTTAGGATGACAGCTGTAGTTGTGAACCAAAGCAGACGCAAGCCCTGGCCTTGGGTTTGACCTTCTCACTCCAAACTCTGAATGATCAGAATAAGTAACAGTAAATTTGGCAGAGTAGAGAGGAGGACTCAATTAATAGGCTAATTATTTAAAGTTATAATCCAGTAATAACATCTCCAAGATACTCTACACGCCAATGCAACTTTTGATTGGCTAGTGGCAGAAATCCGTCTCGAATGAGCTTAAGTAAAAGGCAGAATTCATAGTAAAGATTTGGGGGTATCTCTTGTAATCACAAGCAGGTTGTATAACCAAATTATGAACTGGTAATATGCGTTGAGGGGCCTCCTGGATAGTGGGAACCTAAATTCAGTCTTACTTAAACTCTCTGTCTCTGTCTGTGCTATCTCCATTCTCTTAGAGAAATAAGCATTCTTGCATAGCTGAAACATAAGCATTGAAAGCTCCCCTATTTCACGCTGCGGCTCCTACCAGGGAGGGTCTATGTCAGTCAGGGTTCAGTCACAGATAACAGGAACCTCTCCAACAAGTTTAAGCAGAAGGCAGACAACTGGGAGTCAGGTTTTACCATGTGATCCCCACTCCCTCCATCACTCCTAGAATTAGGTGTTTACAAAATCACTGGAAGAGCTGGAGATGCAGGCACCAGGCTGAGATTCCAGGAACAACTTCCAGAACAATACTGCGGAGTTTGCTGCCACAGTCAGAAGGCTGCCCACTGCCTCTGCTGATCTCCATGCAAGAGAAATCGATGTCCCATGTTCTACTTCTTGACATCCCCAAAGCTAAGTACCAGCCACTGGGACCTCAGCTACTTCTGTCACAGAAAACCAAACATCTCACACCTCGCTTGCCCAGGAACAGCTTCACAATGTGAACTTCTGCCTTCCACATCTCTCAGTGGCATATGCTTGGTATCAGTTAAGCCACATGAAAAACCCAGCTATAAAAGAGTCTGGGTAAGGACGTGCAATAATTGGAACCCTTGTGCACCGTTGGTGGGAATGTAAAATGGTGCAGCCACTGTGGAAAACAGTATGGAGGTTCCTCAAAAAAGCTAAAAATAGAATGGCGATAGGATCCAGCAATCCCATTTTTGGGTATATATCCAATTAAAATTTAAAACAGGATCTTAAAGAGATATCTGTACACCTGTGTACATTGCAGAATTATTCACAACAGCCAAAAGTTTAAAGCAACCTAAATGTCCATTGATAAATGAATGGATTTTTAAAATGTGGTATACACATGCAATAGAATATTATTCAACCTTAAAAAAAGAACTAAATCCTGTCACATGCTACAACACAGATACCCCTTGAGGATATTATGCTAAGTAAAATAAAATAAGCTTATCATAAAAAGACAAATACTGCATGAGTCTACCTATATGAAATATTTAGCACAGCCAAAATCAGAGAGACTGAAAGTAGAATCGTGGTGGTCAGGGGCTGGGGAGAGAGGAAAATGGGGAGTTGCTTTTTAACAAGTATAGAGTTTTAGTCTTGCAAGTTGAAAAAGTTCCAGAGATCTTCCCCTTCCCAACACCCCCACTATTACATGCGCTTGTGTGTGATATTTTACCATTTCAAAGGCAGCAAGGCCTCATGGGTAGACATTTCTCCCTGGAACAGGGAATAAGGAAAAAATCCCTATAAACTCCAACTAAGGCAAAAGAAGCTCTCCAAGCCCTGCTCCACATAGATTCCATGTGTGTAACATAATGTGAGGTCAAAAAATTTATAAATTTTTAAAAATTTATAAAATTATAAAATATATAAATTTTAAAAATTTATAAAACAGAGGAAAATTTGGAATTTCAGTCACATTGGAGAGTCTAAATTAGAGGTTTATTAATTTGGCTGTGTAAATGGGTTGCAAGTGTTCTTGATAAATATTGGGTATATGTGCATATGTGCAGTTTCCCAAAGTCCATGTTACTTTATTATTTGGAGCAACTTTCTTCTTCTTCTGAACCTTTCCCATCTTATCCAAGTCTAGGAAGGCCTTTCATAGCCAAAAAGTCCTGTTAAGACCAAGTGATGACTGTGTTTTCCTAATAGAAGTAAAAGAAATTTTAATCTACTATGGAGAACTATATCATCTCCCTGGAAGGCAGAAGAGGTTTCAGTTATTTCATGTTCATGATAGAATTTTTTTCTTCTAATCAAAAGTGGTTTGCATGACCATGATAGGCCAGATAATGGCACTCCAAAGATGTCTGTGTCCTAATCCCCAGAAACTGGGAATATGTAACTTTACATGGCAAAAGAGATTTTGCTGATTGGATTAAGTTAAGGGCCTTGAGATCAGGCATTTACCCTGGATTACCCAGGTGGGCCCAATCACATGGGTTCTTAAAATCTGAGACCCTTTCCCAGCTGTGGTCAGAGGGAGACATGACCACAGAAGGGTCAGAGATATGTGACATTGCTGGCTTTGAAGATGGAAGAAATGAGTCAAAAATCCAATCCATATGGGTGGCCTCTAGAAGCTAGAAAAGGTAAAATACGTACATACACTTCTCCTCTGGAGTCTCCAGAAAGAAAGACTGTCAACACCTTAATTTTAGCCCAGTGAGACCCATGTTGGACTTCTGACCTCCAGAGGTATATAATAATAAATTTGTGTTAAGTCACTAAGTTTGTGGTAATTTGTTACAACAGTATTAGAAAACAAATACAACGACAAAAGTGAACTTTGCAGAGAAGATTTTTAAAAAATACGTGATGACAGAAACCACGGGGGTGAAGTAGGAATATTCTACCCAACCATTCTTTGACAACAAATCCTCTCCCCCACTGCCTAGTAACACTCACTTGTGGACGGAACTCAGTGCTTTTTTGCACGTGCTCACCACACTCCTCAGTACTGTGAAAAGCAAAGATGGAAATACAAATAGAAAGAAATGGAAAGCACACTCTTCCAAATGTTCATAAAGGGTGACTCTTTCATAAGCTCTGTTATCTCATTTCTCTTGACCTTAAGTAAAATCTTGTTTGAACGTGCCAACCTTGTCACCACTAAGTTTTGGGGTGTCAGGGCAATCAAGTGTCCATCCATAAGAAATATTAAAGATCACCTACAACCCAAATAAAATGATGGTAACAGTGGAAAATGATAGGAGATTCTTAAAAGTTGGATGATAATAGAAGACAAGAGTCAGGACCATGAGGTCCAGCCCCTTCACCTTCGGAGGAGAATTGTTCTCCAGTGCTGGCCATGGAGGACACAAATTTTATTCAATTTGCATCTTAATATTGGAGGCTTCTGGATCTTTGAATTAAAAGAAAATCATGGGAAATTATATACTCCTTTTCCCAGAACTGTTTTTCTTTCTTAAGCTCATCTTTGGAAGCTGTTGCTGCTCCATTTTGCCTCCTTAAAGCTACAGTGAATAAATTTCTCATGAGATGACATGGAACCACTATTAAAGTTACAGGAAATAAAACAGAATACATCACAATCATGAGAGATATGACTCCAGTTATGAGGGTCAGCCTGTCTGATCAGACCAACCACTACATAGCCATCAGCTTCCCTCATTCCTGGAAAATCCCAAGAAGCACAGTTAAATATACCTTTGCAAACCAACACATGTACAGTGGACACCCCACACCCCAGCCCCATACACATGGTCATAGCCACCGAGCTCTATGCAGCCTTGCTCTGTAGTATAAAGTTCTGCAATACCATGGCCATGGGTGATTGGCCTGGGGGTGGGCAACTGACCAAGATTAATAAATCAGAGTCTCTTCTCACTGGAGAAAGAGAGAAAGGGGTGGGAGGTGTGGCACAGACAGAGACAAAGATAAATATTTCTGGAGAATCACAACTATAACATTTAAGCTCAAAAGCTGTTGGAAAATTAGTTTTTTCCAACAAAATCAAAAAATCAGAGGAAGCTAGACTGCAGAAAGACAGAAAAATGAAGCAGACACAGAGACACACCCTTGTGGTTCCCATCTGCTCCTGGCTTAGCTGCATCCCTGCCTTGGAATATTCTAAAACATCTCTTTGCCCTTTTAATAAATTCTTTTGCTTAAGTTGGTTTGGGTGGGTTTTGTCCACATACAACCAATGAATCATGACGAATAAGGCCCAGTGCTGAGGAGTGAGTCCGAATTGTGATGACATGGCTTTTGGGTGGAACATGGCCTTGGCAGCCCATTGTCTCACCCACCACCATTAGTGCCTCACTTCTGTAGGCAAATATGCAAGAACTAACCAAAGAAGAAAGCTGCTTTTAAATGCCTCTTTTAAAAATGTAAGGAGGAGTGTCAGAGATTCTCTTGCTAGTTTCAAAAACAACTCTGTTTTACTCTACTTTCTCCTACATACATCTCAGGAGGAGAAATAAACCAAGGAGCCAATTGCTTTAGTCATTTACAAAAATGGCTACGATTGGAACAAATGAAAGCAGAAAGTTTTACTAGTGAGCTAAATACCACAAAGGGCTACCACAGACCAGAATTTATGTGATGATGAATTACTGCATTGTCTCCAAAAATTAAAATAAGCATATTCTCCCTGCCCCCAAAACACACAGAGCCTCTCTCTCTCTCTCTCTCTCTCTCTCTCTCTCTCTCTCTCTCTCTCTCTC
>NW_020172625.1:9934831-9946338 GCF_003031525.2 Neophocaena asiaeorientalis asiaeorientalis
CCCCCCCCCCACACACACACACTCTCTCTCTCTCTCTCTCTCTCTCTCTCTCTCTCTCTCTCTCTCTCTCCCTCTCGCACGCACACACACACATATTCCTTCCTCAGTCTTAATGCTTCATATCCCACTCTGTCAATTCAGGGGTAGGAAGACAGACTCTCCTAAGATCACAGAAATGATCACATGGCAGAGGAATAGCCATCTGATTCAATGATACAAAATATGACCTGAGCTAATACAGGGCATAAAGCCAAGATGTGCCTTATTAACTGCTGGTTTCTGGCAATGTCTCAAGTAGAAAACAAACCATATGAAAATGCTGATACACACCTACCATGAGGTTTAGAGTGTGAGATTTGGAGTCAGGTAGAATTTGTTTTCTGTACTAGCCACACTACTGACCAGCTATGCATTACTCAAGCTCTCTGGACCTCAGTTTCAACTGTTCAGTGGGGGAGATGATATTAACCTCATGGTGGTGTTGCTGCACCAGGTGCTCTACCAGGTATAAGACACCCTTGGTGATACCCCACCAGTAAAGGGTAAGGAGAATCCTCAGACATTCTGGGGAATCAAAGGTTCTTTCTTTTCTTCTTTCTTCTCAGAGTTTTTTCAGGCCAGGTTTACCTTTCCTATAATTAGGCATAAAGAACTGCCCCAAGCAAAAGGGATAGAAAGTCAGTACTCAGGGACCTTCAAAAAGGAAGATCAAGAAACCTATGCATGAGAGAATTTCTTCAGTTCAAACCTATCTGCAATGTAGGGCATCTTCTTTCCATCCTTCCCTTCCCTTCCCTCCTTCTTTCCCTCCTTCTTTTCTGGCTTTCACAAGAAGAACAATAAGGAATATTTCACATTTGTCTACAAAACAAAACAAAACAAAACCCCTATTCAGCTGTTCCTTATTCAATCTAGATTTGCAGATTTGCCAGGCCTCATAAAGCATGAGTTTAAATTCTTATTCTCACCTTCACCCCTGTCCCCTACCTAGGCTAACTACCTCCATGACCCCCTCTCCCTTTAGAGAGGAAGTAAGGATCATCCAGAAGATGCCACCTAGATGCTTCTAATGGCTAAGTCAGCCCAGCCTAGCTTAGTGCAGACACACTCGTGTAAGTGACCCATGATTTATATCAGGAGGGGTAGGTATGCATGTCTCTTAGCCTCATGTAATCTTCACAACAATCTTGCATGCAGTTATCATTTTACTTACTGTGAGGGATCTGTAGTCAAGAGAGATGGAATAGCTTTCCCAAAGCCCCATGTCTATCTGACTTCAGAACACCTTGCAGCCTCAGTGGTCCTTAGAGAGCATAATTCACATTATGTCACCCCTTTGCTTAAACCTTTCCAATGGCTTCACATCACACTTTCAGTAAAATCCAGACTCCTCCTCACAGTCTGCAAGACCTACTATGATTTGGCCCCTGACTTCTTCTCCAAACCAGCCAGACACTGGCAATCAAGAAGGCTGACACAGTTTTGCTAATAGGAACAAGTCTGGTTAATGTCCTATCAAGTAATAAAGTGTAATGTTTAGGATGATTTTTTCTGCAGGGCAAAAATCAGTTGTCTCTATATTCTTGCTATTGGCCGGAATCATTTACATTGCTATCAGTTTTCCATAAAAGAACTTCTATCCTTATCAAATGGGACAATATCCACCAATCAAAAGACAACCAAAAGTGTCACCTCTATGTAATCAGCTAATCCCCAAAGCATCCACTACACAGTGCCCAGCACTTCACTGAAAGGACATTCAATAATCTTTTTAGCATATTTCCAAGTCTTGGATAATTTTTCCTGACAATAACTTTGCTGTACCTTGGCTTTCCATATAGTTGGGAGAAGATAAGCGTCAGAACCTGCTTTCCTGCCCAGAGTCAAATCCATGAGTTGGAAGTGGTTCAGGGTAGAAGAAGGAGATTGCAGGTTCTGCTGATTTGGGCAAAGATGGCATTTTCCAAGTTCATGGCTCTGAACAATGCCTGGTACATGACAGGCATTCAATAAACATTTGTCAAATATATAAATGAAGGAGCAGAGAGTTGAGGGGGACACGCTTGGGTTTGAATACCAGCTCTGTCATTTACTGGCTGGGTGACCCTGGCTAACTTAGTATCAGAGTCTCAGCTCCCATGCTTGGAAGACGGAGATAATAATACCTACCTGGCAGGTTTTGGTGAAGATTCAAAATAGTGTTTATGAAGTACTGCACATGGTGTCTAGCATATCGTAGGCCTTCAATACATAATAGGTATTAGTGTACGTGCAGGTGATCACTTACACTACCCATAGAGACAACCAACTATCTCCTGCAAAAATCTGGTGGTGAATTTTCAACCATAAGTTCTTCCTTGTTATTATCCTAATAATCAAAATCATAACCAAAGAAAGGAAACCGAATCAGCAAATTCTTGGCAACAAAATAACTCAACTGTTTTTTTTAACCTTTTCAGTATGGAGAATGTTAAATATATACAAAATGAGGTATCACCAGTCTAAACAACCATCCACCCATTGCCCGTTCTTTCCCACCCATTCTCCCCTTCCACATTATTTTAAAGCAAATCCTAGACATAGAAGAAGAAAAACTTTTCTTCTGCCATCTTAGGTTCAGTGGCTGGGGAGGCCTGTAAATTAAACTTAAAAGACAAAAGACAGATTAACAGGAGAGGAGGCAGATAAGTTTATTAATTTTTAAATTTACTTGCACAGAGACATCACAGAAGGAAGCGGATACCCAAAGGAGTGGTGAAATTTGAGGCACTGCTTTGAGGCAGATAAGGGATTTCAGCAACTCAAATGCTTTCAGCTGAAAATAATTCTTAAGCTAAAGTGACATATTTTGAGATGGCATATCCTGATCCCCTTCAGCATCAAATCACTTCATCCATAGATGAAATTCGTTGTTTTTAAAAAACAGCTCTGTGTGTAAAAGAGATGCTAGGGGGACAAGAATTGTCAAAAGGAGAATTGGAGGGGAGGCACCCTCAGGAGCTGCACTCCCGTGTTGGACAATGCAATTCATGGTAAGTGATGGGGTTCAGAACACACCACCCTAAAATATGGCACCTTGACTGAAGGAGGTTGAGAAAACAGTAGAAACAAGTTGGTCTCTCTGACCTCCCACCCCTCTCCCCGCAAGCAGGTCATAAGACCCTCATGTGAGAGGTGTCCTCCCTACTCCCAGAGGAAAGAAGCATCCTGATCTCCAAGACAAAGGGACACAGAGAGGAATCAGACTGAAACAGGCCTTGCTAAGTTTCCCTCAGTTTACTACACTTACCTCATAGTCCTTAACTTATCATGTTCCTTCTCAAATGTGCACCCGTCATCAAACCTAGCATGAAAATATTCAGGTTTAATGGTTTCTACAGGTCTTCATTTCCTTAATGAAGGCTCCTATGTCATGACAAACGTGTATTAAATAAGCTTGTATGCTTTCCCCTTGTTAATCTGTCTTTGTCAATTTAACTTTCAGATCCAGCCAGGAACCTTAAGCGGCTGGAGGAAAACTTTTTCCTCCCCTACATAATCCTGGGATTCCACTGAGGCTTGATTTATATAAAGCTCAGGCAGTGAACTGTTTTTTCTGGTCACTTAACTGGAAACTGGATCTCTGTCTGACAGGCCACTTTGATCTTTCTCCTGGAGAGATTCTTCCTGGAGGCTGACCTCTTCCAGAAAGTATAATCTGAGTCACTGAAGGCTGGGGGCAGGCAGGGTCCTCCATAGGATGTGTATTTGGGAGCTTTCCCAGTCCAGCCCCCAGAGTGAGTGAAATGTAAATTCATTTGAGAAGCTAATGATCACTCTAATGCTATTCCTAAGGGAACTGTGTCTCAGAGTGGTAGCTGCTTTAGAGACAGCTGAGAGACCAAAGAAGGGAAATCCTAGGTGGAGTGGTATGGTGAGAACTCTTCAGGGAATTTTTGGAGAAGGGGCAGTAAAGAGTTACTGACCCCAAAAGCCGAGTGTATGGAGAAGGGTGGGTCAAGCTTAATGTAATCCTGAAGAATTAAGATTTAGATACTGTAAGAGGCAAGTGCAAATTAGAAATAAGAGGCTTAATTCTCCCTGTTGAAAATCAGGGAGAAGATTTTCCTCCCTCCCCTCTGTTTTCCTTCAGAATTTCTTTCTCTGTCCTTCTCAGAGGTATGTAAATCTTCTTAATGACTTTAATTGCCAGTCTCACAACTCGGAAAAATTTCCTCAAGGACCCAGCAGCCATCTCTTTGGAATGTAATCATTAAGAAAAGTAAGGCCCATCCCCCAGCATCCTGGGAGGAGATGGGTCTAACTTGTCACCTGACTACAAATTGCAAAACCTATCTAATGTAATTGCCACTCAGCTACATAAAAGAGCGAGATTTCCCTCTCTCTTGCAGTGCCTTCAGTGGGTTGCCTGTGATGCTCATCACATTCTGGTTTAATGCTTCTTCAACATTAAAATTGTCTCTTTCTCTTCCATCTTTGTGGCAAGATTTTCTGGATTGAGAGATTTGGCTTTTAATTATGTTTTCCCAACAACTGCTTGAAACCCAAAGAAAGGGATGATATTTGGGGTCCAAGTGCTTTCCCAAAGGCCAGGGAAATGGAAAACATTAGCTCAAATTTTGACTGGAAAGTAAAAACAAACCAGATAAGGACTGTGAGGAAAAACATAGCACGGTAGCTAAAATGACGTATTTTGGTCTTAGATACCCTTAGGTTCCAGATCTAGTTTTACCACTGACTAGCTAGGCAAGGTACCCTTCTCTTAATCTCTATTTTCATCTGTAAAATTGGCATAACTAGCACCTATGATAGCGAGATTTCACGAGGGTAAGATAATGCAGTCAAAGCACTTAGTCCGTGCCTCCTACATGGGCCGAGCTTCATAATTCTTAATTATTCACAATGTATAACCTTAGTATTTATAATAACTTCTAGATGTTATTATAAAAATCTGAATTATTGGGCTTCCCTGGTGGCGCAGTGGTTGAGAGTCCACCTGCCAATGCAGGGGACACGGGTTCGTGCTCCAGTCCGGGAAGATCCCACATGCCGCAGAGTGGCTGGGCCCGTGAGCCATGGCCGCTGAGCCTGCGAAAATGAGTGCTGAACTACCTCTAGAAACTAATGGTTGTTGAACTGTAACCCAATGATTTGACGTGTTTCCAAGATTACCTGGCCCTGCAATAAATCACACTAGGTCATAGTAGACATAGCAGGAGAGATTTAGGACAGACGTTGAGGATTATGGACTGGGATTTTGACAGAATCACTTTGGGAGACTTTTTTTAAAGCTGATTGATTCCCCAGATGGGAGCAATAGAAAAATATCTATGTGTTATAAAATCTGCACCCAAAAAAGGCCAGTTTGTGGGTGACAATGGGCTCGAGTTTGTTACATCCCTATGAAGAGGAAGAAAAGATTTTTCCTTTTGCTTTTCTAGTTTTTTGGCTGGGACCAATGTTATGAAAGACAGATTAACAAGAGAAAAACAAACAGAAGTTTATTAACATGTATATCTCTCATATACATGGGAGAAACTCAGGGATGAGTAAATTCAAAGAGGTGGCTAGAACTTGAGCTTAGAAACCATCTTCAGCTAAAAAAAAAAGGAAGACGGGTACAGGGGAGGCCAGTTATGGGAAAATGACCAGAAAAGTACAGTAAAGAAGGGTAAGATTTGTTATTCAGATGTGTCTTCTCCACTAATAAGAGTCTTTTAGGATTTAGAGTCATCTTTCTTTTCCTGGTACAGAGAAAGAGACACCCTTACAAATGGTAGTTTCCTTTATAAATGTAAATTTCCCTTCCCAAAGGGTAACTTCTACTCTGTTTTCAGAGCTTTTCCCTTGTCTGCTGTTTCTCAAAATAATCCTTATGCCAAAGAGGCCTATTTAAAATGGCATATTCTGGTCTCCCATAGTTATATTTTGGGGCGGCATATTCTGGTTTCCTATTCCTTTCCATGGTCATCTGACAGATGGCAGGAGCACTTTGACTGTGGACTCTGGTGTGGTGAGCATCACTCACCCCCAGACCACCTGCATGATTAAGTATGAACACTTGACTGTGAGGGGCTCCTCTCTAGGAGTGTATGCCTGCCCTGGCAGAAGACGTTTCAGTGCCATTCTCAAATATAACTGACATTCCTATCATTTTTGAAATGACTTTTTTTAAAATGTAAAATGACATTATATCTTGGAGCTCTCTCCTAAGCTCCAAAGTCAGCATTAGAAAATGTTGACTATGGAGCCATAGAAACCTCATTGGGAAGTCAGCACCTGGTGAAAATGTGCAGAACATTTGTCAGAGCTCTCAAAAGTTGATGAAAGAAACTTCATGCTCTGATGGGTTTCTCTGTAGTCAAGGAGCTCCCTTAGAAAGCTGGCTTTGTAAGGAGGCCATAGCTCTGGGACTGGGCCTGCCAGACTGACTTCCAGGCCCAGAGATGAGTGAGTCCCAAGCCCAATCCCAGCTGGAAAACTGTAATGTGCTAGGGGAAAAATCTGGGAGGAAGAAAAAGGCAACTCATTAAATTGCATGACTGCCTGCCACATAAAACACTGATAGTTTTAGAGATAGGGAGGTAGTGTATTTCTCAGATCCAGAAATAGTGATTTCAAGTGTGTTCATCATAAGGGATCTGCTTCAAATTTGGAGGACTGATCCTCCACTCCCAAGAATTCTGCAGGAAACATGTGCCCAGATGTCACACACATCTGTTCTAAACTAAATTAACATGTTCAAGGGGGTAATGAAATTTTAAGGCCTCAAATAGCACCAGTGGACAGGAGATCTATTCAAAGGGAAATTTTTAAATGGCTGGGGTTGGAATTATGAACCTCAGGCTAAAAGAAGATCCGATCTGGTGTTCACTATATAGCTCAATCTGTGTTGAACTATGAATCTTAATGGGATTCAAGTTGATGATCAATAGATACAATTTATTCTATGTCACCTTAGCCACAGACTCAAAAATAATAACCACTATTTTAGTCACATATGATGCAACCGATAAAAACACTTCATTAAAAAAAAATTTGTAGAGACTAGGTAAGTACTCTACATAACACTGAATTTAAAAATATTTTGTAATTGATGGCAAAATTTACTAACCTACAGTTATTATACTTGTGACATTTTTTTTCCAACAGAATATAAATATGCAAATTCCAACAAGCATGAAGTGGCTTTTTTTATATTCTGGATGGCACCTAACCACCATGTTACTTCTTCTTTCTCATTAGTAGATGTGTTTTCTGATGGATGTAATGATGTGAGCCCACAGAGCACAAAACTCTGTTAAAGGTATCAGGGCTTTGTAAACTTTTTCAAAAGGCAACACAGGGCCTCCCACTAAAGTAGGAATAGTAACACACCAACATCAGTAAGAATGTTGGTGCTAGCATTTAAGTTGCTATTCAAGGGTATTATTACTATTAAAATCCTACTCTCACCCTGCTTTCCTTTAATAATATTGATGCCCTTATTTATTTTATGAGAGGGGGTTTCCACTGGATTTTTCCATAAATCATCCCCTAGGCTTTTAACCTTTCAAAAATTATTTTGAACTTCTGAGTGGTGACTTTTGCCCTCATGGCTCCTCAGTAACGACTAAGGAGACTTCAAAGATGTGTACCTCTCATTCTATTCATTTGGAACCACATGACCCCTTCACTGTTTAATAAAATGCACTTGAAACTATTACTCGATATTAATGCATTTTAAATGCCAGAAAGATGGTAGGTACACATAAGAAGAATAACTAAAGCAATAATTCAGTGTCAGTGTTATACCAACATCCATAAAGGTCTAGAGTCATATGTTTACAATTTCAATCGAGTCCTAATTGATTATGACTATTGAGTTTGAAGAGAGTCCAGGTAAAGGGGAAAACTTGAGCCAGGATTTGGAAACAGGAATATGCAAGGTACATTTGAGGAATAGAAAACTGTCCAGTTTGGCTAAGTCATACAGTAGATAATAAAGCAGAGCAAGAGATAAGGCTGAAAGAAGACACTCAGAATATAAATCAAGGGTTGAAAACCAGACTGAGGTATCTGTACATGATTCTGAGGGCAATAAGGGCATGCTGAATATTTTTAAGCATGGACCTTGCTTGATTCAAGCCAGGCTTTAGGAAGATTAACAGAGCAGTGTCTTGCAGAACAGAATAGAGCAGTCAGGGGAGAGCAGGGAAATGGAGTCAAGATTGGAATCAGGGGGCCCCATTAGAGCCATTACAACATTTCCACTTCGATGGTCCCAGGCATCTCAAACCTAAGATCACCAAGACAGAACTCTTCATTTTTTTTCCCACCAAATATACTCCTCCCTTAATCTGCCCCATCTCAATAAATGGTACCACCATCGATCTAGTCCCTCCAATCAGAAACTAGACATCACATTGGACTTCTCCCCTACTCCTACCCCAACATTTGATCCATCAGGAAGTCTTGACAGCACTACCCCAAAAAGACACCCTTTATCCAACCACTTCTCTCCATTTTCCCTGCCCAAACTCGAGTCTGGGTTTCTGCACCATAAACCTTCACCTGAACAGCTGCAGCAATCTCCTGAGTGGCATCCCTTTGCTCACATTCTGTAAATGGCACCTCAGAGAGTTCTGTACAATGTGTAAATCAGATCATATCACCTTCCAGTTTACAACCCTCCAATGGTTGTCTGTTGCGTTAAGGATAAAATCCAAACTTATCTTAGCCTAAAAGGCCCTATATATTCTGCCCTCTACTTAAGCCTCAGATTTCATTTCTCTCTTCCTCTTATTTATGATGCTTTAACCTTCTCCCAGTCACTTGAACATATCAGGCTTATTCCCACCTCACGGTCCTTTTTAGTCTCTGGGAACTGTAGTGTAACTAAAAACAAAAGCCAGTGGAGTAGCAACTAGGACTCATTCTTTCACTGTGAATTTTTACAGAGCAGGGATGAGATCTCACTCATTAAATCTATTCATAGCTTTTCAACAGCCACATGTAAAGATTTTTGGTTTGTAGTTGCAGTAGCTATTGTAGAAATTGACGGTAATAAAGAGGGTCTTCTCGTGGAGAGCACCCAAATAGAAGACTCTGCTAGCTTGTTTCCTCCCCTTGACTCTCTGGAGTGACGTTTGGTTGACACAAACCAAAATATCAAAGGTGGTAGTGGGAAAGG
This sequence comes from Neophocaena asiaeorientalis asiaeorientalis, assembly GCF_003031525.2. Taxonomy (NCBI): domain Eukaryota; kingdom Metazoa; phylum Chordata; class Mammalia; order Artiodactyla; family Phocoenidae; genus Neophocaena; species Neophocaena asiaeorientalis. The sequence continues at coordinate 9,944,004 of NW_020172625.1, forward strand.
AAGGGAGGGCTGAGATTTCTTCTGCAAAAACCTGCTCTGAGGCCGCATGGACCACTCCCACTCCATCTCCAACACTGTTCCCTCCACCATGTCAATTTCTCTCTAGAACTCTTGGTTCATTCAAATACACAAAGCTTCTACTACTTCATGTCACTGTAAAAGAACATATTCCCTTTAACATGTAAACATTTCCTCCCTTTTCCTACTATGTATCTTCTCCCAATCATACCCCCCAAACAAACCCATCCTTAATATTTTAAAAAATATATATCCAAAACATTTTCTATGTATATATGCATCACTGATTTTTAAAAGTTATCTCAAAATTCTGTGGCTGAAAAAAATCTTTTTTTCTTTCAGCACAGGGATTCTATAGTTTGGGAACATTCCTTTAGATAGGGAATGATAAGAATGACTTGTCCCACCTCACAGTGTTTTGGGTTCAGCTGATTATTCAGGAAGACTCTCTTACTTGATGCTGGAGACTGAAACCAACTGAAGATTTGATCACTCACATTCTGGAGCCTCAGATGACTCAAAAATTAGGACTGTTGACTAGACTGCTCTATTTCCTGAAAGAAACCTCGGCTAACACAATAGGAACAAAGGTGGGGACTGTACCCAGGCAGAAGGAAAAGCATCCACATACCAAGTTTCCCTGGTGAGAGGGAGCACAATGCATTAGAGGTAATGAGAGAAAGCCAGTGAGGCTAGACACATACACACACACAGCAAGAGTGAGAAAGAAGTCCTAGGTGAGGGGCTAGACCCCACATGCCCTTATAGCCCAGTTTTAAATTTGTGTTTTACCTTAAGAGCAATGAGGACCCAGTTAAAGTCTTAAGCAAGAGGGTGAGGCATTGGGGGTTAGGACTCCAACATATCTTTTGTGGGGGGACACAATTCAACTCATAACACATGCTAACAGCATTCCACTGTTGCCAGTCCCTTGATGCTCCACCATGGTGCTCCACCATTTCTTGTACGTTAGCTGGGGCTTTTCCACACCACTATAAATGTTCCCTTCATTAAAGTCTCTTCGGTGAAACCCTTCAAGTGTGCCAGTGTTGTTCTGGGACCCTGACTCATAAATCCATTTTGAGAGCTATTTAATAAATAAAATGGGATGGACTTGGTGATGGGCTGCATGGGTAGGGAGTGGAAATAAGAGAATGGGAAATATCAGGTAAAATTCCCAAGTTTCTGTCTTGTTGTTTATTGATGGGTGTGGTACCTTTCACTGAGATCAGGCATGCATAGAAGGACCACTGCACAGGAGATAACATATGTTATGACATATGAAGAATGCATAACCCACAAAAAAAAAACTTGAATGTCTGTGCATGACAGAGTTTATATGCTCTGGACATATAAAGTCAGTCAATTTGGATTCAAATTCTGGCCCTGCCACCTTATTATTTGAGCCACCTAGGACCTTATTGTGTCCATTTTTATCTGTAAAATAAACATCACAATATCTGTGTCATAGTGTTGCTGTGAGGATTAATGAGAAGAGCCATATAAAGCACTTAGCAAAGTGCTTGACATTTAGTAAGGGCAATAAGTGCTAGTATTAGCCAGTATTACTCTTACACACTTAATTTCCATCTGGGGAAAGTATCACCAAAAATAAAGGTTTTGAAATGATCCACGTGAATGTTGGATTTAGGAAATAGGAAATAATTCCTATTTTCCACTGCAAATTTAAAACTATTTTAAATGTACTGCAGGACTAGAAAAAAGAAAAAAGTTGCTAGCAGGCTTGTACTTCTAAAGCTTTCTCTTTTCTATTTCATTTTGAACTCAGTATGCCTATTTAAAACAGTTACTAACCTTGATGCTGGATATCCATTGGAGATTTGGATAAATTTCAAAGCAATGTAGATATTCTAGGATGTCAAGGGGGCTTTGGAAAATTATGTAGTCTGATGTCTAATTCTTGGATGAGGAAATTAAGATCTGAGAGGTTAAATGACTCATCTGAGGTCACACAACTAGAGGCAGAGTTGGGACTAAAATCCAGGCCTTGGGACTCAGAAACTGGCCCTTTCATCTCTAACATGGCAGCCCCCAGCAAAACAGTCCAGAAAGAAGGCACCCATCTACAAGCCGGGAAGAGAGCTATCACTGAAAACAGAACCATGTCAGTCCTTGATCTTGGAATTCCCAGCCTCCAAAACTGTGAGAAAATAAATTTCTATTGTTTAAAAAAAAAAAGTCCAGAAAAATGTTTATTGCACAAATTTTAAATTTATATGATGAACACAACGCTACTCTAAAAAAGTATATATATAAGTTAAAATGAAGAACGAGGCACCAAAGTAGGAACTCAAAA
>NW_020172625.1:9946381-10017097 GCF_003031525.2 Neophocaena asiaeorientalis asiaeorientalis
GAGCCCCCCCCTGCCGATGCAGGAGACACGGGTTCGTGCCCCGGTCCGGGAAGATCCCACATGCGGCAGAGCGGCTGGGCCCGTGAGCCATGGCTGCTGAGCCTGCGCGTCCGGAGCCTGTGCTCCGCAATGGGAGAGGCCCCAACAGTAAGAGACCTGCGTACCGCAAAAAACAAAACAAAACATACTAGGTTTTGATAAATTCACTCTAACAACTTCGTTTGAAAAATAGGTGAATGCTACCAAACGTAACGTAAATAGTGGGAAGCAGCCGCATAGCACAGGGAGATCAGCTCGGTGCTTTGTGACCGCCTGGAGGGGTGGGATAGGGAGGGTGGGAGGGAGGGAGACGCAAGAGGGAAGAGATATGGGAACATATGTATATGTATAACTGATTCACTTTGTTATAAAGCAGAAACTAACACCATTTAGTTAGTTAGTAAAGCAGTTATACTCCAATAAAGATGTAAAAAAAAAAAAAGAAAAACAGATGAATGATGATTTAACTGGCATTTAAAATTTTTTAAATGTATGTTCTTAACGAGGTGTCTGACTACTTTTACATATGGGAATAGACTTTTCTCACACTCCTGAACTATGAATTGTCATTTTTGGAGTTTTATTTTGTAGATTTGGTGATTTTTTTTGTCCTCTGCAGCAATGAATTAATGCTGTGTTCAAAAGTATTCATCCTAAAGAGATTCTATTTTATTTTATTTTATTTTATTTATTTATTTATTTTTGCGGTATTTGGGCCTCTCACTGTTGTGGCCTCTCCTGTTGTGGAGCACAGGCTCCAGACGCACAGGCTCAGCGGCCACGGCTCACGGGCCCAGCTGCTCCGCGGCATGTGGGATCTTCCCGGACCAGGGTACGAACCCGTGTCCCCTGCATCAGCAGGCAGACTCCCAACCACTGCGCCACCAGGGAAGCCCAAGAGATTCTATTTTAAAGAATTCAGACTCAATAAACCAATAAAATGGTTATATACCTTTTAATAATCAACCTGGTTTTCAAAGATTGAGTTAAAAAAAATCTGAACATTACAACTGAGTCAATCTTGTTGTGATATTTGTGTGTAATTATGTGGAACCAATGAAATCAGTTTTCCTGCTTAGATATAATTAAAGCCAGAGATATTTATTTCTCCAAATCATCTTTTCTAGTGAAAAAAAAGAGGAGCTATAAGAATATGAAAAATTTCAGGGCAAAATTGGAGAAAAAATTAAAATACACTTTCTGATGTTGGGAGAAAAGGGTGTAATTTTTTGTATTTAAAAAGAGTATGTTGCCCCAAGAAAACCATAATTCAAAAAGAGTCATATACCACAATGTTCATTGTAGCTGTATTTACAATAGCCAGGACATGGAAGCAACCTAAGTGTCCATCAACAGATGAATGGATAAAGAAGATGTGGCACATATATACAATGGAATATTACTCAGCCATAAAAAGAAACGAAATTGAATTATTTGTAGTGAGGTGGGTGGACCTAGAGTCTGTCATACAGAGTGAAGTAAGTCAGAAAGAGAAAAATAAATACTGTATGCTAACACATGTATATGGAATCTAAACAAAAAAAAAGGTCACGAAGAACCTAGGGGCAGGACGGGAATAAAGACACAGACCTACTAGAGAATGGACTTGAGGACACAGGGAGGGGGAAAGGTAAGCTGGGACAAAGTGAGAGAGTGGCATGGACATATATACACTACCAAATGTAAAACGGATAGCTAGTGGGAAGCAGCCACATAGCACAGGGAGATCAGCTCGGTGCTTTGTGAACACCTAGAGGGGTGGGATAGGGGGTGGGAGGGAGACGCAAGAGGGAGAGGATATGTGTATGTATAGCTGATTCACTTTGTTATAAAGCAGAAACTAACACACCATTGTAAAGTAATTATACTCCAATAAAGATGTTAAAAAATAAATTAAATAAATAAAAAGAGTATGTTGGGTAGACATAATAGTTAAGAAAAAAGCCAACCTAACTGAACTGGATTATGTTAAAAGAATTCTATTATCTCAAAGACTTGGTATCCATAGCAACTGAGACATCTCTATACTTACTTTTTCTATCCATAACAAGGGAAATAAATAGCCAAAGAGCTTGATATTTCCTGATGTCATTATATCATAGCTAATAAATCACTATTTGACTGAGACCCTTTAACAAACCCTACTGTTGTTTTACTTTAAAAACTGGACCCCCCCCCAAAAAAAAGAGAAGAAATAAGAAAATGTAACCAAAACACAGGAATGAAAAATCAGCTCACAAGGGAGAGTTGCAACAACACATCTAAAGAGGGAAGGAGTTACTCTCTGAACTTGGCCCCATGCTGGCTGATGCCCAAGGCAGAGAAGCATATTCTGGGCTCCTGCCAAGCTACAGGTCACTGGTCCTCTGACCATGCAGATTTGCTTGGTTTGAAAGGGAGTCCAGACCCAGTCAGGCCAACCTCAGACAGACCAAAGATATTTTAAACAGAATGTCCAACCACTGACAGAGGTGTGCCTTTTGCATATATAATTGATTGTAGTTACAGAATAACTTTTTTCTTTAATTAAACATTTGCTGTATGTCTATATGTACCAGTCACTGTGTGTGTAAGGTGCTAAGGATGTTAGATGTGAACAAGGCAGTCCCAGCTGACAAGAGGTTCACATCTCGTGTGGAACCTAGATATATCAAATTTTCTACTAAGAGCAGAAGAGACTCATTAACATCCATCTATGATGGGCACATCATTATATAATATCCTTAGTACACAGGACAGTTTTTTGCAAACAACTGACACAAAATAAATGTTGACTGAATATAAGAACTCAAGGGTATGATCAGGATGAAGCTAACAAACAACATTGAAATTATCTGTAAGAGGGAGATCTTCAAAACACAAAACCTCAAGTTTTAGTTAATGAAAGGAATGCAGTTTAAAAATTGTTATAAATAAAGATAAATAAAATTAAAGTTTTCAGAAATTCATGAGAAAGCTGGGATTTGAATCTATGCAGCCTGGCTCCAGAGATTTCTTTCTTTTTTTTTTTTTTTTGGCCACACAGCATGTGGGATCTTCCCCAACCAGGGATGGAATCTGTGCCTCCTGCAGTGGAAGCTTGAAGTCCTAACCACTGGACCGCCAGGGAAGTCCCTCCAGAGATTTCTGTGCTTAACCACTGTACTATGCCACCTTTTAGAGCAAAGCAGAACAGAAAAGGAGGATGGATGTTAAATTCTTTCTACAGCTGCAGTAATTAAAAAATAAAATAAAATAAAACCAGTCCAAAAGTGCAAACTGCAAACCTTTAGGAGCCAAACATACAGTTTGAATTACATCTATTCATTCATTCATTTATTCAACAAATATTCATTGTGCCTCCCTGAGCCAGGCATTATTCTGAGCACTGTGGTTTTCATGTATAAACACTTTAAACCATTGCTCTCATGGTCTCTTTTCTCCACAGGATTGGCTACCTTCAAACACACCTATGATTTACTTATTTATTAAGCTTATTGTCTCCTCTTAACAGAATGTACATTCCATGAGGACATAAAATTTTGTGTTTTGCTCCCTGAGAAAAACTGTCCTTAGAACAGTGCTTGGAACACTGTAATAAACATTTGTTGAATGAATGAATCATGGAGTTTACTTTTTAGTGGGAGATAACGTAGGTTTTTAGAATGAAATAATACTTAGGAATATGTGCCGGGTAAGATCACAAATTTCCTGTGCCTCATTTCTCTAAAATACAGCAGAGATAACTCTTAATTACTATTGGATTTGGAAGGACATTGTAAGTTTTAAGCTAGATGTGCGAACACTTTGGAACCCAGGGAAGATTGTGGTCCCTAACATACAAGAAAGCATTATAGTTTCTGTTTCTAAATGCCTTCTATTTTAAAGTATTAGGGAGATAAATCTGAATGTGTATTTATTATTTTCAGTGTTACTCCAGCATATCAATAAATGTTACAGGTAATGCAATGACCAGGCATCCTGACCTCACAGACGCTCAAAACCCCACACTGGCCAACATCCTCACTATTTTAGGTATTTTATCCCTATATTTGTCTTCCTTCTTTCAGCAACCCTTTATCTTTTAAAGATTTGGGGGAATCCCCTGGTGGTCCAGTGGTTAGGACTCCGCCCTTCCAATGCAGGGGGCATGGGTTCGATCCCTGGTTGGGGAAGTAACATCCCGCAAGCCCTGCAGCACAGCCAAATAAACTAACAAAATTCCCTCCCCAGCCATAAGCAAACATTAATCTACTTTTTGTCTCCATAGATTTCCCTATTCTGGATTTTACTTCTGAGTAGAAGCATAAATATGTGGTCTTTTGTGACTGGCTCCTTTCACTTAGGATGTTATCAAGGTTCATTCAAGTTACAGTATGTTTCACTGTTTTATTTTTACCTTTTGGCCAAATAATGTTTCATTGTATGGATATACCACCTTTTGTTTATCCATTCATCTGTTCATGGATATTTGGGTTGTTCCCACCTTTAGGCTATTATGAATAATGTTGCTATACACATTTATAGGCAAGTTTTTGTGTGAACATATGTTTTCTTTTCTCTTGGATATATACCTAGGAATAGAATTGCTGGGGCTTGTGGTAACTATGTTTAATCATTTGAGGAACTGTTTCCAAAGCTGCCACATTTTACATTCCCACTGGCAGCTTATGAGTGCTCCAATTTCTCCACATCTTCAGCAACACTTGTTATTATCTGACTTTTTAATTCTAGCCATCTTAGTGTAGTGGCAACTCACTGTGGTTTTGATTTGCATGTCCCTAATGACTAATAATGTCAATCATCTTTCCATGATTTGTATATCTTTCTTGGAGAAATGTCTATTCAGACCATTTACCCATTTTCTAGTTGGCTCATTTGACTTTTTCTTATTAAGTCATAAGAATTCTCTATATATTCTAGGTACAAGTTCTTTATCAGATGTGTGATTTGCAAATATTTTCTCCTATTCTGTAGCTTGTCTTTCTTGATTGTGTCCTATGAAGCACAAAAGTTTTTAATTTTGATGAAATTCAATTTCTGTTTTTTCTATTGTTGCTCCTGGTTTTGGTATCATATATAAGAATCCTTTGCCAAATTCAAGGTCATGAAGATTTACCCTATATTTTATTCCAAAAATTTCACAGTTTTAGCTCTTACACTTAGACCTTTGGTCCATTTTGAGCTGACTGTTATTTATGGTGTGAGGTAAGGTTCCAACTTCATTCCTTTGTATGTGGTTATCCCATTGTCCTAGCACCATTTGTTGAAAAGACTATTCTTTCCCCATTGAGTGATCATTGGCATCTGTGTTATAAATCAGTTAACCATAGAGGTATTTATTTATTTATGGACTCTCAATTCTACTCCATTGATCTGTGGTAGCCCTCCTTAAAGGGGGTACATTTGTTCCAAGATCCCCAGTGGATACCTGAAACCGTGGATAGTACCAAATCCTCTATATACTATGTTTTTTCCTATACATAATACCTATGGTAAAGTTTAATTTATAAATTAGGCACAGTAAGAGATTAACAACAATAATAATAAAATAGAACAAGAGAATATAACAATATACTATAATAAATTTATGTCAATGTGGTCTCTCAAAGTATTTTATTGTACAAATTTAATGCCCTTTTCATCTTAACTAAGTACGTATCATGCACTATGGCCATAACTTTTGTAGTTTGAGGTACAACAGCAAAACTAGCATGAATTTCCTTTTTCTTCCTCACAATTTCATGGACAGAAGATTTGTTTTTACTGTAGAACTTAGCAACTTCAGCATACAATTTCTTTTCTTTCCTTATTAAGTTGAGAACTTTCACCTTTCCACTTAAAGGAAGCATATCTTTGGCATATCCAAACAGCCAGCATCACTACTCTTGCTCTTTGAGGCCATTATTAAGTAAAGTAAGGGTTACCTGAATATAAGCACTGTGATACCACAACAGTCAATCTGATAACCAAGGTAGTTACTAAGTGACTAACAGTAACTGGATAAACTGGACAAGGGGATGGTCCACATCTCAGGTGGGATGGAATGAAATATTGTGGGATTTGATCATGCTACTCAGAATGGTTCACAATTTTAAACTTGTGAATTATTTATGGAATTTTCCATTTAATATTTTCAGACTATGGTTGACTGCAGGTAACTAAAACTACAGAAAGTGAAAACAGGGGTAAGTCTGTATATGTCTATTATTGTGCCAGTGCCATGCTGTCTTCATTACCATTGTTTTGTAGTAAACTTTGAAGTCAGGAAGTATGAGTCCTCTTATTTATTCTGTTTGCAGGATTTTTTGGCTATTTTTGGCCCCTTCAGTTCCATATGAATTTTTTTTTTTTTTTTTTTTTTTGCGGTACACGGACCTCTCACTGTTGTGGCCTCTCCCGTTGCGGAGCACAGGCTCCGGACGCGCAGGCTCAGCGGCCATGGCTCACGGGCCCAGCCGCTCCGCGGCACGTGGGATCTTCCCGGACCGGGGCACGAACCCGCGTCCCCTGCATCGGCAGGCAGACTCTCAACCACTGCGCCACCAGGGAAGCCCCCATATGAATTTTAACACAAGTCAATTTCCACAGTTGGCAATTTCTACAAAGAAATCAGCTCAGATTCAGGTAGAAATTGTGTTGAATCTGCAGACCAACCTGGGGAGTATTGCCATCTTAACAGCGTAATTTTTCCAATCCATAGATCTGGGAAGGTTTTCCATTTACTTAGATCTTAATTTCTTTCAAAATTGTTTTGTAGTTTTCAGAGTATAATGCTGAACTTTTTTGTTAAATTTGTTACTAAGATTTCATTCGTTTTGATGCTACCATAAATGGAGTTTTCTTAAATTCGTTTTTGGTTTACATGTTGCAAAGTATATAAAAATACAATTGATTTGTATCCTTCAAACTTTGGGTATGCCCTCAGTAAGCCTGGGATGACAGTGATATTGGTAGGGCTCCCTTTTTTTATTCTTTCTCTGACCACACCCAGCTGTTAAAATCCACTAATTGCTAGCTAGTTGTGCTATTGTTTTGTATAACACCCATAAACAGCTCCATAAATTAATCCTATCAAATTATGGCTCCTTTGAAGGAATGGTTTCTGATATCAGCATTTGGTATTTGTTCTCACCCCAGGAGGGTTCCTTCCAACTGTCTTATTCTGGTGCTCTCTTGCAAAGTAGCCAAGATGTAGCCAACCTCCATCTAAGCTCTATTTTATTAAATCCACAAATTTGGGCTTCCCTGGTGGCGCAGTGGTTGAGAGTCCGCCTGCCGATGCAGTGGACACGAGTTCGTGCCCCAGTCCGGGAAGATCCCACATGCCGCAGAGCGGCTGGGCCCGTGAGCCATGGCTGCTGGGCCTGCGCGTCCGGAGCCTGTGCTCCGCAACGGGAGAGGCCACAACAGTGAGAGGCCCGCCTACCGCAAAGAAAAAAAAAAAAAAAAAAAAAAATCCACAAATTTGCCTCACAACTGCATTTCACCACTATTTCCACTGTTCTTTGGCTTGTATTTCTCCATGGTTTATTGTGAATGAAGTCAGTTTGGGGGGGAAGAGATTGATTGCTGTCTATTTTATGGCCTGCTTCTTTGCCCAGGTGAAAATCTCTGAGCCAGGGCTCTGGAGCTGGGGGTGGGAACAAAGGCAAATTTCTCTCTGAGTGACACCTGTGCTCTAGGAGCTGCGAACTTGGTGGATGGGGGAGGCAGGAGCCTGAGTTTGCTTATCCTGGCGTGAAGCCACTATGTCATAAGCTGGGGTAAGGGTGATGGAGCCCCGGTACTCTCAGCATGTCATGCGCAAGGTAAGTCACCATTCCGTGAGTGGGGCCTGATGGGAAGGGTGCCCTCATTTATTGATTGTACTGATCCAGGCCTTAGCCTCAGCAACAGAGAGTTGGAGAGCAGGATAAGAAATGCTGAAGTCCTATGGAACCATAAAAGACCCAGAATTGCCAAAGCAATTCTGAGGAAAAAGAACAAAGCAAAAGGCATAACCCTCCCAGACTTCAGACAATACTACAAAGCTTCAGTAATCAAAACAGCATTGTATTGGCACAAAAGCAGACATATGGATCAATGGGACAGAAGAGAGAGCCCAGAAATAAACCCACACACCTACAGTCAATTTATCTTTGACAAAGGAGGCAAGAATATACAATGGAGAAAAGATAGTCTCTTCAGAAAGTGGTATTTGGAAAGTTGGACAGCCACATGTAAATCAATAAAGTTAGAACCCACCCTCATACCATACACAAAAATAAACTCAAAATGGCTTAAATATTTAAATATAAGACATGACATCATAAAACTCCTAGAAGAGAACATAGACAAAATATTCTCTGACATAAATCATACCAATGTTTTCTTAAATCAGTCTCTCAAGGCAATAGAAATAAAAGCAAAAACAAACAAATGGGACCTAATCAAGCTTACAAGCTTTTGTACAGTAATGGAAACCATAAACAAAATGAAAAGACAACCTATGGACTGGGAGAAAATATTTGCAAATGATGTAACCAACAAGACACAACCAAAAAATGGACAGAAGGCCTAAATAGACATTTCTCCAAAGAAGACATACACATGGCCAACAGGCACAGGAAAAGGTGGTCAACATCGCTAATTATTAAGAAATGCAAATCAAAACTACAATGAGGTACCACCTCACACCGGTCAGAACAGCCATCATTAACAAGTCTACAAATAACAAATGCTGGAGAGGGTGTGGAGAAAAGGGTACCCTCCTACACTGTTGGTAGGAATGTGAGTTGGTGCAGCCACTGTGGAAACAGTATGGAGGTTCCTCAAAAAGCCAAAAATAGAACTACCATATAATCCAGCAATTCCACTCCTGGGCATATATATGGAGAAAACCATAATTCGAAAAGATACATGCACCCCAGTGTTCATTGCAGCACTATTTACAATAGCCAATACATGGAAGCAACCTAAATGTCCATCAACAGATGAATGAATAAAGAAGATGTGGTACATATATACAATGGAATACTACTCAGCCATTAAAAAGGATAAAATAATGCCATTTGTAGCAACATGGATGGACCTAGAGATTATCATACTAAGTGAAGTAAGTCAGAAAGAGAAAGACAAATACTATATGATATCACTTATATGCGGAATCTAAAATATGACACAAATGAACTTATCTACAAAAGAGAAATAGACTCACAGGCATAGAGAACAAACTTGTGGTTGCCAAAGGAAAGAGGGAGTGAGGGAGGGATGGACTGGGAGTTTGGGATTAGCAGGTACAAACTATTATATATAGAATAGATAAACAACAAGGTCCTACTGTATAGCACAGGGAACTATATTCAATATCCTGTGATAAACCATAATGGAAAAGACTATGAAAAATAATGTATATATATATATATATATATATATATATATATATATATGAATCACTTTGCAGCACAGCAGAAATTAATACAACATTGTTAATCAACTATACTTGAATAAAGGAAATTTTAAAAATAAGAAAGAAATGCTGAAGTCCTTTTTCTCCTGGGAAGAAAGCCCTCCAACTGGGAATGGGGAGGAGAAAGATCCCTGTCCTGTTGGCTGCAGCAGTCTGGCATGAAGTCTGCCTCACTGAGCTGGGAGAAGAGAAGGAGAGAGTGCTCCTCGTTCACCTTTCTTACCAAATTTTTGTAGATTTTCTTGAACAGATGTTTCTTCACTTGCTGTTTGTTCTTAGGACCATTTCCAGAGACTTTAATATTTTTTAAAGTAGTTTTCAGCAGTTTCTCTGTGAAGCAAGTCATCAGATCTCCTCACACTATAATGCAAGAAGTCCAGCAAACCTTCATTTTAATGGGTTTATTCATTGCTAACTTATAGCAGAATGGCTATGAAGTACATGCTGTCCATTCATTAATGTCAAATGGATTTGTATCAACTAGTCCCCAATTAATAGCGGCAAGGTCCCCAATTAATAGCGGCAAGATGCTTATGGTGAAACCATGCTTTGCGCTGGTGAGATCACAGGCACTAACAGAAAACAGCTCATAGAAGTTCTCGGTTTGTCAGTAATCAGATAGACACCGTACACTAACACAAATGATTAAACTTCTAAAACTCAACCTGTTGTATGGGCTTTGAAGAAGCTGTGAACCAATTAGTCTTTTTATCTTTCAGAAACAGCCTGGAAAACAGGATCTTAATTCTAGCTCAGCTTGATTTCTGGGCTGAAAATAAGAGATGTCGGTGATATAAAACAGGGAACAGTTGATTAAATCTCATCTGAATTTTAAAAGCTAAATGCTTGGAAAAGCTCTAGTCATTTGCAATAATCACATTTATATCTACCTTGATGAAAATGAGGTACTGTTAAACCTCAGAATCATTCTCAGCTCTGGAAGGCATTTCATGTTGTCTAAAGTCTTCAGAGAGGTGCCGAGGAAGCACCTGATGTTACATTGTGAATATATTAAGAACACAGAGTCCTTTTGTTTCCAGTTGCGCCTTTCCTTTGATGCTAAAACCTAGCACCCAAGAACTACCAATGAGTTTGAAATGTCCGATGCAGCGGACATGGGTTCGTGCCCTAGTCCGGGAAGATCCCACATGCCACGGAGCGGCTGGGCCCCTGAGCCATGGCCGCTGAGCCTGCGCGTCCGGAGCCTGTGCTCTGCAACAGCAGAGGCCACAACAGTGAGAGGCCCGCATACCGCAAAAAAAATAATTATTTGACTTTTGACTCTAGGGGTTGCTATTTCCCAGTGGACTTAAAAAAAAAAATCATTCCCATAATGATTTTATATCTTCTAAGCGGAAAATATGGGAACAGCAGGGGACTGACATTTCGTTCATTAGGTTGGAACTGAGGTTTCCCACACTGATGCCTCTGGGTACTGAAAAGGCACACTCTTCCCAGAGAATAACCTCTCCCCCACATCTGTGTGTCCAGCACCAGCATGAGGTGGTATTTATTTAGCTGGGTCTCATTTTGTAAGTTGTCTTTTTAATCCTTTCTTAGAATTTATATATACCATATTAGTTTTCCTTGCACTTACAAATCGAGTGATAATAATGTAAGTGGATACATATATGTGCTTACTATATACCAGAATCTGTTCTAATGGCTTCGTGTATATTAGTTTACTATTCACCACCACAACCTCAGGAGGGATGTGAGGCATAAAGAGGTTAAATAAATTTCCCAAGGTGAAACAGCTGGCAAAAGGCAGAGCTGGGGCTTGAAGCTCTGGTAATCACTACAATGGACTGCCTCCATATGAATAATAACTTAACATTGCTTCTTGAGGCAGCAGAATAAGTGAGCAGTAGAGTGGTCCAAACAAAGTCAGAATGGCTTTAGGGCTCTATTCTCTCTGCTTACTAGTTCACTATTAGGTGAGGGTCTGTATACACACATACAGGTATGTAGGAATGGTGTTACTATAATGGATGTGGAAGTTCCAGTAGGCAGATAAAAGTAACATACTGAACTGATTACAAAAGATTTACATAGGCATTTTAGCATTGCAAGATGAGCTTAAGGTTGAGACTGCTGGACCAATAAATAGAACCAGATATGCAGATGTGCTTTCTAAGGAATCAACTTATGAAGAGTCTAACATTTCCATTAAAAAACAACTTTAGATTATTTACTGAGAGAATCCAAAATCATCTTCTACAGTAATAATGAAACCAAAATTTTACAACCCATCCCAACACAAATATCACCCTCTTATTAAAATCACTAATTTCCAGTTCAGAAAGCCAGTCAATCCTCACAGCTAGCTATATAGGAACCAACACCCAATCAAGGAGATTAAGTGGCTATGCAAAGAAATTATCAATTGTCTGTCAAGAATTAGTGTTTCTTAATGTGAAAAAGGTCACTTAATTTGGCCATTTGGAGTTGCAGACCAGGTAGCTGTGTTTAACCTGGAATCATCATTCATACAACTTAATGAACTACAAGCTCTTTGAGGAGCAAAGATCATGTCTCACACATTTTTGTATATCTTTTTCTGACACGTAGTAGGCCATCAAGAAATATTTATTAACTTATTTTGATGCAGTAATTCCTATAAAATGTTAGAGACATGCATCATACATAATTTATTATACACGCACAGTTGGTCAATCAGGCAATTTCCATATGCACGAAGATTGGAAAAACCTGAGCTATGAACCCCTGTCCTGCATATGCTTTTTGGACCTCAGTTAAACGGAAGGGAGGGAAAGTATCATATCCTCCAGTAGAGGGAGCCAGACTTTAAGCGTTAACCAGATCACAATTTATTCCATAGTACTGTGTGCCAGATCTAGAAAGAGGAAACAAGCATTTTGATACATAATCTTCATTTCTGGGTCTTAAATAACACAGTAAAAATGGTATCATAGAGACCGACACTAAAGACAAGATTTTTCCTAGCAATAAATAGTAATTGTTTCTTCTGTTTCAACCATTCTCTATCAATTTCATCAGAAGTGGTAGGAGTTTTACAAACATTTACTCAGCTTGTGAGTTCAAGTTCAAGTAAAACTTAGATATATAAAGGTGTCACTACAGTTTGGTCATTTTTTTTAAGTGGGAACTTTTTCATTTACAGGTAAAGAGAAAAGTCTTTTTGTTTTTTATTGAGATATAATTGACATAACATTGTATTCATTTTAGGCATACAACATAATGATTTGATACATGTATATATTGTGAAATGATTACAATAAAGTTGGTTAACATCCATCACTACACATAGTTACAATTTTTTCTTGTAATGAGAACACAAGAAAAAAATTAAGATTTTTCTTAATTTTTAAGAAAAAAGAAAAATTAAGATTTTTCTTCAAGTAAATCAAGATTTACTTTCTTAGCAACTTTCAAATATATAATACAGTATTATTAACTATACTTCTCATGTTGTACATTACATCCACAGGACTTACTTATCTTATAACTGGAAATTCGTACATTTTGACCACCATTTCCTCCACCCCCCATCCCTGCCTCTGGCAACCACCAATCTGTTCTCTGTATCTATGAGTTTGGTGTTTTTTGTTTGTTTGTTTCTTTGTTTTAGATTCCACATATCAGTGAGATCATATTTGTCATATCATATTTGTATTTTTCTTTCTCTGATTTATTTCACTTAGCATAATGCCCTCAAGATCCATCCATGTTGTTACAAATGGCAGGATTTCTTTCTCATTTTATGGCTAAAAAATAGTTCATTTTATATATATATATATACATATATATATATATAAATAATATGTTTTATCCATTCATTCATCAGTGGACAGTTAGGTTGTTTCCATGTCTTGGTTATTGTAAATAATGCTATAATGGTCCAGATATCTTTTCGAGATAGTGATTTCATTTCCCTTGGATAAATACTTAGAAGTTGAATTGCTGGATAATATGGTAGTTCTATATTTAATTTTTTGAGGAAACTCCATACTGCTTCCCAAATTTGCAGCAACAATTTAAATTCCCAAGAACAGCGTTACAAGTGTTCTCTTTTCTTCACATCCTCTCCAACATTTGTTATCTATTGTTTTTTATAATAGCCGTTCTAACAGGTGTGATGTAATATCTCATTGTGGTTCTGATTTGCATTTTCCTGATTAGTTATGTTGAGCATCTTTTCATGTACCTGTTGGCCATCTGTATGTCTTCTTTGGAACAATATCCATTCACTTCTCCTGCCCATTTTTTAATCGGATTGTTTTCTTTTTCTGCTGAGTTGTATGAGTTCTTTATATATTTTGGATATTAACCCTTTATCAAATATATGCTTTGCATATATTTTCTCCCATATGTAAGTTGCTTTTTAATTTTATTGATGATTTCCTTTGCTGTCAAAAACTAAAGATTTTAACAAATATATATGGAATCTATAAAAAAAAAGGTTCTGAAAAACCTAGGGGCAGGACAGAAATAAAGACGCAGATGTAGAGAATGGACTTGAGGACACGGGGAGCGGGAAGGGTAAGCTGGGATGAAGTGAGAGAGTGCATGGACTTATATATACTACCAAATGTAAAATAGATAGCTAGTGGGAAGCTGCCGCATAGCACAGGGAGATCAGCTTGGTGCTTTGTGACCACCTAGAGGGGTGGGATAGGGAGGGTGGGAGGCAGACGCATGAGGGAGGAGATATGGGGATATATGTATATGTATAGCTGATTCACTTTGTTATAAAGCAGAAACTAACACACCATTGTAAAGCAATTATACTTCAATAAAGATGTTAAAAAAAAACTAAAGCTTTTTAGTTTGATGTAGTCCCACCTGTTTATTTTTGCTTTTGTTGCCTTTGCTTTTGGTAGCAGATCCAAAAGGTCATTGCCAAGGCCAATGTCAAGGAGCTGCTTTCGGGTTTCCCTGGTGGCACAGTGGTTAAGAATCCACCTGCTAATGCAGGGGACATGGGTTCAAGCCCTGGTCCAGGAAGATCCCACATGCCGTGGAGCAACTAAGCCCGCGCACCACAACTACTGAGCCCGCGCACCACAACTACTGAGCCCACACACCACAACAACTGAAACCCTCGCACCCAGAGCCTATGCTCCGCAACGAGAAGCCACCGCAATGAGAAGCCCGTGCACTGCAACAAAGAGTAGCCCCCACTCGCCGCAACTAGAGAAAGCCCGCATGCAACAACGAAGACCCAATGCAGCCAAAAGTAAAATGAATAAATTTTTTTAAAAAACGGAGGTGCTTTTTTTCTAGGATTTTTATGGTTTCATGGCTTGGAGTCTTACATTCGGCTCTTTAATCCATTTTCAGTTGATTTTTGTGTATGGTGTAAGATAGGGGTTCAGTTTCATTCTTTTGCATGTGACTCTCCAGTTTTCCCAACACCATTTATTGAAGAGACTATCACCTCCTCATTGTAAATTCTTAGCTGCAAAGTCTTCATTACAGTATTTTGGGTGAAGAGGTCAAGATGGCAGAGTAGGAGGATGTGGCGCTCACCTCCCTCCACAAACACATCAAAAATACATCTACATGTGGAACAATTCTCGTGAAAAACTAACAGGAACTGGCAGAAGAACTGCACAATCAAAGCTATAAGAAAGGTCTCCATGTAACCGAGTAGGTTGGAAAAAAAGGCATCAGGTTGGAATCTGCGCCCCAGAAGGGTTCTGAAAGGAAGAGAAGGTCCACATGGGTGGACCCTTGCCCTGGGGAGCGAGCAAGTTGAGCCACAGTCTGGGCATCCCAGTCCTGGGGTCCTGTGCAGAGGAGACAACCCCCCCTCCATGGCTGTTGGGAAAACTTCTGGGACAGACAGAAGGGCTGGAGAAGCCTGGACGCTACTCGCGAGGAGTGTATGCGTGCTGGCTTGCCAACAGTCAGGGCGGAGAAAGCCTTGCACTGATGGCTGCCGCCTTGCCGCACTCCTCAATCTAAAGGGGAAAGCACACCAGCCCTGCTCATTCTACACCACAGCCTGGTGTGAGATCTGGGCCAACTGAGCCCTGGGAAAAGATTCAGTCTAGCTATGCAGAGACAGACTGGGGGGCCTGGGGTGTGATCTGGGTGGGGCAGAGGTGGCCATTGGCAGTGCAGGCATGGGGCGGTAGTGCTGCAGGAGTGTACAGCAGGTCATCTCCCAGAGCACTCTGGCCCTGCCCACTCCATACCACAGCTTAGTGCTACATCTGGGGCAGACAGATCCTGGGAGAAGACTGCCACAGAGGCAGCCCACATCTCTAGCAGCAGCACAGCCACCTCAATTCCTGCAGCCACAACACCCTGACTCCCAGTCCCAACCTAGCGAATATTCTGGCCCCACCCACTCCACACCACAGCCTTGCACTAGATCTGGGATGACTGCAACAAGGGAAGGGATGCTATCTTGGGCTGTGCTTAAACAGAGCCACGGACACCCACACAGGTGGCACATCAGTCCTCTGTGAGCACACAAACCCCACTTGCTTTAGCAATCGCCTCCTTTAGGGCACAGCATGCACTCAAGGGGAATGGAGACTGACTGAGATTGGCCCTCAGGGCTTCTATTCCAACAACTGCGGAGCAGACCACACTCCTGACAAGGTGGTGACAGCCACAGAGCAGAGGAGAAGTCCCACCTCACACCCTGCACAGGCTTTAGATCCCTCAACACCAACCACACGCCCTATCAAGGTGATAACGTCCAGCAAACCTTGAGGAAAGACGTGGCTGGTGTCCATATCAAAAATAGCCCTCACACCAAAGACACTGGACACGAACAGTCTACAGAGGGATGCTCCCACATAAAAGCACTCCTTCAAGACCACAATAGATAACTGTTTCTCCTAAATTCATAGAGTCTGAGAAAGTTAGGTAAAATGAAAAAGCAGAGGAACTACTCCCTATTAAAAGAGCAAGAGAAATCCCCTGAAAGAACAAATAATGAAACAGAACTCACTACTCTACCAGACACTGAGTTCAAAAAGGTAATAAAAATGCCAACTGGATTAAGAAAGATCATCAGTAGAAATGCAGATCACTGTAACAAGGAACTAGAAACTATAAAGATGAACCAATAAAAAACAGATAATTCAACTTCCAAGATAAAAAGCAATCTAGAAGCAATGAATGGCCGACTAAATGACACAGAAGAACAAATAAGTGTCATGGAATATAGAATAAGGGAAATCACCCAATCAGAACAGCGGACAGAAAGACAAATTTTTAAAAAATGAAAGCAACATACAAGGTCTATGGGGGATAATATAAAGTGTGCCAACTTATGCATAATAGTGGTTCCAGAAGGAGGAGAAAGAGAGAAAGGGATCGAAAATACATTTGAAGAAATTATAGCTGAAAACTTCCCGAACCTATAGAAGATGGATATCTAGGTACAGGAAGCACAGAGGATCCCAAGCAAGATGAACCCAAACAGACCCACAGCAAAACATATCTTAATTAAAATGGCAAAAGTAAAAGAGAGGATTCTAAAAGCAGCAAGAGAAAAACAGAGAGTCATATACAAGTTTTCTAAGAATTTCAACAGACTTCTTCGATCTCATCCGATCCATTAACTTCCCCCTCAGTCTACTTTAGTGATGCCCCATTCATCTATTCAACAAATATTTACTGAGCGCTAATTATGTGCCATACTCTGTCCTACATACTGGGCATACAGAATTGAAATACTCCTGTTCTCATGGAACTCACATTCTATTTATACTCAGAACTAGCCCAGCCTGAATATCTTAACCTCTGGTAATATACTCTCTCATCACAAGCTCACACCCTTTTCATTTTCTCATCCACTCACTCTTCCAAATCCCATAATTCCATCCCACAAGGTCCTCCGGTCTCTCGGCCACTCCATACATCCACACTTGACCACGCTTTCCTTCTTAAAGAGTTTGGACCCATGCATATAGTACAGCACTTCAGCAACACTCTTAACAGTTTCAACTGTTTAACCCTTTTATCTACACACCCTCATCCATGATGATCTTCTTACTCTTCACAAGTAAACTCAGTTTTAATTACTAACTATGTATCCACCACAGAAAACTCTCATAGCTCCAGATCATTCTTCTGGGCCCCATTCCATTATATCCAACTACCTGTTAGACGTCCCCACCTGGAGGTCCCAAATTCAACATGTCCCAGACAGAACTCATCTTCCTCCACATTCCCACTTTTCCTTTGGTGCTCTCTATCCTCATCAGTGGTACCACCATGTCATCTTGGACTCCTACCTGTCGCCCTCCCTAACAAATTAATCACTAAGACCTGCCAACTGTAAATCTTAACCTTCTCTGTGTGCTGCTCTCTGTCCACACTGACATCATCTCTCTCCTCACTCTTACAGTAGCTTCTTCACTGGTCATTCTGCTTCTAGTCATGCTCCTTCCAAGCATTCCTCCACACTTCCTTTGAGTTATCTTTCTAATCATATTTCTTATCATATTACTCACTGCTTAAAGCTCCTAATCTCCTGGATAAAGTCTTTTCTTCTCCATGATATATATGGCTTTTTATGATCTGGCTCCCGTCTTCCTCTATTGCCTCAGTGTCTTAGTCAGTTTTGACTACCATAACAAAACACCATAGACTGGGTGGCTTAAACAATGAACATTTATTTCTCACAGTTCTGGAGGCTGGAAGTCGAAGATTAAGATGCAAGCAAATTCAGTGTCTAATGAAGTCTCTCTTCCTGGCTTGCAGACAGCCATCTTCTAACTGTGTCCTCACAGGTGGGGAGAGAAGCGGGTTGGGGGGGGCAAGCTCTGGTCTCTTCTTATAAGGGCACTAATCCCAAAATAAGGACCCCACCCTCATGACCTCATCTAAACCTAATTACCTCCCAAACACCCCACCTCAGGTCAGACACCCCACACTGGAGGTCAGAGCTTCAACTTACGAATTTCAGGGAGGACATAAACATTTAGTCAATAACACTTAGCTTCCATCACTTCCTGCCACTCTCCCAATCAAAGAATTTTCCAAAATTCATCCTGCCTCTGTGACTTTTCTCTAGCTGTTACCTCTGTCTAGAATTCTCTCCTCATCTCACCTTGTTCAATGTTAACAATACTCACTCTCTTTTAGGCAAATGTGTACTCTTTCATCATGTTTCAACTCATGTGTCCCTCCTTATTGAGTAGCCTTCTCTGACTTTCCCCTAACAGACCAAAGAACATCTCTAGAATTCCATTACATTTGCACACATATCCATTATAGCAATTATCATATTACTGTCTATTTATAGATTTATTTCCCATATAATCTATGGTTTTAGATACAAGCCAGTCCTAGGTGTTTAATAAATATTTGTGGAATGAGTGAGTAAGTGTATGGACAACATACATTTCTAACAACACAGCACTACTAGGTCTTCTTCTTTGAAATGTGTTTACTATTCAGAAACTATTTATAGTCCACATTTTTTTAAATGTTGAAAAGCAATTTGGCAAACTTCTCAAGTTCAGCTGTTTTCTTCAATAAAGTTTTAAATTGAAGTATAATATACATATCGAAAATAAGCATACAAAAGCTTACAGCCCAGTGAATTTTCACAAAGTGAATATAGTGTGGTAACTACCATACAAATCAAGAAAAGGAGCATTATGCTCCCTGAAGCAGCCCTAATGCCCCTCCTAGTCATATCCCCCAAAATAATCACCTTTTCAACTTCTAACATTCTAGATTAATTTTCCCTTAATTATATGTTGAACTTTTTATAAATAAAATTACAGAGTGCTTTTTTTCATCTGTGGACCCTTTTCTGTACTTTTCACTTTTTTTTTTTTTTTTTTGCCTACCAGATTTCTTTTTTGGAACTAGTTTTGCTGAATGCATGTAGAAGTATTTTAGCCATTTAAAAAATAAGGTATTTCATCCAAGCAAATCAGTTTATGGAAAAAACAAGTTTCACATCACAAGTCTTGGCTATCAAATATTAAATATCACATCTTTGTGACAATTTCTCAGCCAACATCTTCAGGTGCCAGCATTCATCATACATGCTTTTTAAAAAATGTTTAAATAAAATTTTCATTTTAGAATAGTTTTAGATTTACACAAAAGTTGTGAAGATAGTACAGAGTTCTCATATATCTCTCACTCAGTTTTCCCTATTATTAGCATTAGAATGGTACATTTGTCACAATTAAAGAACTAATGTTGGTGCATTATGATTAAGTCCCTACTTCATTCAGCTCTCCTTAGTTTTTATGTAATGTTCTTCTTCTGTTGTACGATCCCATGCACGATGTCACATTACATTTAGTAATCACGTGTCCTTAGGCTCCTCTTGGCTATTACAGTTTCTCAGACTTTCCTTGTTTTTGATGACCTTGACAACTTTGATGAATACTGGTCAGATATTTCATACAGTGTCACTTAATTGGGATTTATCTGATTTTTTCCCATGATTCAACTGGAGTTAGGGGATTTTACAGGAAGACCACAGAGGTCAAGTGCCATTTTCTTCATATAGTATCAAGGGTATATACTGTCAACATTACTTATCACTGCTGATGTTGACCTTGACCACCTGGCTGAGGTAATGTTTATCAGGAGTCTCCACTACAAAGTTACTCTTATTTCCGCACTTACATATGGTACAGTTTGGAAGAAAGTCACTATGTGCCGCATACACTGAATAAATTGGACGTTATGCTCACATGCCCTACTGTTCTGTTTAGTTCTTCTGTTTAGAACTAAAATTCTAGAAATATTTTCTACTGTTTAGTTCTAAAAGTCTAGAAATATTTAAAAATTTCATCACTGATATTTTCCCATGAATAATCATCACCTTCACTCCACATCAGCAGCAACTGAAAGGTGAGATGATCCATTTATCCTCTACTCAGAAAAACTCCTTCCCCTACTCCAGGACTTCAACTGAGGCAAGCTCATCTTCAGAGAAATCGAAGGTTCTTTAGCATGCCATCTGTCTGGCAATCTCTTGAGATACTTTTCTCTGCCTGATTTCTCTGAAGTGAGAGGCATTAAATTTGCCTCCACACTTACTTCATCTACTTTTTTTTAAACCGTCTTATCGTGCCTCTCAATTACCCATTTCCTTGAGTTTTTTTTTGTCTTTCATAGCTACTGTTTTGCAGTTATTCAATAAAATCAGAAATGCCAACAGCTTTTTCCCCTATTTTCCTGCTTTATGAAAGAGCTTTTTGCATACTCCACTGAACTTTAAACTACTTATGAGAAAGAGGCATTCTGAAAGAAATGCTCTTTGCTTTATGATTTCCCTATGTTCTTTTCTTTTCTTCAGCTGGCTTGAACAGAAAAGTGTTTTCAGATTCCTGTATTTGCTGGAGCCTTTTAGAAATATTTGTTTGATGTACTTGAGTTTTTTAAAAGCCATTATTTACACTATGCAATTTGTTTTTCAAGCATTGACTAAGGGCTTTCATGTGGCCAATTCTTGGGTCTCATTAAAAAAAAAAGCCCAATCAACTCTTTAATTGCCAGTGTTATATCAATTATCTTATCAATATACTATGTGAAATGTCTACTCAGAGTTTGTATAATTTTTTAATAAAAATGTGAATTAAATAATCAAAAGTGTACAATATTGAAAAATATGCTACTTTTAATCCATTTTTTCTCTTCTCACTTTCCAATTACTACTTGAATTTCTCCTCTCCCAAATATTTCTAAATTTGCTTCAGATTATCCCTTTCAGTTTGTTTTCTTACCTGGCAACTCTATCCATTTGTATAGACTTAAGTTTAATTAAATGCAATTTTTTTCTGATAGTTCTTAAGGTTAGGCTAAGAACCTACAGAATCTTACATTCTCATGTTCAATAAATAAATGGACATTTATTAGGCATCTACATGAATTCAACACATTAAATTTTAAGGTAGGACTTCCCTGTTGGTGCACTGGTTAAGAATCCACCTGCCAATGCAGGGGACACAGGTTCAATCCGTCGTCCGGGAAGATCCCGCATGCCGCAAAGCAACTAAGCCCGTGCGCCACAACTACTGAGCCTGTGCTCTAGGGCCTCCGCACCACAACTACCGAAGCCAGTGCACCTAGAGCCTGTGCTCCACAACAAGAGAAGTCACCGCAATGAGAAGCCTGCGCACGGCAACAAAGAGTAGCCCCCACTCGCCACAACTAGAGAAAGCCCGTGCATAGCAACGGAGATCCAATGCAGCCTAAAAATAAATAAATAAATAAAAATTTTAAAAATTCCAACCAAAATATTTTTTTAAAAAGTTTTAAGGGGGTCTTCCCTGGTGGTGTAGTGGTTGAGAGTCCGCCTGCCGATGCAGGGGACACAGGTTCGTGCCCCGGTCCGGGAAGATCCCACATGACGCGGAGCGGCTGGGCCCGTGAGCCATGGCCGCTGAGCCTGCGCGTCCGGAGCCTGTGCTCCGCAACGGGAGAGGCCACAACAGTGAGAGGCCCTCGTACTGCAAAAAAAAAAAAAAAGTTTTAAGGTATAAAAAGACTCTTGTTAAGTCCTTGGTCTGGTAGTACAATATAGAATAAAATATTTATGACCTATGAATACTTGATTCTGCCTATAATAAAATGATAATTGAAATCCTAGGCCACAAATTTTAGTGGCTTTTAATGAAAATCTCAGAGTGAAATGTGACACAAGCAGTTTTCAGAAGGTAAAGCAGAGTTAGCCATTACCCTTCATTTAGAAAGATAAGGGAGAAAGAGTAGAACATGTAAATGCCAATTACCCTAATATTTAAGGTAAATCTATATTTTGTCATCATGAAGTTGGGTTTCTGTCTAAGTCTGTTTACTAAAAGAAGTACTTGGGCTTTTTTTCCTTATTAGTGGTATTGGAAATTCTTCCTTTTTGGAAATTAGGAAAATACCTTTATTATTTCTAAAATGTTCCAATATTCAGGGTAAAAGCCATGATAATGGCTTTTTCACAACTTCAAATATTATAGAAAAATGACTTTCCACCTTCTTTACAGAATTCCCCCCCACCCCCCACCCTAAATTAGACAGGGCTCCATGATAGCTGACACAGGGCAGGAAGGAGGGACAGAGAATACAGCAGGTAGAACCAGGGCTGTCTTAAGCAGCCCGAGGCTTTTCCGGCACATTTAAAGCCCAGGCTGAGTCCCAGAAACCTGTGAGCCCTGTGAGGGAGGCTCAGCCCACACACATCTGTGGCACACTGAGGCTGGCCTCTGTCTCAGAGGCAGCCCTCTGTCTCAAAGGCAGGCCACCCACAGAAGGCCTGCAGCATGGCACTTGCGGCTGGCAGGCCTCAGTATTGGAATTTTTAAAAAAATCTACTTCACCTATGAATATGGTTCTTACTAGACACTCAATAAATATTCATTTTGTTCCCCATCCTTATTTAGAAAATGCTTAGAGTGATGTTTTCCCTATTTTCCATGAAATACTAATATCCCAGGATATATGAAAACATATTCCCAGCAAAAATGATTTTGTGATGAAGTAAATCCAGGAAATGTTAGATTAAATAGGGGTTAACTGCCTTCTGTTCTACAGAATTTCTCAGGGTCTTTAATATTTGAATGTGCATTGTAATGCTCCAAGACAGGGATATGGTATATAGTATTCCCCAACAGCATTTGGCCAACAGAACACTTTCTTCAAGCAACACCTATTAAATCCCCAGATCAAATTTTGGGAAGTGCTAGATTAATAGAAAGAGCAATGGAGAAAGAAATTTAAATGACTGCTGGGAGGACAGTGATGCTGTTAATAGCAATAGGAAACAGGAGAGATAAGTTTGCAATGGAAGACTATTTCATTTTGAACATAATGAGGTTCCTTTCCTGTCTGGTGGAGATGAGCAGCATATATGAGACTCAAGCTCAGGAGGGAGGTCAGGTTATCAGTTATTATTGATTAGAAGTCCTCTACTACACAGTCTCGGCACTCTGATCCATTGCAATTGCTGTGAGATAGGTCACAAGTAAACTTTTACTAATATTGCTTAAAATACCAAGTTTGCAAAAGCTTTACACTTTCAAAGAAAATAGAGTATTATAGAGTTTTCTCTACATAATGATATGAAGCAAATTTCTTTTCTCAGCAACTGCTGAGGAAATGGGTACTTTGATAAATCTGAGGGTTGCAGCTGGGCTTTCAGGGCCACAAATCAATAGTAGTAAGCAGAGATTCCCTGCATGAGACAAGGAAAAGGGTGTGAGTTCAATTCCTGAAATAGAAAAGGGGAGAGAAACTATATGAGGATTTGATGAATGGAGGGATGCAAGAGAAGGGGGAGGAGGAAGAGACATGAGAGCAGAGACACTTAATGGGGGTTTTCTATTAAATTGTCACGTGCTATATGATTTAACATCCTCACGTCCCAGTAACTGAAGTAAGTTTTCAAAAAACCATATAATGAATGTGGTTTGATTCTTTTTTTAAAGAAAGCAATCATTTGTTTAGCAGAGTACCAAGACAACACCCAGTTGCATGAAAAAAAGGGACAGCCAAGATCCAGGTGACTCACTTGATGGACTTTGTTGGCTACCTGCCCAACATCTGCTTGCTCCTTCTTTCTTCTTCACACCCTGCTTTGCTTCAGGTAACCATGCAACAGGGTCCAGTGGAAGCCAACCCCATTTGCAGCTCAGGAGGAGATTCCAGTTTGTCTAAGCCAATCATGGTATCCCCCTTGCCAGGGATAGTTTTAGGAATGTGCATATGACCCAATTCTGGCACTGAGATTACATGAAGGAGACTTTCAGGAAAGTTGTCCTAGCTTCTGAGAAATGCATCAAAGAAGAGACAATCATTCTCTTTCCTCTGAACATTTTCATGCCTGGACATGAGGCCTGGAACAGCTCCACCCGTTATGTAGCCAGTCTGAGGAGGGCAGAGGCAAGAGAACTCAAGAGCCTAGACACAGCAGACCAAGGGCCTGTCCTACCTTTGAACTTTCTGTTCCATGAGATCATAAATGTGCTTATTGTTTAAGCTAGTCTAAGAATTTTGTTTCTTGCAGGCAAAAGTATATGAACTACGTGTGCCAATAATAAATTCGCTCTCACTGACCCGCATTCTGAAAAGCTTTCCCAGGTGGGAGAGAAAGCAACACAGTTAAACCCAGCCCGACCTAAATATTTTATAATCTGCAGTCAATCTAATCCATATCATACCTTTGTAAACTGCTTTAGTGACTGTCATGCCCACCCTCTTCCCCCACCTGAAACCATTCTATGCACTATTACATTAGTCAGGGTTCTCCAGAGAAACAAAACCAATAGGGTGTGTGTGTGTGTGTGTGTGTGTGTGTGTGTGTGTGTGTGTGTGTGTAGATAAACAGATAGGTAGATAGATAGATAGATAGGAGATAGATTTTAAGGAATTGTCTCTTGTGATTATGGAGGCTGGCAAATCCAAAATCTGCATGGTGGGCTGGCAGGCTGGAGACCCAGGAAGAGCTGACGTTGCCGTTGAAGTCTACTGCAATATTCCTTCTTCCTTAGGGGAGGTCAGCATTTTTGTTCTCTCCATCAAATGACTGGATGAGGCTCACCACATTATAAAGGGCAATCTGCTTTACTCAAAGTCCACCAATTTAATTGTAAATCTCATACAAAAACACCCTCACAGAACACATCCAGAATAATGCTTGATGAAATATCTGGGCACCATGGCTCAGCCAAGTTGACACATAAAATTAACCATTACAACTATTTTTTTAGTTCCAAACCAATTTCTTCAGACCTCATCGCACTTTGGGCAAATTCAAGGCATTATGTCATACACGTGAATATTTTCTGTCATTGGCATCATGATAAATAAAAGAATAAAATCAGTTCTACATAAAGGTAATAGTTGAATCCAAGATATTGTATACAGAAAACAGGGTAAAAGTCAAACCAGGGAAATACCTGGATATTAGAGGTAGGAAAAGGAAGACATCCAGCAAAGAGGAGTTGAAGAAGGGAGAGGCAGTGCATCCACAGTTCACAAAAGGAGTCTAGGGTCAACATTGACACTGCTGTGAGAAACAGAGGGTGCCAGGGTCCAAAAGACAATGTTGGGACTAGATCTGTAAGAGCTCATCTGTTTAGGGATCCAAGCAGGAAATAGATAACATGCTCAATCTGGGCTATTTAAGAAGCATTTAATAAAGATAGTATTAAAAAGGTATGGGGGACTTCCCTGGTGGTCCAGTGGCTAAGACTCCACGCTCCCAATGCAGGGGGCCTGGGTTCGATACCTGGTCAGGGAACTAGGTCCCACATACAGCAACTAAGAGTTTGCATGCTGCAGCTAAAGATCCCGCATGCTGCAACTAAAAGATCCCGCATGCTGCAACTAAGACTGACACAGCCAAATAAATAAAATTTTTTAAAAGGTATGGGCAGTGTGAGAAGGAAGTAGGGAAATGACAAGGGTTAACGAAGTACCCAGGTACTATTAAGGAGGAACAAAGAATGTGAACATTGGAGAAGTATTTACCTTCCCTAGGTCAGAAGGCACTTGGGAAAGGAGAGGTTCCTGGAACACAATGACTGCCTGACAGGAGCTGTGACCATCTGTCAAGGGATAAAAGCAGCCTGTATCAACCCAGCCAAGAGGGAACAGGGCAGGGAAATACTATGACCTCACTCTCATTTCCTCCGTTACCTGTTAGTACTCCCATTGACTAAACCAATGGGAAGCCAGAGTAGGGCTGTCAGATAAAATACAAGACACACAGTTAAATTTGAATTTCTGGTAAATCTAAGTGTTTATATTCATATGGCATGGGACATACACTAAAAAATTATCGATTTACTGGAAATTCTAATTTAACCAGGTGACCTGTGTTTTCATTTACTAAACGGGTCAACCCTAAGCCAGAGGGCAATGGAGTCTACTGAAGCATCTCTAAAGTACAGCCTCTCAGGGTCCAGAATAGGAGGAAGTGTGGGGAGTGGATCTGAAGGGCAATAGTTGATATGCAGCACAGATGAACGCAGAAGCCAGACAGGAAGGAGTGGGTGGGCAGAAGGTGCAGACAACTAAGTATTGTCCATTTTTTGAGAATGACACAGTGGTTTGAAAGAGTAGCAGGATTAAGGGGTGGGATGCATAACCGATGTAACAAGGTGCAGAAGGGACAACCTCTCAAAAGCCCAATTGGAGAGGCCAGGGCCCTTTTCCTTCCAATTTGTGGGACTGCTTTAATGCTTCTCCTCCAAAGGAAGTCACCTATGTTTCTCTAGTTGGTGCACTGGATGCTCTCTAGAAAACATTCTTGAAGGATAAAGATCTAGAAAATGAAATTTGTGGATAGGCAATACTTTTAAGATTTTATATGTAACTTTTAACCGCATTGCTCATTAGTATTAACAAACTCAGGAGAATAGAATAACCTACTTCTTCTCAAGACTCCTCAGAGTTGAATTATTATAATTCTTTTCTTCAAGTACATCTCTTCATTACATTGCTGTATACCAAGACTGCAGACTGCCTGCCTTCTCCTGTTACAAATTTTACTATTTGGTCAACCTCTATATTTTTAAGACCCAGGTACTCTTAGTATAAATTGAGCTTTCATAAAGAGAATATAAATTTTAAAATAATATTTTTATCTGGAAGATGGGAATTGGTACCCACCATCAATGTTGTTTGTCTTTTTCTTTTAATTGCAGCTCTGTAGAGTATCTACTTCCATGGTTAATTCTTGGTCATCTATGATGCTGTAAATAGGTATACCATGGAGAAGTCAAATTTGAATGTCATTCATTTTGATATTTTGGTTACTTATTTCAGCCTTTTGGTTTGTTTACTTGTTTTACTTCACTGGGACAGCTGCCATCCACTCCTAGTATATGATAGGAAGGTGACATAAGAGTAAGGTAGTTTGTATACAGACAACAAAAAAAATGACAAAATTCTGTCACTTACTCATTAAATATTCCTCAAGCCCATAACACAAACAGAAGGCATGAGTAGAGATAAAATAAGCCATCACGAGTGACCTTCAGAGTACTTATGAAACAATTTCATTTTCTACAATAAGAATTTTGAGTGAGGAGGGCTGAGACAAACACAAAAAGGCAAACTATACCATATTAAATATTTATCCTCAAACATCCGATTCATGACTGTCATTCTCCAAGTTTACAGCTGCCATGGTCTGTTACACTTTAGATAACCAAGTCTGTACAATGACTCTGGACCTGAGAAAGGTAGTGTGCATACTGATTTACTTTCGGTGCAGCATTTCTTCAAAACAGCTTTCCTCTCAGCTCCTCTTCCACGCCAGCTTTTCAGCTCTCAGTCTCACCAGCTGCCTTCATCACACCTATTGTGCTACATCATTCAACTTTCACCATCTTTGGGACATGAGCATTATTTGTTCAAATTGGCGCTCTGGTTTGTGAGCAAATTTTTTTTTTTACTTTAAGGAGGATTTCAGTCACAGTAATGGATGCTCAGGCAAACTGCCTTGCCATACAGGACATAAAATTTTCTTAGGCCAATTTTGCCACTCCTCCCATTTCCCAAGATTACCACTGAAGCTCTTGGTAATATAAACCTGTTAATTATCTGAGTCTTTTTAGCTAAAACCATTCTGATCATATGGATTGCAATTATTATCAATTACCCATGCACTCACTATACCAGCATATGATTATGACAGATGTCTTTATGCCAATTCCCTCAGCATTTCTGAGTGCCCACTGTGTTTTAGACACAAGTGAACCCCAATGAGTAGACATGATGCCTGCTCTCCAAAAGCTGTTAAATGGTAGTAAGAAAAGCAGGTGAGTGCCACAATAGAGAGACACACAAAAAGCACAAATGACTGGGGAGCAACCAATCCCAGACTTAAGGAGAATGAGGGAATATTTTAGAGGGGGAATGTTTCTCAAACAGTCAGAAATGGTCACAAATCTATGTTTTGAGCCTCCAAGTCCATAGCATCCTTTATCTTCTAGTTCATAAAAACAATGGCTGATAAATTACATGGAAAAACAAGGATTTCACATACACATAACATCAGGCAGAAGGTGGTTGGGCTAAAGAAGTAAAGAGCTAGCTTTCTATTAGGAGGATCAGGTGGGCCATGGATTGTGTGGCCATTTGACAAACTGGCCACAACACAGGACACTGGAAAGTCACAGGCTAAATGAACAGTATCTCCTTAATCTCCAAGAGTTGAATCATACTTGCCTCAGCAGTGAGGATATGGAGTTCTGAGCTCATTTTCAGGCGATCTTGGTTTGCATTCCAACAAGTCCCTTCACCAACCGGAGGCTTAAGTGCCAAAGTGAAGTACTAATGATAATCACACACACACACACACACACACACACACACACGTACATACGCGCACACGCACATATACGCATCCAATATCCACTGAAGTTGTTGTGATGATGAAATGTTGTAGTATACTAAAAGTGCTGGCACATGTTGGTTCTCAGCTCTGGTAACTGACTCTAAATCTGTACGTTCTGTACTCTAGCCCCTAACCACTTTTAAGAAACTCAGTTTAGTCTCCTCACCTATGTAACTGTGCCTCCTCCAACTTCTAAGCCTGGATGACTTGGCTTCAGGGTATCAGCAAACCTCCCGAAATGGTACGCAGCATTGGATGGTTGGTACTGTCCTACAGTGTGCCAAATTTAAGGGCTGGCTGCCTCCCTGAGCTAGAAACTGCTTTAATCCTTTAACTGCAATGAGACAGTTCTAGGATACCAAGAGATAGAGAGAAGTCAACATACTATTTTTTTCTTATTCCTTCATCCTCTATTTGCACTATTTCCAGATCTCTGACAAAGGAGGAACTCTTCACAATTTTCAGCTATCCAGGACCCCTGAGTGGCGGGGTTCACTTTGTCTCAGGAATGGATCCAGAGGGGTTATCCTAGCCCATAACTAGGCTCCATGAAGACCAACAACTACATGAGCAAAGGGCCTCAAGTGACAAAAAAGCACCAAATTATGTTATCAGTTTAACACAAATGGGGAAAACTCCCTCTCTATTCTCTAGTAGAAATACTGGACAGGAGGAGGCATAATTTCTGTACAAAGGATTTTCGTAAGAAGCATGCAACAGTAAAGACTGTGGTAGATTGTAAAAATGGACACAAATTACCCCCTCCTTCTACCCACACTCTTTGGTAGAGCCCACCCACAGAGACTCCAGGCTGGCCTCTTGACTTGCTCTAGACAGGTTTTAGTAAACATGACACAGGCAGATGTCTGACAAGTCCTCGTGCACAGAAGCATCCCCATTTGCTGCTCTTGGGATCCCTGCCACTACTACCAAATGAACAAACCCAGTCTGTTATGCCACATGATGAACAACTCATGGCCAGGGCGTCCCTGACATCCCAGTTGTCTTTGAACCAAGTGCCAACCAGGAGAGGCCATCCTAGAACTGTCCAGCCCCAGAACACAGAAACCACCCAGTGGACCACAGAACAATAAGAAATAACATTTATTAAGTCAGTATGTTTTCAGGTGGTTAGCAAAAGCTAATTGATAAAATTACGCATTCTCTTTCACGGTTGCCAAATATAAACACATTATGTGTGTGTGTGTGTGTGTGTGTGTGTGTGTGTGTGTGTGTACATATATACATATACGCATGTATACTTTGTCTTCTGGAAGTGGACACACAAACCTAATATGAACTTGTTAAATATTCACAATTTAGTTAATCTACTTCCAAAGGAAAGGAAAACTTCATTACTTGGTGATGTTAGAATGTTTCCCAATGTTCTTAACAGGAATATTTGTAACTTTTTCAGGGCAAAAGGTCTGGATTTCATTAGATCATCAAAGGAGTTTATAAGCACAGCAGGTTGAGATTCACGCTTAAAGGGGAAATTCTAGTACTAGGGAAGAGTGTTAGAGAATGAGATGAGTTTGATTCCTGCAGAGCAAGCCCTAGTTATTACCCTGACAAATGAAAAGTATAACTATGTGATGAAAAATTAAAGAACACATTCCCCCAGAATTTTATGAATAATTTCAATATTACTTTATTGACTTACTGTACCATCATTATCACTACCATTATCAAAAATATTGATTAAACCATATACGTGCATTATAAATTTTCACTTGACAGTGCCTGCCTACAAGATCTTCCAAGTTCTATTCATTTTCAAATATTCTGTGGCATTGGAACAGAAATTCCAGTATTTGATTCTAAATGAAAGCTTCTAAGCTACTTCTCAAGCCCAAACAAAAATCTTTTTTTTCAGATTATGTGTTCCAGTTGTTTTGAAAATTATGTTACAAAAGGTTATGATCATAAAAGCTAAATAACCCAATTTAAAAATGGAAAATGGATCTGAATAAAGATTTCTCCAAGGAAAATACTACTTCTCAAGCCCAAACGAAAATCTTTTTTTTCAGATTATGCGTTCCAACTTTTTTGAAAATTATGTTACAAAAGGTTATGATCATAAAAGCTAAATAACCCAATTTAAAAATGGAAAATGGATCTGAATAAAGATTTCTCCAAGGAAAATACTACTTCTCAAGCCCAAACGAAAATCTTTTTTTTCAGATTATGCGTTCCAACTTTTTTGAAAATTATGTTACAAAAGGTTATGATCATAAAAGCTAAATAACCCAATTTAAAAATGGGAAATGGATCTGAATAAAGATTTCTCCAAGGAAAATACACAAATGGCCAATAACCACATAGAAAGATGCTCAACATCACTAGCCATCAGGAAAATACAAATCGAAACCACAACTAGACACCACTTCACACCCACTAGGATGGCTATAAACAAAACAATGGAAAATAACAGATGTTGGCAAGTATATTAAGAAATTGGAACTCTCATGCATTGCTGGTGGGAATGTAAAATACTGTAGAAAATAGTTTGGCAGTTCATCAAAAGGTTAAACATAGAGTTACCATATGACCCAGCAGTTGCATTTCTACATATATGCCCAAGAGAAATGAAAACATATGTCCACACAAAAACTCATACATAAATATTCATAGCAGCATTATTTAAAATAGCCAAAAGGAAGAAGTAACCCAACGTCCATCAACTGATGAATGGATAAATTGTGGTATAGCTGTAAAATGGAATATTATTCAGCCAAAAAAGAATGAAGCACTGATACTTCATTCAACACGAAACCTTGAAAACATTATGTTAAGTGAAAGAAACTAGTCACAAAAGACCACGCATCGTATGATTCCACCTATATAAAATATCCAGAAAAGGCAAATCTATAGAGACAGAAAGAAGATTAGTGGTTGCTTAGAACTGAGAGATCGGGAGGGAATGGGGAATGACAGTTAATGGATATGGGGTTCACTTTGGGGGTGGTGAGAATATTCTAAATTGATTATGGTGATGGTAGCACACCTCTGTGAATCTACCAAAAATCATTGAATTACATACTTTAAAAGGGTGAACATTATGGTTTGTGAATCATATCTCAAAAAAGCTGTTAAATTTTTTATAAAGCTTATGATCTTAATATTTGGGACACTGATTTATTGTGAGATTGTTAGGGTTTTCCACTTTGATTTACAATATTTGCCTCACGCTTGCCCTACCATAGCTATTTGGAGTGGGCTTTCAGCTACTGGCAAACTGCACTGTTGCTGACTCTAAAATAAAGTTAGCTTTTGGTCAACATAGCTTTGAGAAAGAATCTGCTGCTCTATTCTTTTTTTTTTTTTTTTTTTTTTTTTTTTTTTGCAGTACGCGGGCCTCTCACTGTTGTGGCCTCTCCCGTTGCGGAGCACAGGCTCCAGACGCGCAGGCCCAGCGGCCATGGCTCACAGGCCCAGCCGCTCCATGGCATGTGGGATCTTCCCGGACCGGGGCACGAACCCGCGTCCCCTGCATCGGCAGGCAGACTCTCAACCACTGCGCCACCAGGGAAGCCCTGCTCCTCTATTCTTGATGGTGGCTGTGCCAGGCACTTCTGTCTCTACCAGCCTGCCACCACTACTCTGTGTCCCAGAGGAAGGACTTCACTATTTCTGGCTAGAGTCTTGGTGAATCTGGAGTTTCTCTGTACCTCTAGAAAAAGGAGCACTGAAATCCAGGGGGTGATTTTCCTCTGTAAATAAACCAGTGAGCTGGCTGGGCCCTGCTTCTTGTCTTCATCTGCCAGCTCCATATTCTAGGGGTTGGGTCTGGTATCCTCACTTCCTGCCTCAGCACAAATGGACTCCCAGTATAAACCGGTGGATCTGAGATTACTCTATATTTCTAAGGTAAAGCGCTTGGCCCACTCTCCATCTCTATTTTCTACATCATATACTCCGGGATCTTGATGCCTACTTGAACTTAACCAAACTTGCTGTCTCTACTATTAGGATGTGGCTTCTGCCTTTATTGTCCTAATCTCAGTCACCAAGAAGCTGCCAATTTTGCCATTTTTCTACCAACCCTTTCCCTCTACAACTTGTTATTTCATATTTGTCTGACCTCTCCTTAGGTAAAGGGTCACATTGCCTCCATAAATAAGTATACCAGGTGAGAATAACAGCAAAATGATGAACTCACCCCCATCCAAAGAGGGTCTCCTATCATATCCCTGCTGATTGTTGCTGTATCAAAATCAGACCACTGCTGCCAGATCTGCAAATGTGCCAAGGACATAAAAATTCAAATTTTAAAGTATAATGTCCTAGTCTATAAAATTGGGCTCAATTTTTTAAGATTAATGAAAAAAAACACTCTGAAGACTAAATAAAACTTATCTGTAGGCCAAATTTAATCAAGGACCACCACTGCCATACATCTACTTGGGATTTGCCCAACCAATTATCCATTCTCCCAGCAGCAGTCTGCATTCTGCCATAGTGAGCTCACACCAACAGTTCTGACATAATAACACATAAAGGCCAAAAGAAAAATACTGACCAAATATGAATGCTAACTGTATAAACACACAAGATACAGTGTTATTTTGGTGTCTCAGGTGGAATCCTATGAAGTATACATGTGGAACCATCAGAAGTCAGTGTGGTCATTTCCTAAGGAAGATACTCTCCGATGATCATATCTGAGTTCCACTTTTTATTGTTTGAAATGGTCTTTGATACTGGTGAGGTGAACCATTAAAGAAGTTATCTAAAGAAATCCAAATCAACACAAAATAATTATACCTGAAAGATCTAGGTAATCTCTATTTTTTTCAAGGCATCATTTTATTCTACTAGTTTAAATAAAATCCCTCTAATTTCATTCTCCTTCTAACCAAACAAAAACTGATTTCTAAATTGATCCCTCATGGCAGACCCAGGTCATTTATGTAAAATGCAATGTTATAGAATTGTGACGATATAGAATTCCTGCTAAAGTAGGTGAATTTTTTTCTAAGTAAAAGGCATTGTTCAAAGGTAATGATATGGCCATTAAGACTTTTTCTCCTTCCAAAAGGAAAAAAAAAATCAAATGATGAGTAGCTTGACATACAGATTTGCACTCTTCAAACATCTGTCCACCCTAGATAAACTTGATTTTGATTTTGATTAAACTTGAATTTGTAGTCTGTGGAAAGAAAGGTAATCCTAGGCAGGTATCCCCTAGAATACGTAATATATAAAGAATTAACAAACTAATGCACCATTGTGAAGCAATTATACTCCAATAAAGATGGCATGTACATATATACACTACCAAATGTAAAATAGCTAGCTAGTGGGAAGCAGCCACATAGCACAGGGAGATCAGCTCGGTGCTTTGTGACTGCCTAGAGGGGTGGGATAGGGAAGGTAGGAGGGAGACGCAAGAGGGAAGAGATATGGGGACATATGTATATGTATAAGTGATTCACTTTGTTATAAAGAAGAAACTAACACACCATTGTAAAGCAATTATACTCCAATAAAGATGTTAAAAAAATAATAAAATAATTAATTTTAAAAAAAGAATTAACATTACGTATTTATATATGATATACATATTTATACATATATATTTGTGTATATGTACAGACACACTTTAAAGCAGCTATAAATTATAGTAAAACTCTGCTGGTGAATGCTTCCTTGGCATATCCATATTTTCTTTATTTATTATCATTTCTCTCCTCACAAGGCTTATAGTTTTCCCCATATTTCGCTAATCAAATTAGCATTTATCATGAAATACTCTTTCATAAATTTCTTTTTTAAAGAAAAACAATGAGAGTAAATTTAACCTAGGCCAAAATAAATAAACCCATCCTCAGAAAAAACAAAAGTTCAAATGTACCT
Source organism: Neophocaena asiaeorientalis asiaeorientalis (assembly GCF_003031525.2). Lineage (NCBI taxonomy): Eukaryota > Metazoa > Chordata > Mammalia > Artiodactyla > Phocoenidae > Neophocaena > Neophocaena asiaeorientalis. The sequence goes on from NW_020172625.1 coordinate 9,981,031, forward strand.
CAAAGATCAACTAGAACTTATTTATGTAACCCTGGGCAAGCTACTTGAACCTTTATGAGTCTCTGCTCATCTGGAAAACGGGAGTGCAAGTCAAAACAACTGCTAAGATTTATTCTAAATCTAACACTAGATGATTGGATTTTCCATTAAACCCCTAAAGTTTCACTAAGATTCCGTCTGCATCGCTGCTACTTCATACAATAAAAAGTGTTATATTGTATAAGGAAAAACACCATGCTGAATGATAATCCACAGAGCAGCTAGCCACCATAGATATGTTAAAGTGTATAAACAGACACACTCCTCCCCAATACACACACACACACACACACACACACTCAACATTATTATAGGGCCCGTGTTGCTCAAACTTAAGCCATTTGAGTTTCATGTAGAATTTGAGTACCACCTAAATTTTTATTCACTCAAAAGTGGAATTTAAGTTATCTCTTTTTTTTAAATCAGACACACCCTAAGCAATCATGAGCTTGATTGTGTTAGCTTTTTGCATTTTTTCCCAATAAAATTTAAAATAAATCCAGTCAATAAAATAAAGTAACATAAAATAAAATTCCTCCAAGTACCATCTAGAATTGGGTTATATACCTTCAGTGGAAAACATACTAAACTTTGGAAAATACCAGAGTAGCTTATAAAAAGAAAGATATACACACTGGTCTAGAATATAAGATTTTGTGTTAAAGGAATCTATTATTGTAATATTTCCACTGCATTTATTAGGATAGAAAATCATCAACTGCTACATCCATTACCTTTCATTAGTTATAGAATCTGATTCCATACATTATTTTAAAAAGGGAACAACAAGGCCACTGGTTAATGGGTAGAGTTTTTGTTTTACATATGAATTGGCATAAGTCCCACTCTCGTCATGCCAGGTGTTGATGCCAAATCTTTTGGAACCATTTAGATCTGTGAACTGAGAACAGCATTTTCTGTGGACAACTGAATAATCATCATCTTGACAAGGATAACCCTATGGGGGGAGGGAGAAAGATAATATTAAATGACTAAAATATGTAAAAAGGAGTGATTTCCAAAAGTTGATCTTTAATGTGTTAGTTGTATTATGATCACAGGTTAATTTTCCAAAAATTGATTAATTTAATCTCTCAAATTACTAACACCTCTTGTATTTGGCTATTGCATTTATAAGTACTTCTAATTCTGAAAGAAGAATCTAGTTCATGGCTGTTTTATTTATAAAATTAAAATTATAAATTATCATATATGTGAATTTTTCTAAACCATAAATATACAGCATAAAGAACCATTTAAATTGTATGACCATCTGCAAAAAGACAAAAACAAGTACCATTTAACTACCATTCAATATCTTTTTTACTAATATGTTATAATCATTCCAAAGAATAATATCTTGGGTTATATTTTTAATAATTGCTATCAAGTCATACTTGCCAGCAAATGCCAAGCTAGAAGATTCATTCCTATGAGAAATTTATATCAGTATAACCCAGTATAATATTTAAGGTATTTATCCTTAGAGCACTTCATAAAAGCTTCTATAGTAATAAAACAAGACACTATCATTGACCATTTCCCAAAGGAAATATTGATTCTCTCAGATTATATCAAGGGTAATGGTAGACAAGAAACATAAAGCCCTTGCACTGATTATCTAATTTCTGCTTCAAACTGGTACTAATTTTAAAGCACTAGGACAATATTGAAATTAAATCACCAAAATGATAAAACAGTGAAAGAACACCAAAATAGTTCTAACCTTAGATTGGCTTTATTGAAAATAAATGAAAATTCTAACCATATAATAATCATTATAGTGTCTATTTATTTACTGAGTGCCTATTATGGGTTGAACACGGTAGTTGAGTATTTACAACTTTTAATCCACAACAGGCTCTGAAGTAAGAATTATTACTCCCACTTCACATATAAGACCATTTGCTTAAAATCTCAGGAGAGAATCTAAAGAATGCTACTGATTCAGCCAGGGCTTCAAGCTATCTACCTATAAGACACATTATCCCACCAGCACCCTCATGAAATTCTTAATATTTAAGAGATAAAATATATAAACAATAAAATCCAAAAGCTACATAATATCCATGTCACTTTCTATATAGTTTTGGGCTTTTGCTTTGTGTTGTTGGGGGTCTATTTCTTTGGGGTTTGTTTTTGGTCAGCTAGAGGCCCTTTAAATGAGATTAGAGCATCGCTTGCCAAACTGCCCTCTAAGTAGGCGGCAGGATCTGCTGATTTCTACCCCAGTTGCAGTGGAACTGAGGACAGCTTCACAGGCGACGTCAGCGCCTTCCTTTAGCATCTCCCAGACAGAGTGGACAATATATTTTGATATGATGAGTGACAAGAATAAATGTGATGTTTTAGGAAAAGTATTCCAGCCGCAGAAGGTACTAAAGACTGAAGGTGAAAAGGACCGGATTCCAGAACTATGATTAGAACTGGATCTCAACAACTCACATGTCATTAACTGATGGATGTATAAACAATTCACGATGTGGTCTATTCACACGATGAAATATTATTTGGCAATAAAAGGAATAAAATACTGATAGTTGTATAGCATAGATGAACCTTGAAAACATTATGCGAGGTGAAAGAAACTAAGCCAAAAGACAGATTGTATGATTCCTTATATGAAATGTCCAAAATGGGCAAGTCCACAGAGACAGAAAGTAGTTTTGCCAGGGGATAGTGGGAGGGAAGGAATGAGGAGTGACTATTAATGGGTGTGACTGGATCACGAGGCACCAAGATATGTGGCTAAACATTATTTGTGGGTTGTGTCTGTGAAAGTGTTTCCAGATGAAATTAGCATTTAAATTGATGGACTCAGTAGTTTGCCTTCCCCAGTGTGGGTGGGCATCATCCAATCTGTTGAGGGCCTGAATAGAAGAGAAAGGCAGACAAAGTAAGAATTGGCCCCTTCCTGCCTGATTGCTCAAGCTGAGACATTAATCTTATCCTGCTCCTTGGTACTCCTGGTTCTCAAGCCTTCAAACTCGAAGTGAATTACATCACTGGCTTTCCGGGGTTTTCAGCTTTGGTTTTGTTTCTGTAGAGAAACCTAACTACTACAGTGGGTATGGGGTTTCTTTTGGGGGTGATGAAAATATACTGAAATTGACTGTGGTGATGATGGTATGACACTGGAGATACACCAAAAATCACTGAATTGTATGTTTTAAAAGGGTGAATTTTATGGCAGGTGAATTAAATCTCAGTAAAGCCATTATTTTTAAAGAGTGGTAAGTAGGGGTGTGCAATTCTGAAGTTAGGAAAACTAATTAAGAGAATGTTTGTTGCCTGTTAACACATAAAACTGAGTGCCTCCCATTATCAGAGATGTATTGGTAAACCAGCTCCCCCCACCAAAAAAAAAAGCCCACACAACTGATTTGTAATATTTGACAATTTCTGTGGTATAAATACTCCTGCCATGGTTGACTTCAAGCTACCAAGTGAAGTCAGTAGTGAACATTGAGTTGGGAAGACATGAGCATGCTCATCTCATGCAAACTTTAAGAGATGACACCAGCTCACCATGAATCCACTTCTCCCGTTTCACATTGTGTAGTAGCCATGCAGTTTGAGTAGATTAACCCCCCTCCCAGTCTAGGGGTAGAATCTAATTGGCCTAAGACAATAAGGACAATCTCACTCCACTCTCAAAGACAGTGATTGGTTCAGTGTTAGGCATGTGACTTGAGTTTGTCCAAACAGCTTAAAGCCTGAGATTTTGTTCAAGGGTTTGGGGGAAAAACATTCTTTTTCCACTATTGGACATAAGTAAGGAAGCATCTAGCCCAGGTTGCTGTTGGCAGCCTGCCTACTATCAGTATAGCATGAAACCAACACCATAAAAGGCAGGCTTGAGAGTCAGTAAAAAGTATCAATGACATTGCCATATCAATCCTTTCCTGAAGCCAGACTTTTCAAATAAATACGTGCCAATAAATTACTTTTACTGTCTGATCTGGTTTGAGTTGGTTTTTGCACAACCTACTAAAAGCATCCTAATACATACTGAATAATCTGCAATATTGAAACACCGAGGTTCTGAGAGTTAGAGCAAGGAAATAGAGCAAAAACAAGGGAGCAGCTGGGCATATATAAAAAAGTAGGAGTCAAGGCAAGCAGTAAATTTGTGCCTAAGCATATACTCAGGAATTAGAAGGATGTAAACATGGAATAGGTGAATAAAGAAGGTTTTCAAAAATAAGAACAAACTATTAGGAACCAGGAGGGTATAATTGTTATAAGGAAGCAGAACAGAGTATGTTTTCCAAAGTTTAATACAAAAGGCACAAAACAGAATAGAAAAAAGCAGCTTCACCAAGAAGGTCCTACCTCAGAGGACCTTTATATTGACTGCAATTCATACCCAAGGCTAAATTGAGATGGTGGGAGTTTTGGACAAGTGAGTAACTTGGTGTACCTCTCAAACCAAGTATACAGGGAGGGCGTAATCATTCAAAATTATTAGTAGTTTTCCCTTTTCGGTGTGTGTAACCACCCATTTTCCCAAGGGGAGTTCAAAATTTGTTTTAGAAAAAAAATGGCAACCAAAATGCAAAGTAATATCACCTTCTAATGCAAAATAGGGTTTTTCCGAAAGACAACAGCCTTGCAATCCAGTTCAGTCTTGAAGATTTAGAATATCAATGACCATACCTGGAAGACTCAGATCATAGATTTCTCCAAGTATGTAGAGAAAACATCCTTTGCCATGAAGGCTTAAACAAGAGTTGGAATGGAGAGTAGGAAGATAGGGAAGAAGTCTGGGGCATTGTAGGAAGACGAAAATAAGGGAAAAGTAAAGCAGGACAGCAGAAACAGTCGATGCATTTCCCAATTTTCCCATCTGTTGACTTAAATCAGACAGTCTCATTGACATAGACAGAGTTTCATTGATGTGGACAGAGGGAAGTGCACTGGATAAATGAAAACAATGGCACAAAGGTATAAGGGGTCTCCTGGCCCCCCATCTCTCATGAGAACTCAGAACAGACCACCACTCAGGCTGTTCTTTCATTTGCCTGGGGCACAGCCAAACCCAAACTGGCGGAACAGCGTGGTCAGGCAGAGGGAGGCTCTGAGAATCATCAGTTCTGAACCACGTTTGTATCCTGTGGCATAAACAAGACCCTGAAGTAGTTGTAAGTCTGCAGAGGGAGTTCAACTGTTAGCTGCAGAGCTGAGCATTGAAGCTAGGTACTGAATGGGAGTCACAGAAGGCTTCTGTGGGGCCCACAGTATCTATGGAAGTGGAAATGACGCTGAGTCATCTCAAACATGCCATCTCAAACATGCCATGAGGGCTCCAACAAAGCCCAGAGAAAAAGAGTGAGAAACAGAAAAAGACTGACAGTTAACAACAGCCACAGACTATAGCCACTTATGCTGGCAAGGGAAAGAGCAACAAGCTGGACTTGAGATATCATCCCAGTGACTACCACACAGAAAATGCTGCTCTTCCCCTCTGGCATCAGGATGCTAAGTTGCACCCCTCTGTCCATATACCCGGATGCCATCTCAGAGAAAGATACAGTTGCTATTGCTGCATAACTGGCCAACCCATACATAGCAGTGTAAAACAGTAGCCATTTCCAGATTCTTTGGGTCAGGAATTTGGAAAGGTACAGCAAAGCCATCTTATTGCTTCACAATGTCTGAGGCCTCAGTTGGGAAGACCTGAAAGCTGAGAGTGACTTAAGTGCTGGGGTTGGAAACGTCTCTCGTTCCAATTGGTAGTTGATGCTGGCTATCTGCTGGGACTTTAGCTAGGACTGTTGATGGAACAACTGTACAACAACTCCTTGTGCCTGCCTGGGGTTCCTCACAGCATGGTGACTGGGTTCTGAGGATAAGGATGGCAAAAAGAGAACCAGGAGGAAGTTGCGTTACTTTTAATCAACTACTCTGGAAATCGCATAGCATCACTTCCATCATAGTTACAGTTCACCCAAATTCTAGGGGAGGTAACATGGACTCTGCCTCTCAATGTGAAGAGTGTCAAAATCACATTGTAAGAGCATGTGCGATGCCAGCACATGTTGCAACCATTTTGGGAAAATAACAGTCTGCCACAGGGAGAAAAGTAGGGTGTGTTGGGATTCCTAAGACCACCCCTAGATACAGTGACTTGCCAGGAGGGCTCATAAAACTCAATATATAATTGTACTTGTGGCTATGACTGATTACAGCAAGTTGATTCAAAGCAAATTCAGCAAAGGGAAAAGGCACATGGGCTAAAGTCCAGAAAAAACCAGGTACGAAATTCTGAGACCAAGAGCCCCCCCTCAGTGAGTCACACAAGATGCACTTAATTCCCCCTGCCATGTGCTGTGAAATGCTATCTACTCGGGAAGCTCATCAGAGACTCCAAGCCCAAGATTTTTCTTGGGGGCCGGTCACACAGGCACCCTCTGCCTAGCACATACCAAAATTCCAGACTTGCAGAAGGAAAACAGGTGTTCAACATAAACCACATTGTTTGCGCAAACAGTTTAGACACAGTGAGCTACTCTTATTCAGGAATTCTTACCTCTAGATGCCAACCAAAGGCCAACCTTGTAAGTAGGACTTATAACAGATAACAGTCTCAGATCTGCTTTTCTACACATAGGGTATGGGAGAGGATCTCTGAGAAGGTGAGAGTTTTTTCAAGGAAGGTTAAATATCTCCTATAGGAACTATTTGAATTATGGAATCAGACTAAGCTTTAAGAGTATTGAAGAGGTAGTGTTTTCCCACTGGTTATGGGCTCGGGAAGAGGGCCAGTTATCAGTTAGACATACTTCCTCTGCATATGTGAGTTGCAGATAGTCGTTATGGTTTCAACACCTTAACATACTATTTAAATGTTTATTCAACAACTATTTAGTGGGGGTGGGAAGAAGTATTTAGAAACTGTGTATAGAAAGAGATTCGTGAATTATCACACATTATTGGCTGATCCACTATTCTGGGGCCACACAGACCCTGAGTTCTGACAAAGTTTACTTAAGATAGGACAATCACTGCAAGCTTTTTCTGAGTCCTCCAGATAGATGAGGGTAACTGAAAGCATTTGTCTGAAGTGTGGAATGGGTGGGCATCAGAGCACAACAGCTTAAGAGGGGACTAGAGGAGACATTTCACAGAAAGAATTTAGAGGACTTACCAGCCTAACTGGGGATAAAGAACCAAAGATGTTCCATAACTTCAAACCCAGATGTCTGAGAGAGTTCTAACACCACTAAAAAGAAAAAAAGAGACATGGAGATGGAGAGGACTTGTTTAAGGAGGGAAATGATGAGTCACTTCTCAGACAGTTTTAATTAGAGATGACATCAGTACAAAATGTTTATTTTAAAGGCAGTGTGGTGGGACAGATGGCCTGGAGAGAAGTCAGTGCCCTGTGCACAGCAGTGATCATTGGCTGGGGAAAGAGCTATAAAGAACATTACTGGGATCATGGACTATATTTGAATATGGACTGTGGCTTAAATAATTATACTGTATCAATTTTCCCCTAGGTTGAAAACTTTACCATAGCTATGTGTCTTTGTTATTAAGAAATACACATTGAACTGTTCAGAGGTAAAGGGGCACAAAGTCTCCAGCCTATTCTCAAATGGTAAACAATCGCTGACTCCAGGTAAAGATTATATGGGAGCTCCTCTTGCTAGTCTTGTAACTTTTCTGTAAGTTTGAAATCATATAAAAATAAGTTACCCCAAAAAAGTGATGGTTATAGAGTCATGGGAGTGGATGAATTCTCTGAGATTATGTAAAATGAGAGGAGCAGGGTTCTAGGACCCAAATCTTTGGGACATTCATGACTGGGTTCATAAAGAAGCCATGAAAGACAGAGAAGAAAAGGTATGGAGAGAGTGTTGCAATGTCATGAATTCTGAGGAAAGGGAGGGCAAAGAATGCTGTGGTAGCCAACTGCTCACTTCCAAAGAAGCATCACAGAGGTCAAGACCTGACAAAACACAACCAACAATAAGAGCCAATCTCTTTTCACCTTTGAGTGTGCTGATTCAGAGAAGGGTTGAGGAAGTTGAGTGAAACATCCTGATAGAAGACGGAAAAAAGTGTCAGAGAAAAGAATGCTAAGGGCAAACAGGCCCTGTAGAAACAGGAACCACTAAAGACCCAGCAAGACAATCACTCTAGGGAAAATCTGCGTTAGGGTTAATAAAGCTTTCTTCTTCCTTTTCTTCTCTTTCTCTTCCTTCTTCTTTTTAACAGATCACAGAAAGACAGGTTAGGATATTACAGAAGGGTCCTCTTGAGTCCCCAGTCGACCTTCCCTCATTGTGAAAGACAAATAGAACACAGTTTTACCACTTATATCAGGAAAATGTATCAGTGTATCTTTAAGTGATGGGTATCCAATTCTTAGATTCCTATCCCCTTCCCACCCTCATTCCCATAGCCTCTAAGCATCAATATCTCTCAAACCTTTCTTTTTTTAGAATAAGATGACATTACTGTTTCTTAGACAACCATATACCCAGTCCTTACCCATTTTTTCCCAATCTTCCAAGGGGTTGTTCTGTGGTTACACTTATTCTTATTTGATTTCAACCTTTTTATTTAGGACCTTTTATTTTTCATAGTTTTATTTTTCAAGGTTATTTTCAATTTTAGGCCTGCCTTCTGGAACATCAGTAACTCTGCCTAATTTAATATTACAAGATAATTTGAAAGCACAGTCTCAATTCCTTCATCTAGATAGCTCATCCATAAAACTATATAATGGGTTATGTTTCCTGGCCAAATCAGTTACTGCAAACTAACCTTGTGTCCACCATTATGGATAGCTATTAGCCACCTGGCATTCATACAGCAAAGGTCATTCTTCCCTAGCATGCCTATAAGTATCCTCATTTGGTGTACTCCATTTACTCTTAAAAAGGTATTGAGGCAACAAGCTTATTCATTTGAATGTCACATTGGATGGAATGAAAATAGATATTAAAGTAGATTGCTGTGATGTTTTGTTTGATTATTTTCAGTATATATTATGTATAAAATTCTTCCCCACTTACGTGCACTTGACTGAAGACCCACCTTCCCCTAGTAAGGTTGTCTTCTAAGCACACATGCAAAGTGATGTGGGAAGAAAAGAACAATTCCTGTACAGCCAAAATTACTTTACTAACCCTGGGGATCACATGGATAGGCATCTTAGACAGATCCCTTCACTACTTTTAAAATGATTTCATTCCTATTGGATATTTTTTCTCCCAGTGATTGAATTACAGATAAGAGTAATTGGCAAATGCAGCTATAAAGAACATGTAATTAGTTGGATATATTATTGTTACCTATTTAAGAAACCTTTACTATCTCTTTTTATTTGATAAAATTTTACAAAGAAGAAGCATTTGTAAGAAATACAGGTATTCAACTAAAGAAAAAATAGTTATGGGAAATGCAGGGAATTGTATGCTGTGAATATAAGTATAAACATCTATATCATTAATGAGTCTGGTCATCACGAAGAAAAATATGGAGATCTACATGAACAATCACATCACAAAATAAGCTGACTTTTTTTAAAAAAAAAATACAGATTTTTACATGTATGTTAATGAAAACCCAAAGACGTGGTTAAGTGGGTCTCCGAGGAACCCTGGTTCTTTTTCTTTATATAAATTTATTTATTTTTGGCTGCGTTGGGTCTTCACTGCAGTGCACGGGCTTCTCATTGCAGTGGCTTCTCTTATTGCAGAGCACGGCGTGTGGGCTTCAGTAGTTGTGGTGTGCAGGCTCACTCGTGGCACACAGGCTCTAGAGCACAGACTCAGTAGTTGCAGCGCACAGGCTTAGTTGCTCCGTGGCATGTGGGATCTGCCCAGGCCAGGGCTCGAACCCGTGTCTCCTGCATTGGCAGGCGGATTCTTAACCACTGTGCCACCAGTGAAGTCCCTAAGCTGACTTTTAAAGACTAATATCATTCAAACTTTAGTAATGGCCAGCATCAAAAACTAAGCAATACACTATTAAACCTTAGTTATTGACACGTTTTTCTTTCTTATGCACAAATTTTGATTGTTCCTATCATTTTAATATAAAAAATAAACATCACCTTTCTTATTCCTCAGTCTACATTCTATGAGGACACTTGCCACTGTTTTATATTTATAGTGGTGTGGTTAGATATAAATTTGAGGCCCAGGGTTCTTGATTTTTCAATTCTTTTTCTTTCTTCTTTACAAAAGTCAAATATGCTCACTATAGAAATTTAAAGATAATCAAAAGGAGGAAAATAAAATCTCCCAGAATCCCAAGTTCCCTGAAGTAGAACTGAGCTTTTATGACTTGACTCAGAAACAAAAGGAGGTCATGGTTACTTAACTTCAGAAAGCAACATAAGATTAAGGTACACTATCAAAGGAAACAGGGTTCTTTCCACTAAAAGGACACATGCTAAAAAATACTTGGGGATCTGAGTTTCCTGAGAATCAAAACCCCAAATTTCTCAGCTGTTGGTGATACATAAGGTGAGCAGGAGTTAAAATATTTATTTTTTAATTTTCAAGTAGACTTGAATTAAACATCTGCCAAGGTACTTATTCAAAAAGTATTTGGTCATAAATAACTATTAGGATGAGAAAGGGTCAATGAGAATCAAATCAAATCAAATCACAGAATTTGAGAGCCAGAGAACTCATAAAGATCTTTCTGTCTATATCAGTGAGAGTTCTCCAGAGAATCAGAACCAATAGGAGACAGATAGAAAGAGAGAAAGAGAGCATAGAGAGATATGATAGACTATCTACCTATCTTATCTATCTCTCTATCTTATCTATGTATCTACCTGTCTCTGGGGAAGCCCTGTGGAGCTATATGAGCAGCGGCCAGCAGATCCTAAAGTTGAAGCTGGGGCCTAGGAAATGCAGTCCCTTAGTGCTGGCAGAATGCCATGAGACTCAGATTCAGAATTGTTTGCCTATAAACTACAAAATCATGCCTGTATGTATACATATAAGGTCAGCACACATACGTGCAACACACATTGAATTTAGGTGGAGGAATTTAGGTGGAGGCATGAATTTAGGCGGTGGAAGGCCATCATCTCCTTCTGAACCCAAGTAATAGAGGGCTGTTTCTCTGGTTAACTAGCAGCAGCATTTTGGAACACCTTGACATTAATCAAAAAATACTATGTACAATCATGTGACCCCCTTCCCTCTTCTCCAATTCCACTCCCCCACCAGCACCTCTTTTGCAGAAGAATCTAAAATTCTAATTTCATCTCAGTCAATAGCACATAATAAGATAAATAAGCATAATCAGCAAATGGCCATGATTCTTTTGTTAATAGATAGTGATTCAGAACCTTAACAGGACAAAAAAGAGAAAATTAAATAGTAGATATATTAAGATGCAGTACAAAGCAAAGTAGTACTAAAATAAAAGTCATGAAGACACATCATTAACTCTGAAACATTACCTAATTAAAGTTCAGCCTTAATTTTCTGAATAAAAGTTTGGCAAAACCACACTTTAATCTAGACTACAAGGCTTACACATGATTATTCCCTGTGGCCAGAATTACATCGCACAACTTTTCGTGCTATTATGTTTTTTAAACAGAACAACAAAAACAACAAAAGAACAAGAAAAAAGGAAAAAGACTGCCTATACTGGAATGAAATTATGGAAGATCATGGGGACACAGAATGGAGCAAAGATACAAAGAGAGGGCCTTAAAAAGAAGTGGGAATGAAAGCTAATTTAGTTGACAGGTGATACTTCCTATAGAACCACCAACCTGTTCTAGATTAACTTTCTGACCCAGCTGTTGGTGGTTTTCAGCAAATCACTCTTTCCCTTATCTTCTTTTTAAAGCCACTGTTAGACATCCCTTCCTAGGAAGCAGGAAACTAAAGACAATTCTAGCCTTTGGGGAGTTTCTTTCATGTGACTGAGCCTAAAAGAACAATAAAAGGCTTTTTTTTTTCAGTACGCGGGCCTCTCACTGTTGTGGCCTCTCCCTTTGCAAAGCACAGGCTCCGGACGCGCAGACTCAGTGGCTATGGTTCATGGGCCCAGTCGCTCCACGGCATGTGGGATTTTCCCGGACCGGGGCAGGAACCCGTGTCCCCTGCATCGGCAAGCGGACTCTCAACCACTGTGCCACCAGGGAAGCCCAATAAAAGGCTCTTGATGATGCTCACCTGACTCCTAGCCAAGGTGTAACTTGGTCTGGGATGATACTCAAAGTATTTATAAATCAGTACACACCAGGCAGTCAGATTAGGCAAGTTCTGGATACCCCTGGTCAGGCAGGTGTTAAACTACCAGAAGGTCCAGGCTGGGCCCACTCAGCCATGAGGCACAGAAAGCCCAGTGCCTATGGCCCATAGTATTTTAAAGGGCCCACAAAAATGTTTTCATTTTTTATAAATCAGAATTTTCAAAATGAATATAACAATAATGTGAATGTACTTGGTGCCACTAAATTGTACACTAAAAAAGGGTTAAAATGGTAAATTTTATATTATGTATATTTTACCATAATAAAAAATGCAAATGCCATTTTGAAATACCAACTCTATTAAGTGATAGAAACTCATACTGAAGCCAGGAAATGATGTCAGTAATTTAATATCCATAAACATCTTAGGGCAGTAAACAATGGCAGCTATTATACAGAAAATTTTGCTTAAAATAGGGTACAAAAGTCCAAAAGTACTTCTCAGAACAAAATGAGTACTGTATGATTTAGTTTTGTGTAATAATACTCATTAGTATATTGGTAATAATTTCAGGAGGCTTAACAATAACGTGGTCACATAACATGGCCATAAAATACCATAATATAGTCACAAAAAGTCATAAATAGCCAAGAAGACAAAACAGTATAAAAGTATAAAAGGAAAAAGGATAGGTAATCTTTACAAAATGCCAACGAGAGGTACAGCCTAAGAAATATATCTCTTGGGCTTCCCTGGTAGCGCAGTGGTTGAGCGTCCGCCTGCCGATGCTGGGGACGTGGGTTCGTGTCCCGGTCCAGGAAGATCCCACATGCCATGGAGCGGCTGGGCCTGTGAGCCATGTCCACTGAGCCTGCGCGTCCGGAGCCTGTGCTCCGCAACGGGAGAGGCCATAGCAGTGAGAGGCCCGTGTACCACAAAAAGAAATAATAATAATAAAATAAAGGTATCTCTTTAATAAGCCTTTAAATCCAAAAAAAATGAATATAATCCAACATGGATTATATTTGTCTTTATAGCAATGCAGTTGTAAAATGTATTGATTTTTTTTTTCTTTCAATGGAAGAAACTCAAGGCCACAGTAAATTTCCAAATAGCACAGAAATATCAATATTTTAACAATGCTATATCTGTACCAGGGCATAGAACGCCAGTGATAGGATAGGCCAATCCTACCACTGTTGGTAATATTTTAAACAGATACAGCCTCTTTTCTTACCTACTATGAAACACTGCTTGGATCCCTTGTAATCAATCTGGAATGCATGCCAACTTTAAAACATAATTCTATTAAAAACTTCCTCAGCTTTTTATCTCTGAAACAACTAGGATATGCAACACTTTTTGCTTTAAAGCTACTTATACGTCTGGAAAGATAATTCAATAGGCAGCTATATTTAGGAAAACAAAATGGTACTTCACACAAAATGATCAATCAGATGTACTCAAATGGCAGCTGCAGGGCTGAGAGGAGCCATGTACCTCCAAAATGCTCCCACTGAGGGACTGGTCACTTGAATCAATCTTTGGCCCTACCTTTCTATCCTGATATATTGTAGGTTGACTTCCAACACCCATATTTAGAATCTAGCCAACACTCTGGCTTACCATTTTTTCACCTTCTCAAGTCAATGGCTTGGATTCCATTATAGAAACTCATTCCCATGACCACATCTTGGGATCTGTCATTCCCCAAAATTGTTCTACATCTGAAATATCAAAAAATTCCAGGACATTCCCTTTGCTCACTACTTCTAATTCTTCTAGCTCTCTCACTCCTTCACTACTGTTGTGCTTGTTCTTTTTTTAATTCCCTGGACCCTTCAACTTCCTGAGTTTGCTAGTCTATGCCTGAACTAATTATTTTCCTTACTAATCCTTAGTTTCCTTACCATTACCCTCAGCTCACTTGTCCTTTGTCTCAAAGGCTCACATACCCTACAAATAGCCAGCTTTAGACCAATCTTCTGATGTAACTTCTCTGTAACTTTTCCTTTATTTTGGTTCTTTGGGAGAATGATAGGGAAGCTTTTAAGAGAAGGTATCTTTCATTGAAATTGGGTGAGTCATAATAAGTTCAGTAAGTCCCCTACATACGAACCTTCAAGTTGCAAACTTTCAAAGATATGAACGTGTGTTTGCATGTCCATTCATGTAAATTAGTTCACGTGCCTGTTGTACATTGTCACGTGTGTGCCTCCTCTACAAGTGGTTGTGCTTTTGTGTGCTTTACTGTCCAGCACTGTTGCTGTGCAACACGAGGAGCTTACTAATGAAGACCTACCTGATGAAATTGGAGGCCCAGAGAAAGGACGAAGAGAGACAAGAGGAAGAAGTAACTGAAGAACTGAAGAGATTCACGACACAGGAAGTGGCAAGGGGATTTTCTTTATTTGAGGAGGCACTGTTAGTTTTTGAGGTACAGGACTCGAACATAGAACAGTACATGAAGTTTGCAGCAGCCATTCAGAATGCAATCCAGTGCTACCGTGTCATCTATGATGAGAAAAAAAGAGCTACTACCCAGACATCACTGGATCGTCTTTCAAGAGGGAAGATAGAATTGAATCCAGCAAGGAGCCAGAACCTGTGCCATCAATGTCAGGCATGAGTGAAACTGCAGCTTGCCCTCCGTCTCCTATTGCTGACTATCCTCCAGCTCTACCATCTCCTACCTCCACCATCTCCCACCTCCTCTCCCTCCTCCAGTCAGTAACTCTTCTTGCCAGTTCACTCGATGCCAGCCCCTGTATGCTGGCTGTTGTACTGTACTACTGCACTTTTCAAGGTACTGGACTGTAAGATTTTAAATGTTTTCTTTATTTTTTGCATTTGTTTTTTATGTATTATTTGTGTGAAAAGTATTATAAACCTATTACAGTACAGTACTATATAGGCAATTATGTTAGTTGGGTACCTAGGCTAACTTTGTTGGACTTAACAAATTGGACCATGAACACGCTCTTGGAACAGAACTTGTTTGTATGTTGGTGACTTACTGTACCCAGCTTTAAGAGGTGGAGTTCTGAAGAAGTAGCTTGCAATTCTCTTTCATTTCTCTCCTTGGAAATGATTTCATAGCTTCCTAATATTCTGTATTTATTCATTCACATCTAGAGCTATGGGGAGATAATTTGCATTCTCCTTAAGACTTCTTATGATGCTATCCCACTTTATGCAATTATGAATTAAGCAAATGTAAGAGACCATAATATAAAAATTTATAAAGTCTCAATTCATGCACAAAATTTAAAATAATACGAATCAAAATATTTTAAGATTTCTTCAGGAATTGCATAATTGCAAAGGTGGTAGCCTGAGTGAATGGTGAGCTATGTTTACGCTAAGGCCACATGGTGAAGTCTCTAGCAAATAAAAAATATTCTCCTTATTTTGTCAGTATTTTATGAATCATACATTTGTTTATGTACACAGTAACTTCTAAGTCAGAGTTCAGTCACTCTCCTGCTGTTACTTAACCATTCACTGTCATTACAATTTAAAAGATTTTTTGTATTCTATAACAATGTAATGCAAGCATTCATTAATGGGGTGCTAGAAGCAGGGCTAAAAACATGCCTCAAAATCAATTCCTTTGATAAAGAACTTAGAAGTGAATGAACAAAACTCTAAATAAAGCCAAACAACTGCCAGTGCATGCTGCATGCTGTACTGTTAATGTGGAAACAAGCAACATGAGAAATACTAGAAATAATGCTGAAAAAAATAAAGCACAAATATACAACACAATAGCTAAAGATTCATGCACCCTGAGAACACATCGCACATGCTTTATATTTATGCTCTTGGGGAAACCAGTCCTCTGAATTTTGTGAGTTTTTAATTACGTGTCTTACAACTTCCTTTTGTTTGGAGATGGAGCCAAATCCCATGTATATAAGGAAATGAGCCTGAATTGCATTTTAAAATAATATATTTGTTTCCTTGTGGGTTTTCTGATTATAAAACACCATGCTTACTACATTAGAAAATGCTGAAAAGTATAAAGATGAAGAAAATCACTTAGAATTTCACCATTCACTAGTCAACTTTACTAGCATTTTGACAGTTTCTTCAGGCTTTTTTCCTCTATACTTTTACATAGTTTGGATAAAATACACATACAATTTTGTATCTTAATGTTTTTCTTGACCTTAAATAAGAAGATTTATCAAGACATTAAGAACTATCCATGGACTTTCTAAAGGCTATAAAATATCTCTTCATGTGATTATAACCTATTTAATTAGTACTGTCAGAGAAGAAAAAAACTTTCCTTTACAGTTCTAGGTTCTTCTGACTGGTCTAAGAATTAAACTGACATGAGACAGATTAACAGGAAAAAGTCTAATTTAATTTTATACATACAGGAACCCCACATACATGAGAAGGTCAGAGTCCCTAAATACATAAGAGGTTCAAAGACAGAAAGGTAAAATAAGGTATACACGTCATCCTGAGCTAAGGAATGGGATAGGGGCCTGGAGCTTCCAAGAAAAGGAGGTTTCACAAGACAATAAGAAAAGCAGATGTTTGGCAATTAGACATTTGCCCTACCATACAGATGGGGCTACTTAGCTCAAATTTATCTCTGTAATAACTTTTTTATTTTCTGGGAAAAATTCCCAGTTTAAATTCTTCTAGGTAGTTAAGGGAGGAACAGTAGGTTATCTTGAACACACAGGGTCTCATGTCTTTAACTCAAAAAAAACCTCATGCAGGAGTGACAAATTTTGGGGAGGCTCATTCTGAATCCCTAGAGCACTACACCTAATACTAAAACATTAGGTAATTTCCAAGTTTTGCTGTAATACATAATTCAATGATGAGTATCTTTGGATATAAATTTTATCCCTGGTATGAATTATTTTTCTTTGGGGAAATCCTTAGGAGAATTATTAGATCAAATAGTATCTCAATTCATATCACCAAATTCCTTTACAGAAAGATTAAAATAATTTACAATATTCCTGGCAATAGAAAAAAGTACCCATATCACCCCACCTTTACTCAATTGAGTATTATTATTTTAAAAAATATTGCCAATTTTATTAGCATAAAAATTTATTGCTTTAATTCATATATTCTATTATTTGTAGATTGGGATTTTCCCTGTATTTATCAGCTAGTTAATAATAATAATTTCCTACTTTGTGAATTGTCTTTATATGACCTTTGCTCATTTCCCTAGGGTTTTAACATTTTTCCAGCCAATAGGTTTGAGTTCTTTATGTATTAAGCATATTAATCCATAAGCCATCATATTTGCTTTTCTTATGGCTTGAATGCTATTTTTTAATGAGAAGAAATAAATAAGATTAAACATAACGAAAGTAGTATCATGAACAGTTTACTTCCCTAAATTGGTTATGCCACTGTTTCAGAAAACTTGTGATTATTCTCATCTGTTTATACTTTCAAATAATTTTCAGAATCTTAGAGTTCTGATAGAAAACAAAATCCATTGGAATTTTTAATGTAATTATATTAAATTTATAAATTTAACTTATAATTTAGTTTTCCAGTCCCCTCAAATGGTAGTTATTCCCTTGTATTTGAGATTTCTGTCTTAGTTACCTTTGGTTTATATTTATTTATTTATTTATTTATTTATTATTTTATATATATATATATATATATTTTTTTTTTTTTTTTTTGTGCTTGTTTGATACATACTAAGACTGAATTGTAGACTTCTTGATTTAAAATGTGGGTTAATGTTTTATGCATCGGCAGGCGGACTCCCAACCACTGAACCACCAGGGAAGCCCGGTGTATAGTTATTAAAAAAAAAACAAAAACAAAAAAAAAACCTTAATGCCTTCAGTAACAATTTATTATTATCTTCTTGGAATCTCTCATGGTTTGCAGTCAGATGGCAGCTGGAGCTGCAGTCCAAGCTTATTAGGGTGGATGTCCAAGATGGCTTTGTCGCTCATAAGTCAAGCTCATCAGTGTTCCTTCTCATGGCCTCTCCCTCCAGCAGAGTAGCCTAGATTTCTTACATGGTGGCTCAGGGCTCCAAGAGTTGGAAGCAGTCTTATTAAAGATAGCCTAGATTTGGCATAGGATTCCTTTTGTCATGTTCTATTGATCAAATCTATCTAAATTCAAAAGGTGGAGGAACATTTACCTCTTGCTGGGGAAGTGGCCTGTCCACCATCTTTGGAGACGATCTACCACATATTCATTATTAATCTTTATTTGATCTAGAATTTTCTTCATAAAAGTATCTAAAATTTGTGTTGTTATAGTAGTTTGCATGTTTTTTCTTTTATAGCCTACTAAGCAGTTATTGCTAATATGAAGGAAAGATATTGTCTTTGATACATTTGATACATTTATTTATTTAGTAATCAGCTTACTAACTGGTCTTATTCATTCTAGTTACTTATTTTAACGTCTTGGTTCTCCTGAGAAGATAATCATACTATCTGAAAATGAAGATTTTTTTCTCCTCTTTTTCAATAGTTAAGTCTCTTATCTATTGCACCAGTTAAGACTTCCTAAAAAAGACTAATAGGAAGCAGCCTTGTTTTGCTTTTGTATAATTGTTGTATAATTTTTAAGTACAAGTTTATTGAAGTTGTAAGCTGGACATATTTTATCAACATACATATTTCCCAGAGCTAAATTAAACCACTTATTTTCATATGCTAATACAATACAAATGAATAGAAAGGTAGGTTCTTATGCCAGATAAATTGAATTTAGGGAGGGGGACAATAAAATAAGATGAGGAAGAAAGTAATATATTTTGGACACTGCAATATTTTCTCCCTGAAATCTATAAACTTATTCCCAAAATAAATCATAACCACAAACTATTCCATTAACTCCCACAAATAGCTAATATCTCTGAATAAATATAAAACATCATAAATCTCAGCAATTTGTCCTTTCTTCTCAAGCATGACTATTTACACTACATGTAAAGAATCATATTAAGTACATAAATATTTAGAATATGGCTTTTCAGCCCTCTTATACTCACAAGTGGCTGATATTCATACGGTGGAGCATATTCTTCAGCATATGTTGTCAATGCACACCTAAAAAGGGTAAGTCAGTATTTAAGAAAAGAATGACTCCAAAAGAAAAATATTTTAAAATTTTAGTAGCATGTGTTTTATACGCAATAAAAACATTTCAAGGAAGATTGGCCCTTGTAAAAATTTAAAACTTTTAAAATTCCCAGGCCTCATTTATAGTGTTAACTAACACCAGCAAGGTGCCTTCCTTCAATTACTTCCAATTCAGCACCACCTACTATTCTCCAGTCCTAATGATATGCTACCAACTCCAAGTCCCTAAGCTCAGGTGCATTCCAGACAAAGGGTTCTCTTTTCCACTCACTTTCTGCTTCTCAAACCTTTTTGACCCTATGCCCCGTGTTCTCTGCTAGATGACAACTGAAAAATAATAGAAGACAACCAGTTGGACTGAGATTACATAGCTTCCCCAACCTCCACCCCATGACACACATAGAACGGATGAATGAAACACATCCTCCTCCCCCAAGTCTACAAACACAGCCAAGGGAAACCACGCAGTGCTAGTAATGAAGAGGATATTCATTAGAATGGGAGGCCATAAGCTGATGTCCCAAGACTCAAAGCTGGAGTTTGAACTGCCTATCAAGGGCAGGAGACATGGCCTTGGGTTCACAGAAGGCACAGAGCTAAACTGCTACTTACAGCCAGGAGACTGTAAAGGCTGTACCTCATATCAAAGAGACCAAAGAAACTCCAGCCATCAGACCAGAAACTTGCAAGAAAGTTTCTCTCTGTTCAGCACTCAGAATGGGGGAAAAAAGTATTCTCCTATGAGAAATTACAGTCCTGCTTCTGTTCCTGGCAATATTATGGGATTAGATGGTCAAAGAAACTTCTCTGAGAACTGCACTCCTAAAAATATCGGGTACAATGAAATTTAAACATTTTAACGCATGGCTGGCCTGGTGGGAAAGCAGAGAACTCAACAAGTAAAAGAATTCAAAAATAATTAGGAAGTCAACTAGGAATGGTTATTGGGTACAGGTGCTAATATTTACCTGCTGGTAAGCACCAATTGCTGCCGGTCTTTCAAGGTGTGATTCCCAGAAGGGCAGCATTAGTATCATCTGGGGACTTGTAAGAAACGCAAATATTGGAGGCTAACCCAGATCTGAATTAGAAACTCTGGGGGTGGGCCCAGCAATCTATGTTCTAACAAGTACTCTAGGTGATTCTAAAAGTCTGAGTATTGGCAATTAAAAGAATAAAAATTAGAAATGTAACGTTCAAACCAGCAAATAGGATATTATTTTTAAATAACAATCTAATAAAAAGCAGAAGAGGAGAATAAAAGATAAAAATCAGAAGAACAAATTAAAATCATAAAAAGTTAAATATCTTGCCAATCACAATGAAAGTAAAGTGACTAAACCCATCAGTGAAAGTATTTTCTCGAACTTAAATTGAACATCAAGTTGTATGATACAGCCCAACTCTATGCTTTTTTTTTTTTTTGGTTTTTGCTTTTCAAGTATAGTTGATTTATAATATCATATTAGTTTCAGGTACAGGCATAGTGATTCAGTATTTTTATAGATTATACTTTATTAACAGTTATTACAGGGGGAGAGTTCCAAGAAGGTGGAGGAGTAAGACATGGAGATCACCTTCCTCCCCACAAATACATCAAAAATACATCTACATGTGGAACAGCTCCTACAGAGCACCTACTGAACGCTGGCAGAAGACCTCAGACTTCCCAAAAGGCAAGAAACTCCCCTTGTACCTGGGTAGGGCAAAAGAAAAAAGAAAAAATAGAGACAAAGAATAGGGACGGGACCTGCACCTCTGAGAGGGAGCTGTGAAGGAGGAAAAGCTTCAACACACAAGGAAGCCCCTTCACTGGCAGAGACGGGGGTGGTGGGAGGGAAGCTTCAGAGCCATGGAGGAGAGCGCAGCAATAAGGACGCAGAGGGCAAAGCGGAGAGACTCCCGCACAGAGGATCGGTGCCGACCAGCACTCACCAGCCCAAGAGGATTGTCTGCTCACCCGCTGGGGCGGGCGGGTGCTGGGAGCTGAGGCTCGGGCTTCGGAGGTCAGACCCCAGGGACAGGACTGGGGTTGTCGGCATGAACACAGCCTGAAGGGGGCTAGTGCGTCACAGCTAGCCGGGAGGGAGTCCGGGAGAAAATCTGGAACTGCCTAAGAGGCAAGAGACCATTGTTTCGGGGTGTGTGAGGAGAGGGGATTCAGAGCACCGCCTAAACGAGCTCCAGAGACAAGCACAAGCCGCGGCTATCAGCGCGGACCTCAGAGATGGGCATGAGACGCTAAGGCTGCTGTTGCCACTAAGAAGCCTGTGTGCGAGCACAGGTCACAATCCACACCTCCCCTCCCGGAAGCCTGTGCAGCCTGCCACTGCCAGGGTCCGATGATCCAGGCAGGGGCAACTTCCCTGGGAGAATACACGGTGAACCTCAGGCTGGTGCAATGTCACGCTGGCCTCTGCCACCGCAGGCTCGCCCCACATTCCGTACCCCTCCCTCCCCCTGGCCTGAGTGAGCCAGAGTCCCCGAATCAGCTGCTTCTTTAACCCCGTCCTGTCTGAGTGAAGAACAGACGCCCTCAGGTGACCTACACGCAGAGGCGAGGCCAAATCCAAAGCTGAACCCCGGGGGGCTATGCGAACAAAGAGAAAGGGAAATTTCTCCCAGCAGCCTCAGGAACAGCGGATTAAATCTCCACAATCAGACTGATGTTCCCTGCACCTCTGGAATAGCTGAATAGACAACAAATCATCCCAAAATTGAGGTGGTGGACTTTGGGAGCAACTGTAGACTTGGGGTTTGCTTTCTGCATCTAAGTTGTTTCTGGTTTTATGTTTACCTTAGTTTAGAGCTTCCTATCATTGGTAGATTTGTTTATTGATTCTGTTGCTTTCTTCCTTTTTTTTATATATTTTTCCCTTTTCTCCTTTTGTGAGTGTGTATGTGTATGCTTCTTTGTGTGATTTTGTCTGTAGAGCTTTGCTTTTACTATTTGTCCTAGAGTTCTGTCTGTCTGGGTTTTTTTTTTTTTTTTTTAGTATAGTTTTTAACGCTTGTTATTATTGGTGGATTTGTTTTTTGGTTTGGTTGCTCTCTCTTTCTTTTTCTTTATTACTTTTTAATTTTTTTAAGTTTTAATACTTTCTTTTATTTTTTAATTTAATAACTTTATTTTATTTTATTTTATTTTATTCTTTCTTTTTTTTCCCTCCCTTTTCTTCTGAGCCATGTGGCTGATGGGGTCTTGGTGCTCCAGCCGAGTGTCAGGCCTGAGCCTCTGAGGTGTGAGAGCCGAGTTCAGGACATTGGTCCACCAGAGACCTCCCGGCCCCGCATAATATCAAACAGCGAAAGTTCTCTCAGAGCTCTCCATCTCAACGCTAAGACCCAGCTCCATTCAATGACCAGTAAGCTACAGTGCTGGACACCCTATGACAAACAACTAGCAAGACAGGAACACAACACCACCCATTAGCAGAGAGGCTGCCTAAAATCATAAGTTCACAGATACCCCCAAACACAACACCAGATGTGGTCCTGCCCACCAGAAAGACAAGATTCTGCCTCAACCACCAGAACACAGGCACTAGTCCCCTCCACCAGGAGGCCTACAAAACCCACTGAAGCAACCTTACCCACGGGGGGCAGACATCAAAAACAATGGGAACTATGAACCTACAGCCTGAAGAAAGGAGACCCCAAACACAGTAAGTTAAGCAAAATGAGAAGACAGAGAAATACACAGCAGATGAAGGAGCAAGGTAAAAACCCACCAGACCAAACAAATGAAGAGGAAATAGGCAGTCAACCTGAAAAAGAATTCAGAGTAATGACAGTAAAGATGATCCCAAATCTTGGAAATAGAATGGAGAAAATAAAAGAAACGTTTAACAAGGACCTAGAAGAACTAAAGAGGAAACAAACAATGATGAACAACACAATAAATGAAATTAAAAATTCTCTAGAAGGAATCAATACCAGAATAACTGAGGCAGAAGAACGGGTAAGTGACCTGGAAGATAAAATAGCAGAAATAACTACTGCAGAGCAGAATAAAGAAAAAAGAATTGAGGACAGTCTCAGAGACCTCTGGGACAACATTAAACACACCAACATTCGAATTATAGGGGTCCCAGAAGAAGAGGAGAAAAAGAAAGGGACTGAGAAAATATCTGAAGAGATTATAGTTGAAAACGTCCCTAATATGGGACAGGAAATAGTCAATCAAGTCTGGGAAGCACAGAGAGTCCCATACAGGATAAATCCAAGGAGAAACATGCCAAGACACATATTAATCAAACTATCAAAAATTAAATACTAACAAAAAATATTAAAAGCACCAAGGGAAAAGCAACAAATAACATGCAAAGGAATCCCCATAAGGTTAAGAGCTGATCATTCATCAGAAACTCTGCAAGCCAGAAGGGAGTGGCAGGACATATTTAAAGTGATGAAAGGGAAAAGCCTACAACCAAGATCACTCTATTCAGCAAAGATCTCATTCAGATTCAACGGAGAAATTAAAACCTTTACAGACAAGCAAAAGCTGAGAGAATTCAGTACCACCATACCAGCTTTACAACAAATGCTAAAGGAACTTCTCTAGGCAGGAAACACAAGAGAAGGAAAAGACCTACAATAACAAACCCAAAACAATTTAAAAAATGGTAATAGGAACACACATATCAATAAATATTTTAAATGTAAATAGATTAAATGCTCCGACCAAAAGACACAGACTGGCAGAATGGATACAAAAACAAGACCCGTATATACACTGTCTACAAGAGACCCACTTCAGACCTAGGGACACAAACAGACTGAAAGTGAGGGGATGGAAAAAGATATTCCATGCAAATGGAAATCAAAAGAAAGTTGGAGTAGCAATTCTCATACGAGACAAAATAGACTTTAAAATAAAGACTATTACAAGAGACAAAGAAGGACACTACATAATGATCAAGTGATCAATCCAAGAAGAAGATATAACAATTGTAAATACTTATGCACCCAACATAGGAGCACCTCAATACTTAAGGCAAATGCTAACAGCCATAAAAGGGGAAAGCGACAGTAACACAATCATAGTAGGGGATTTAACACCCCACTTTCACCAATGGACAGATCATCCAAAATGAAAATAAATAAGGAAACACAAGCTTTAAATGATACATTAAGCAAGATGGACTTAATTGATATTTACAGGACATTCCATCCAAAAACAACAGAATAAACTTTCTTCTCAAGTGTTCATGGAACATTCTCCAGGATAGATCATATCTTGTGTCACAAATCAAGCCTTGGTAAATTTAAGAAAATTGAAATCGTATCAAGTGTCTTTTCTAACCATAACGCTATGAGACTAGATATAAATTACAGGGAAAAAATACTGTAAAAAATACAAACACATGGACGCTAAACAATACGCTAATAAATAACCAAGAGATCACTGAGGAAATCAAAAAATACCTAGAAACAAACGACAGTGAAAACACAACAGCCCAAAACCTATGGGATGCAGCAAAAGCAGTTCTAAGAGGGAAGTTTATAGCAATACAATCCTACCTCAAGAAACAAGAAACATCTCAAATAAACAACCTAACCTTACACCTAAAGCAAGTAGAGAAAGAAGAACAAAAAAACCCCAAAGTTGGCAGAAGGAAAGAAATCATAAAGATCAGATCAGAAATAAATGAAAAAGAAATGAAGGAAACAATAGCAAAGATCAATAACACTAAAAGCTAGTTCTTTGAGAAGATAAACAAAATTGATAAACCACTAGCCAGACTCATCAAGAAAAAATGGGAGAACACTCAAATCAATAGAATTAGAAATGAAATAGGAGAAGCAACAACTGACACTGCAGAAATACAAAGGATCATGAGAGATTACTACAAGCAACTCTATGCCAATAAAATGGAAAACCTAGAAGAAATGGACAAATTCTTAGAAAAGCACAGCCTCCAGAGACTGAACCAGGAAGAAATAGAAAACATGAACAGACCAATCACAAGCACTAAAATTGAAACTGTGATTGAAAACAAAAGCCCAGGACCAGATGGATTCACTGGCGAATTCTATCAAATATTTACAGAAGAACTAAAACCTATCCTTCTCAAACTCTTCCAAAATATAGCAGAGGGAGGAACACTCCCAAACTCATTCTACAAGGCCACCATTTCCCTGATACCAAAACCAGACAAAGATATCACTAAAAAAGAAAACTACAGATCAATATCACTGATGAACACAGATGCAAAAATCCTCAACAAAATACTAGTAAATAGAATCCAACAGCACATTAAAAGGATCATACATCATGATCAAGTGGGGTTTATCCCAGGAATGCAAGTATTCTTCAATAAATGCAAATCAAACAATGTGATACACTATATTAACAAACTGAAGGAGAAAGACCATATGATCATCTCAATAGATGCAGAAAAAGCTTTTGACAAAATTCAACACCCATTTATGTTAAAAACTCTCCAGAAAGTAGGCATAGAGGGAACTTAACTCAATGTAAGAGATGCCCTATATGACAAACCGACAGCCAACATCATTCTCAATGGTGAAAAACTGAAACTATTTCCACTAAGATCAGGAATGAGACAAAGTTGCCCACTCTCACCACTATTATTCAACATAGTTTTGCAAGTTTTAGCCAAAGCAATCAGAAAAGAAAAAGAAATAAAAGGAATCCAAATTGGAAAAGAAGAAGTAAAACTGTCACTGTTTGCAGATGACAAAACAAAATTGAGTTATTTGTAGTGAGGTTGATGGACCTAGAGTCTGTCATACAGAGTGAAGTAAGTCAGAAAGAGAAAAACAAATACTGTATGCTAACATATATATATATGTAATGTAAAAAAACCAAAAAACAAAAAACACATAGTTCTGAAGAACCTAGGGGCAGGACAGGAATAAAGACGCAGATGTTGAGAATGGACTTGAGGACACAGGGAAGGGGAAGAGTAAGCTGGGAGAAAGTAAGAGAGTGGCATGGACTTATATATACTACCAAACGTAAAATAGGTAGCTAGTGGGGAGCAGTCGAATAGCATAGGGAGATTAGCTCGGTGCTTTGTGACCACCTAGAGGGGTGGGATAGGTAGGGTGGGTGGGAGACACAAGAGGGAGAAGATATGGGGATATATGTATACATATAGCTGATTCACTTTGTTGTAAAGCAGAAACTAACACACCATTGCAAAGTAATTGTACTCCAATAAAGCTGTTAATAAATAAATAAAATAACATGGGGAAGAAAAAAAAAGACGACATCCTTCCCTAATGGGAAAATACTGAGAACAAGTCTAAGACTAGAGGATTTGAACATTGACTTTCCAAGAAAAAGACTTGGAAAGTATGCAAGACTATAACAGCAGTCTTGGGAAGGCACTGCTCTGGGGACTAACAACGTAAAGAAAAATAAGAAATCAAGCCCAGAAATTAAGGGTCCTAGAACCACCACTCTTCCAAAAAAGATGCCATTAATTAAATAAAGTTCACTTCACTGATTCAACAGAAGAGGGCACTCTTGAACCAAGATATTGAGGAAACTGTCCAACCTTCTCATTCCCCCTCTGTACAATTACCTGATTGCTACTAGTCCAAGAAAATTCAACATACTTAAACAGCAAAGTGCAACATTACTATGAGAAGAAAACAGTAAATGAAAATCAAAACTAAGCTGATGAAAATCCTCCCAAGAAACATTTTCCCAAATAGTCACAGAAGTCCATCAGCATTTCTATTGAGATGTACTAGAGATTCTAGCAAATACCATAAAATAAGAAAAAGAAGAAAAGAAGAAAACTGCAATGGAAGAACAATATTTTCACTTTCCAACAGATAATAAGGTTGTATGTTAGAATACCCATGAGAATCTACAAATCATAAAAGGAGG
Source organism: Neophocaena asiaeorientalis asiaeorientalis (assembly GCF_003031525.2). Lineage (NCBI taxonomy): Eukaryota > Metazoa > Chordata > Mammalia > Artiodactyla > Phocoenidae > Neophocaena > Neophocaena asiaeorientalis. The sequence continues at coordinate 10,008,228 of NW_020172625.1, forward strand.
CAAGTTCCAGGAAGGTTGTTGGATACAAGATCAATATACAAAAATATCATAGCAATACACCAGCAACAGGAAATTAGAAAGTGTAATTAAAGTGGTAAAATCCCACTTATAATTGCAATAAAATCTCTAAGCTTCCAATAGGAATACAACTAATGTAAGATTGACATTTATGGAGAAAATTTATTAAAATTTTTAAAGGACATAAAATAACTCCTTTATTTATGATGGATGACTCAATGTATGTTACATATGTGTATGTATATGTATATACATATATAATTTCTAAAAGGTTTACTGTCTGACATTTTATATATAGGTCTTGATTAAATTATAATTTAAAAGTCCTATTGCTAAAAAGACAGTATAAACAGAGTTACAAGAGAAGGTATAGACTAGAAGAAGGTATTACAAAATTAACCAAAACAAGATTAGTACCGAGAATAAAAAATTATTATAAATCAATAAAAGACAAAATCCCATAAAAATGGATTTTTTAAATAACTAGCCAATTCACAGTAGAAGAAATTAGAATGGCTAATTATTATTTGAAAATAAATTCAGGCTTAAAATTCAGTCTTAAATTCAGTAATTAGTGAAATGCAAAGTAAAACAACAATGATGTACCATTTTATATCCATTAGACTGTTAAAAAGGAAAAATTTTCTACAATGTTGATAAGGATATGAAACAATAAACATATTCATACACTACTGGTGGCAATATTTTTCAAAATTGAAGGTGCACATATCGTAATACCCAGCAATTCTATTTCTGAGTATAAAGAAACCCTTGCATATATACTCAAGGAGACAAGTATACAGACACTCAATGAAGCCTTATTTGTAATAGTGAAATTTTGGAAATTAATGTTCATCAGTAGGGTGGATATATGGATGGCTAGATAAATCATTTCTCAAAAAAATTATGAAGCAAATTTGGTAAAAATATTAAGTTACATTATAACTGGATAATGAGTAGATGGGTGTTTGAAAGTATTTTATATGGAAATATTCCATCTTAAAATGTTTAAGTGTGAATAGATGACAACGAACTTGTTTCCCTGCTTTATTCTCATCTAAAGTTATGACTCAAATGATATAATTATCAGGCAAATATCAGAGTTTGCTTTAGGCAGGCTGACCTTGCAAGCCAGCATCCGGCATCTCTCAACTCACTCATCAGGCGTTTCTCACAGGCAGAAACCTATTCCCCATGTTCAGGCTCTTCTCCCTCTCTTTATTTTCACCTCCCAGCACAGAGTCTGATACAAGGTAGCACTGAAAAATATTTACTAAATGAATAAAGCAATAAAAATAAAATATAAAGAGATATCGATTTACCACAATGAGAATTCAAAGTAAATAGAGGCAGAAGATTATTCAATTATCTTTTTGAAAAGGCAATGTAGCTTGACCAAATGGAAACTTTTACAGCACTGAATGATGAATTTCAGTCAGTTACAGTTACTTATAAACTCTTTGTGATTCCCCCTTCCTTTTTTTATAAATTTGAAGAAGGGGGTAACAATCTTTAAGTGATATATTTAATCAAATTTGTCTTTTGAGAATAAAAATATGAAAAACCAACATGGCTCTTCCTCTTAGATATCAGCTTAAAGTTGTAGCCAAATAAATAATATAAGGAAGGAAAGATCGAGTCCATTAGAAGAGAAATGGCCTTCAGAGAAACTCAGGAGAGCAAAAGGGGAGAAAGGTAAGAGAGGCATTGGTTCTAGGCATATCCTGGGGAAGAGGTGCTCTGGCTCATAAATAGACCTCTCTGGTTATAGGAAGAGAGCTGGAGTATATCAATGTCAGGGCTCCAATCCAACCTATGGCAGCCAACAATGAGTTTAATTCATGTCTGGAGCCACAGGAGCAAGTCTATGCCATGTGGCCCTCCTCTACCACTCCATCACTATCCATAGCTGATAGGTCCAAATGTCAGCCTCCAGCCCATGTCAGTCAGAGATCTCCCATGGGATTTCTTAACAGACACCAATGGGAAAGGGTCAGTCACTCTCCTGTGATGAGAACCATGGGATGTAATGTCCCTACACTCAGAGGGAGCAAATGAAGGCAACAGGAAGAGAATCCTGGACGTTTTCTAGTCCTGATTCCAGCAGTCTCTGAAGCCCAGCTCTTCAATGGACCTTCCCAGAGTTCCATGAGGTATTCCAATACTGTTTTTAATTAACTCCCTTTTTGGTCCAAGATAATTTTAATTGTGCCTTCTCTCACTTACTACCAAAAGAGTCTTATTACAATCAGGCGGTCAAAGTCTGAGGCCATTGATCATGGTAATCATATAACTAACTCCCTTCACTCTGATTCCAAGCAAACTGGCAACCATTTGATTACAGTTTGGCTTTCTATACAGTTTTTTTTTTTACTGAGAGAGAATGCTTTTATTAGGCTGACATGACTAGTGTGCTTGAAGATTTTATTTCTCATTATAAATTAACTAATTAGAATTCTGGCTTTTCTTGTGAGTTTAATGAGCACAAGTCAGTTTCCATGAGTCAGATAAATTCTGAAGCACAGATAAAATTGTCTTTCTGGAAATGTAAAACTAAAGACCAGATGCTGGTAAATTCACCAAGATAATGCCACCATGAAAGGATGCTTGGAAGTTCGCCAGCTGGCTTTCACCCAGCACCACCCACAGTTTGCCACATATGCCCTCTTCAACCTTTAACAGTTGTAAGGTAGAGAACAACTAAAGGTGTTTTGTAAGATGAGAAAGGAAAAGGAGTCTGATATTGAAGTTATCATTAAAGCCGTGGTATTATTTAAAATACCTAGAGCTGCAATAACACCAGTGGTAACATGTGATTCTATGACAAGATGATGTACCAAAATCTAGGACAAGATGATGTACCCTGGAATCATTTCTTAAATCTGGAAGAACTTTAAAGGTTAACTGATTCTTTTCTGTTTTGTCAAGAGAAGGGGCAGATATTTTCTTACCCACCTTCCCAGCAGCCAGAATAATGGCATGTGACATCTATTCAACAAATCAGATGGTCCCACCTAAAAATCTGCATCTAAGTTAGTAACTCAAAGAAGTAGAGAATTAATTTGGAATTAATCCGATCACTGGCAGCGGTAGAAGCAGCATCCATTATTTAGAATGAGTACAGCCACAGAGGGCCACAAATTCTACTTGACTCTGTGTGGTACTAGGGAAGGGGGATCTTACAGCCACTCTGGGAAATTCTGTCTCATTCTCGACAAGCAACCATCATTTAAAAAAAAAAAAATCTCATATTGAGCTAAAATGGATATCCCTGTCATTTCCTCCTTCTATTTACTGAGGAAGCCACGAAGACCAAATCTGACAGTTCTTCCACAACTGCTGAATGCCAGGACTATTTTTCAGAAACCACCCTTGAAGAAGCCAGTGGGAAAGAGGTGGTGAGGAAAGATGAAGTGGAGGATAATTTGAATCTGCTTTTACTCTTGATCCAAGCCAAGCCCTGACTTAGTTCCCTAGCAGTTTAGAAGCAGTATTCCCCTCCCATCAAGAACACAGAGCTCTGAACCCAGAGATTCTAGTCTCTGCTTTACAACCAAGTGGTCATGGGGCCTTGAGCAAGTAATTTAAATGCTGTGCATCTTAATTTCCCTTATTAGTATCCAATCTATATATATTTATAGAAGGGATGGATTAATTAATGAGGAGTTGGAGTCCTTTATTACCTCTGTGCTTTGATTTACTCATCTATACAATTAATAAAATACTTACCCAAATGACCTTGTAATGAATGTTAGGAGGAAAGGGATAGTGGACAATGCATGTGAAAGTACTTTGAAGGATACGGAGCACTCTATCCGCTTAAGCATGAAAGACAGCGTACTATAGTGGTTAAGAGCAACACAGCCTCTGCAGTCAGACAGACTAGACATGAATTTAAAGCCCAGCTCTGGTGCTTACTAGGTAAGGAACTTTTGGAAAGTTACTTTACCTCTCTGAACCCCTTTGTAATGGAGATAGGTGCAGCCTCCATTTCAAAGAATGAGAATTAAATGAAATAAGGTATGAAAGCCCTTAGCTCAGTGCCAGACACATAGTATGTGCTCATTAACACTAGAAGAAAAAAACAATACTGCAATGATATTAAGTAAACAGTAGAAGAACATGATTTACTTTGCATTTTAATTGATTATTCAAGCTGCTGGATGGAGAACGGTTTGAAACGGACAAGACTGGAGGCAGAGGAACTAGTTAAGATATTTATACTAGCAGCTGGGTCTGGGTCAGTGACCTCTCTTATGCTCCAGTCTCAAATATCCACTTGCTATCTGACATTTGCTCTTCCTCCCATCTTCACTGCCTCAATGAATGGCCCCATTAACCCCCAGTTGCCTAAGCCAGAAGCCTGGTATTCTACCTCGACTCTTCTTTACCCTCATAACTAACCAATCATCCAGTAAATGTCTGTTCCTCTCTTTTAATACATCTAAAATCTGATCCCTTTTTTCCCTCCACACCACCATCACTAAAGCTCAGGACCTTATTATGTCTTGCCTTGATTAGTTCAACAGTCTTCTGACTGTAGTCTCAGGTGCCTACCAATCTGTTGTCTGCTTTATGAACACAAATCTGATCATTCCTACACCACACTTGAAAACCTTTCACTCCTGCCTGCAAGATAAAGTCCAAATTCCTTATCATAGCTTTCAGGCCCTGCTTGCTTTGTCCCCAGCATCTCTCTCCACCTTTAGCTGTCATCAGTGCAAACATGTACTCTGTGAACCAGGTATGCCCATCATAGGTCCCACTCCTCCCTGCCTTTGTATGGCCTATATCCTCTGCCCGGGGTGCCCTTCTCTCCTGTTGGTCTGGCTAACTCCAACTCCCATTTCATGATTCAACTCAGGTATCACTACGTTTACCCTAGCATGTTGTAGGGTATAAGTTGGCTTATTCGACCCCTATTCCAACCTCCCTTCTCTCTTGTCTTTCTCTAATTAGAAGACTCTTGTAGCCAAGGGTGGCCAGCCAAGGGTGGCCATCTCACAATCTATCCAATAGATGTAAAATGAAGATCCTGAAGAGGGTTTCCTTTATCTCTTTGTTTTCCCACGTCTTCCTTTCTAGAACAGATTGCTGTTGGGAGACATAGTAACCATCTTGAGAGTATGGGGATGAAAGCTACCTAGCAAAGCTGGTAGAGAAGAAAGACAAAAAGACCCTGTATCCTTGGTGACATTGTTTAGGTGCCACATCAGTCTTGAACTCCCTTATATTTCATGCTAGAAGACCAAATTCCTTAATTATTCAAGTTGCTACTAGTTAGGTTTTCTGTTACTTTCAGTCAAGTATATTCCTTACTAATACATGAGTATTGACTGGTTAATTTTCTGTTTCATACATGAGATAATGAGCTACTTCAGGAATGGGGGTGTCTTTTGTCTCTATACTCCTAATACATAATAGGCACTCATTAAATGTTTATGTTGAAAGAATAAACTCAGATATGTGGCACAAATATAATTTCTTCAGGCCTAATAACTTTTGGAAGCCATTTGAAAACAATATATTGTTCTTACATGTTAGGGTAATAATTTAACTATGTAAGTAGCAAATATGGGACCAAATTAAATATGGATAGCAGCAAAGACTTCTGTAATTCTGGAAAGTTCTTATTCCTGTGAAACCACCTCTGTGGCTCAAAGATGCATAACATAGTACTATCCACTGGGACCCACTGAAGACTTATTTTAAGTAATTATAAATAATGATAAATTTATGACAATCACATAAATTTCCAATATTATAAAGAGTAATACTAGTAATAGAGGCTCATCATTAATGGGCATGGGATAAAAGGAAATGGGATTAAATATAAATTACACGACATTGACATTTTGAAAACCTTTACCACTCATTTGTTTTATTAGCTCATCAGTTTCAAAAGTTTGAACTGCTTGCATGCCTGATGGATTAGCAATGACAAAACTATACCAATAGGCCAAATAACGGTAGAAGTAGCCATGTAATCATGGTAGTTAGAGACATGAAGTTTGTTTTAATTACCTATTGCTGTGGCTTAAATGTTCCTGACTTAAAATAACAACCATGTTATTATCTCTGATTATTATGTAAGATGATGGGCTCAGCTGGGTGGTTTTTCTGCTCCATGTGATGTCAGTTAGAGCTACAGTCATCCAGGTATTTGACTAGACTGTAATATCCAAGATAGTTCACTCACATGGCTGGCAGCTGGTTTTGTCTGTTGTCTCGGAGCTCAGTTGGAGCTGTCAAATACAGTGTCTTAGTTCTCCACCATGTGGCTTGGGTTACTTATAGCATGTTAGCTAGAGTCCAAGAATCAGAAAGCAACAACTACCAGTCCCTTTAAGGTCTGCACTCAGAAGTCTGAGGACGTCAGTTCTGCTACCTTCATAAGGTAGCAGATCATAACATCAAAGCCAGTCGTAAGGCCAGCTCAGAATAACCTCTGCCTCTTCAACGGAGCTGTAGCATGCATGTACAGAGAGGGAAGGAACTGTTGGCGGCCACCTCGGGAGACAAGTGACCACACTTTCACCAGTACTTCCTTCAAGAGTTTGGTGCTCAAGGCTAAATGTAGCAATTATCAGCTCTGGGTTTACAAAGGAAAGTGATATTCAGAGTCTTAGTTGATCTATCATTCAGAGAAGCAGCTTAGTAGAGTAGCTAAGACCATGAACTTTGAGGTGTGACTGTCTCAGTTAAAATCCTGCCTCATTATTACTTACCAGCTGTGAGAGTTTGAACATGTTACTTGACTTCTCTGTACCTTTTTTCCCCCCTCCATAGAATGTAGATGATGATGGAACCAACTCACAGAGTTTTTAAAGGGAGTAAATAAGTCAGCACATGTAAAACTCTTATAATGGTGCCTGGCACATAATAAACACCATGTAAGTATTTGCTATTATTAGTATTACTCAAGTCATAAGTTATTCAAGCTTGATGATGAGAAAAAAAAGGGGAAATACCAGCTCACATAAAAAGAATATAATCGGAACTCTTTTTCCACACCTCTGCTTAGCTTCATTTACAGATAGATGCTCCACTAGCAGCAGCAAGATGCCCTCTGTAACTTGTCACCTGGAGCACTAGAGGGCACCTTGCTGAAAACTCTGATTACTATCCTAGAGTGCTTCTGATTGACCTGGCCTGGGTCATATGCCCAACATTTGGGTTTGTGGGGAGGTGGGAGTGGAGAACAGAATCAGCCCATTTATCATACAGACTAACTGGACTGCACTGAATGGGGGAGAGAATGTTATCCAAAAGAAGAAAGCTGGACACTCAGAAATAAAAGGTCCTACAACAAATAAGAAGGGGAATCAACAAAAAGATACATGCACCCATATGCTCATAGCAGCACTATTCATAATAGCCAAGACATGGAGACAACCTAAATATCCATCGACAGATGAATGGATAAAAAAGATGTGGTATCTATATACAATGGAATATTAGCCATAAAAATGAAAGAAATAACACCATTTGCAGCAACATGGATGGACACAGAGATTATCATACTAAGTGAAGTAAATCAGAAAGAGAAAGACAAATACTATATGATATCACTTATATGCGGAATCTAAAATATGACAAAAATGAACTTATCTACAAAACAGAAACAGACTCACAGACATAGAGAACAGATTTGTGGTTTGCCAAGGAGGAGGGATGGATTGGGAGTTTGGGTTTAGCAGATGCAAACTATTATATATAGAATGGATTAAAAAACAAGGTCCTACTGTATAGCACAGGGAACTATATTCAATATTCTGTGATAAACCATAATGGAAAAGAATATGCAAAAGAATATGCATATGTATATATATATACCCATATATGTGTATGATATATATATATCTGAATCACTTTGCTGTACAACAGAAATTAACACAACGTTGTAAATCAACTATACTTCAATAAAATAATTTTTTTTAAAAAAGAAAGGGTATCAAGAATTGAATTCAAAGGACTTCCCTGGTGGCGCAGTGGTTAAGAATCCCCCTGCCAATGCAGGGGACACGGGTTCGATCCCTGGTCCAGGAAGATCCCACATGTCCCAGAGCAACTAAGCCCATGTGCGACAACTACTGAGCCTGCACTCCAGCGCTCACACACCACAACTACTGAGCCCACGCACCTAGAGCCCGTGCTCCACAACAAGGGAAGCCACCGCAATGAGAAGCCCCCGCACCACTGCGAAGAGTAGCCCCCACTCGCCACAACTAGAGGAAGCCCGCGCACAGCAACGAAGACCCAACACAGCCAAAAATAAATAAATTAAAAAAAGATGGAATTGAATTCAGGTCTGTCTCATTCTCATTCCATAGTCTTTTCACCACACCATTCTCTTGTCCACATTTTCTTTGTTGTTATCCTCATCACCATCACCATACGGCAATTTCTAAACTCTTTTTCTTATGGACAAATGTCCAACAACTGGGTGGTATTTTACCAAGAGACAAGACACAACACAAGCCCCTGAGTAGAAAAGAAAGTAAATGCCTTGCACTTTGAGAAAAAACAAATCAAAAAAAAAACCTCCTGCTATTCATATTCAGTCCCTTTCCTCTGAAGAGGGCTAAAGGTTTTGCAAATGTTAAATGCTCCAGTGAGAGGAGTAAATTGAGAGAGTTTAAACTGTGGCCTAAGCTTGCTACTGCTGCTGTGAGGCAATCACTCTACACACATATGGATAAGTGCTCTCTGCCAACAATGAAAACGTAACCGTCTGAACTACTTTTTTTTTTTTTTTTTTTTTTTTTTTTTGCGGTGGCCTCTCCCGTTGCGGAGCACAGGCTCCGGACGCTCAGGCTCAGCGGCCATGGCTCAGGGGCCCAGCCGCTCCG
>NW_020172625.1:10017525-10162038 GCF_003031525.2 Neophocaena asiaeorientalis asiaeorientalis
TTTTTTTTTTTTTTGTGGTACGTGGTCCTCTCACTGTTGTGGCCTCTCCTGTTGCGGAGCACAGGCTCTGGATGCGCAGGCTCAGTGGCCATGGCTTACGGGCCCAGCCGCTCCGTGGCATGTGGGATCTTCCCGGACCGGGGCAAGAACCCGCGTCCCCTGCATTCGCAGACGGACTCTCAACCACTGCGTCACCAGAGAAGCCCCTCACCTACTTTGTGGCCGCATTTAACTTGTCCATTTATGTGACTACAGATGCCTTTCTCCTTTAGAACCATAAAATTTTAGAGCAGGAAAGGACTTTACAGATTAATTGGTTCAATCCTCTCATTTTCCAGATGGAAACAACTGGAGCCCAGAGAGGGTTATTAGCCAGCACAAAGTCACATAGCAGGTTTAGTATAGGTCCCAAAGTAGAATCCAGGTCTCCTATTTTCCTACACCCTTTCTTAAAAACCACACTATGTCCAGAAAGCTACCCAGTGATCTAAAACACTACTAATTTCTTTCTTCTCCCGTCATGTGGATCACATAAATGTTTGGATGATTCTGGAAACTAGGCACATTTATCATAAAATTTCAACAATAAACACTAATCACTACCACCAGAAGGCAATGAAATTTAGCAAAAATGACAGGACACATTAGTTAGAGCTGACCTTATGAGAGGTCTACCTTGCTTCTTCTCTATCCTCTAGTAGGTGGTCAGTACTTCTGGGCTGACCTCAAACTGACCCAGGAGCCCATGGACCTGCTTCTCACCCAGCAAATATTCTATGCCACAATTGGCTTTTTCCAGTAAAAAAAAAAAAAAGAACTTCTCCTGTGAACCATTATCCCAGGACCACATACAGTTATATATGTATATTTAAATAAGGGTTTCTGAGAAATAAGATCTTAAAATTATATTTATACTATATCTCTTTCAAAATTGGATTTGCTTTACATAGTTTTTGTTCTGTTGTTCTATCATTTTGCTTTCTTGTTTTTTGTTTGTTAAATGGTCACAGACACAGTAGAGATACTATATGTGGAAAACCTTCTTAGAATAAATCAGCTACAACTGTCTGGTTCTACAGACAAATCATGTGATTTTGTATTAGATAATCAGACATCGAGGAGCCTTCTGATAATTAGTGAGTGAGTTTTCCATGCCTCATAAAGAGTACTTCCAAATTAAGTGAACGTTCCTTGAGGATTCTTGAGAACAAGGTAGGAGGGCAAAGAAAGACTCTTAAATTAACTTACATCTTCGTGTTCCCATCCACTTTTCCTATGTGCCTTAAAGGCAATGTGCCTCACTACTTTTCTACAACTTTAAAGTCTCTATCCATGTAGTAAAAGTAATGTGTGTTAGAGACCCCTAAACATGCAGCTGTATCCATTTGAGACCATAAGAGCACTGTTAATGTCTAAGAGGTCTTTGAGCCTCCTTGATTTCACCCCTTCCATCACTGGCCAACGCCAATTTCTTGGTAACTCACTGATGCGATTGACTGTCAAGAGAAGCAATAACTCTAGTTCTGGATGAGTTCAATCTAGCCTCAAAGCATACTGATCTCATTTTTAAAGTGTAAGTCATCAATATCACTTTTGGTCTCAACCTGACTGTTCCATATATTGGATTTGTTTAAAATTTATCTCCATCTGTGACATATGTGGAAGGAATTATCCACCAAGCCCTTTTCTCTAGTTTAGGTGAGGAGTGATAAGTCCAGTGGTGTCAAACATTCTAGTTGTTCTGATTTTCACTATGTTCCACTGAGATGTTTGCCGCCAATTTAAGGAAGAACAGTGTTGCGTCTCCATCACATTGGTTCAAAATAAAGTAGGTGGGCTATTGCTTGAGATGTGAGAAAAGAAACAGACTGTCAAATGCCATCACCACATAATGGATGTTATCTAAAATTAAGATAAATGCATCTGATTAATGTCTCCTTAATAACAAAGCTATACCTATATTCTGATTTTTTCCACTGAGGTAACCTTAAATTTACATTATGATTACAGCTTTTCTTTTATAAGTTGAAGCACATTATTTTGGTCCATTGAGCAAACTCATTTTTATTCGTTGCCTTTTAAAGTTGACATTTAACTCCTACAGCTGTACAGTTGGCAAGAAGCAAAAGAATATTTAATATTCAAGACAGCAGATTCTAAAACACCACATTGGGCTTCCCTGGTGGCGCAGTGGTTAAGAATCCACCTGCCAATGCAGGGGACATGGGTTCGAGCCCTGGTCCTGGAAAATCCCATATGCCACAGAGCAACTAAGCCCATGCACCACAAATACTGAGCCCGTGCGCCTAGAGCCCATGCTCCGCAACAGAGAGAAGCCACCACAATGAGAAGCCTGCACACCGCAATGAAGAGTAGCCCCCGCTCACTGCAACTAGAGAAAGCCCGCGTGCAGCAATGAAGACCCAACGCAGCCAAAAATAAATAAAATAAATTTATTTTTTTAAAAATAAAAATAAATAAGAAATAAAACACCACAGCATTCCATGGTATGGAACATCCTATAATCAGTGTACATTAACTGAAAGAAAGAATTACATATGGAATTAGTGGAGGTTGGTTGATGGTGCTCATGTATTTATTTCTTTGCTAATACTTGTGAGTCAAGTAAAACAAACAAGTAATTCTAGCATTTCAAACTAATAAGGGCTGATTTTCTAAAAGACCTTGTCATTTAATGTATTTACCAGAATAGAATTGAGAACAACTTTGGCTCTTCAGGCCTTAAAGTCCTAAATCAAGTAAAATAGGAATTAGTCATACCCCTTTTCCATTATAATTTGCTGTTCAACATCAGAAATAACTAACTGGTTCATTCAAGAAATTAATTATATCTGCTGCAGGTCAGGCTCTCTGTTAAGACTGGGGGAGAGTTGCGACAGCCTTGCGCTTCAGAGCACTGAATTCAGAAAGAAAGACAAATAAGAATATAAGTAACATCAACCTAAATGAATAGTGTAAGGATAAAAGAAGTACATGGTGCTATGAACACCCACAAGGGACCTATCAGATAGGCTGGCAATAGGAAGGGAAGGTCCTCTGGAGGAGGTGACATTTCAGATGAGACTGAATGACTTCAGGGTTAAAATTGAATGTACACATCGATTCTTGCTTTCTCAAAAAGCTCCACTAAAATCAAAGATACTCAAAAAAAATAAAAATAAACCCACAAGAACAAGGAGAACATCCTCTGGAGGAGGTGACATTTCAGATGAGACTGAACGACTTCAGGGTTAAGATTGAATGTACACATCAAATCTTGCTTCCTCAAAAAGCTCCACTAAAATCAAAGTTACTCAAAAAAGTAAAAATAAACCCACAAGAACAAGGAGAACAGAAAAGGGACAAGAGAAATAAATTTTGGAACCTCAAGAGATGGACGACTGGTCTATGACTTAGCAGAAAGCTGAATAAATCCCAAATCAGCAAAGGAGGATTGGGGGACAGCTGTTAGAGAAGAATATGAGCTCCGGGCTCCTCCTCCACACCCTACTGCTGGATAATGGCCCCTCCCCTACTCCAGCAGGAAACTAGAAATTTATTCACTAGGAAGGGAAAAAGAGAAAGTTCTTGACCAACAACACAGTTCGGTGACCATACACAACGAAGGATTAATATTGATGTCCTAGCCAATTGCCCTACTCACTTCAAGAACACAGGCACCAGCCCTTCGCCATTCAGATGGGCAATTTGGGGAACTTCCTCTGGGGAATGTGACTAGTCCGTGAGGAAAGACTAAAAATACTGATACCAGGACTTCTACAAAAAAAAAAAATGGCCCACCTAGATTCCTCCAGGGAAGCTCCAAATCAACAAGCTTCACACACAGGTTCTGACCCTCATCTCTTAATCATGCACAGAGAACCAAGAATTAATTACCAAACATCTGAGGAAAGCTTCTAGTATGGAAGATAGAGACCAAGCAAACAAATAAAAGGCAAACTAATAAAAAGTATCTTGGAGGAAATAGATACGATGCATGAAGAAAAGAATTAACGAAAACAAACTATTAACATCCCCACACAGATAAGATAGTTCAGTCATGAAACAAACAACAAAAAAGGATTCTATAAAAACAGAAAGGATTCAGAAAACAAAAAGAGAACTCAATAGTAGGGTTGAAGACACAGTGAGTAAAGTAGACAATAAAGATAAATATAAAATAGAGAGAAGATGAGAAAATTAGAGAACCAGGCCAGGCAAACCAACATCCACATAAAGGATTTCCAAAACGTGAGAACAGAGAAAATGGAGTGTATAAATCATCAATGAAATAAATAAAGAATATTTTCCTGAGGGCTTCCCTGGTGGCGCAGTGGTTTAGAGTCCGCCTGCTGATGCAGGGGACACGGGTTCGTGCCGCGGAGCGGCTAGGCCCGTGAGCCGTGGCCACTGAGCCTGCACATCCGGAGCCTGTGCTCCGCAACAGGAGAGGCCACAACAGTGAGAGGCCCGCGTACCGCAAAAAAAAAAAAAAAGAATATTTTCCTGAACTGATAGATATGTGTTTCTAGATGAAAAGGGTTTGCCAAGTGTCTAGCCCAGCTGATCTACATAGCATTTACCATGTATGTACAAATTACTATTTTAACTGTTTTACATGTATTAACTTGCTTAATTGTCACAACAACCCTATAACATGGTGGCTTTATAATTATCATCCCCATTTTACAGATGAAGAAAAATGAGGTACAAAATGGTTAGGCAATTAGCCCAAGTTCACACAGCTAGTAAGCGGCAGGGCCAGGATTTGAAAGCAGGTAATGGAGCCCTAAAGCCCACTACACAATACTACCATGCAGGAAGGAGTACCATTGTGAAATTTTAGAATACACTATAGACAGTTCTATTTGATTTTTTAAAAGCAGGAGTATGTACTATTTTGATAGTGCATGCAGAGCCCAGCCCCTGACTAAGAACCTGAGGGAAATCCCATGCAGACTACTGTTCCCATCTCCAAACACAACTTCCTTCTGTCCAATACTGTATCCTACAAATTCCAGTTACATCAGAAGCTCTAAATTCCTATTCCCATCTCCCGGCTCAACAATAACACTGCTCTACTCATGGGCTCACCCCACTGCGCTGCAGCCAGGAAAAGTGACTTCAGTGCATAAGTGATGCTCACATCTCATCTTCAGGAGCACAGAACCACACTGGTTGCTATCCAACCCTTGACAACAGTTGCCTAATATGTTTTGCTCAGTCCTGTAGCTATTTGTGGCAGGATAGTAAGTCTGAAACCAGTCCTCATATGCCTGAAGATATCTTTATTTGACTCTCACATTTAAATAATTCTGGGTTCAAAATTCTTTTCCTTCAATATTTTAATATTATGCTCTTGCATCCAGTGTTGCTGTTGGGAAGTTAATGTCAACCTGATTTTTATTATTTTATTTTATTTTGTAACTGTCTTTATTTCTCTAAGTAATAAAGCTTTAAATTTCGGTTCCATTGGTTTTAAATTCCTATTACATTTGTTCCATCAGGTCTACTTCATCTGGTATAGGTTGCCTATATCTTTTCATTCTTCATGATGCTTTTGTTCTTTACATGTGTCATGATATTTTTTTAAGACCTGGAATTCATCTGTATTATTACTAAGACGATCAGTTGCCTCTGCTTTTTTTTTTTTTTTTAATGTGTGCCTCTGCTTTTGATGACCACATAAGTGGTCCACTGAAAAGTGAGGCTTAGCTGGTGTCTTCAGTGTATGCATAGGAGATATGAGTTGAGTGCCTCTACTGCACTTCTCTGGGCTTAACTGCACTTATTTTCCCTGGCATTTCTTTCTCCTCAAGATATACTGCCTAGTTCCTCTATATCCGAGATTGCTTTCCCTAACTGGAGTTGGGGAAGACAACTCAGGGTCCTCCTGGCTATCTGGACTGGCATTATAGATCTCAATGCTGAGGTCAGAGCTACAGGGAGGTAGGTTGCTGGCATCAAAATTTCTATTATGTAAAGCCCTGGGTGTCTCATTTTCTGTCCTGGGCTGAAAACAGCAGTCAAAATCAATGCAGAAAAATCCAACTTGGAGCATATAATCCAAGTTTGAAAACGCAATAATAAGCCTTTTTCAGCTCCTATCCAAGCCTGGCCCACTGAGATTACAGCTCTCACCCTGGGTTGGCCCAAGTCTCCATGTAGAGACCTCAACCCTGCCTTCTCTCTTCTCCCTTCATCCCATCCCTCAGCAATCTTCTGCTCTAGCGCATCATTTTCTAAAGATTTTCTCAGAGTTTTGATATAGCTGTCAAAGTCTGCCTCTGGATTCATTCTGTCTACCCATGTCTTTATTGGAATTTCTAGATTTCAGTGCAAGAAATGGAGCCAGTAGGATGTTTTTAGTTCATCACCTTGATAGAAGCCAGAAGCCCACCTCCTCAACGATCATTCTGGGAATACTCCCTGTGGATCCTCCAGCCTGCTTAAGAGATGCTACAGCAGGCTGTAGGGGACACAGACCAGGCCAGCCTTGCAGGAGTAATGAAGATTAGAACCCGCAGTTTAAAACACCCGGCCAAAATTATAACAGATGACTATGAAATGGGGTGGGGCATTATTATTTAGGGTACTCTCCACCCCCACCCTAGGCAGACTCTGCAGAACAGGTTAGCTCTAATGCCAGATAGCTCTCAAAGGAAGCAAAAACATCTAAATTTCCACTGATGATATGTACTCATATCTTCATAATACACAATCCAACACTTAGAATTTTTTCATGCTTGTAAGTACCTATATTTCATCACTTATCTATTTATCATTACAGAAATTATGAAAGTTTGTCTTCTTTAGAAAGATGAGTGGAAATTTCGTTTCTGTAGTAACAAGTCATGCTGCCCCCAAAAGAAATTTATGTATCAGTAAAGAATAGTAGTTTCTTGCTATACATTCAATTCTCATTATTCACAGTAATATTCTATAAAGCCACTGTGAACACTGAATTAGCAAATCCTGAACCCCTTCCTAGCTCTGTAGGAAATACAGAGCTAGGTTCCTTCAAGCCTCTGGTCACAACATTTTCATCAACCAATCAATACATACCTTGGTTTTATGTGTGTTTCTGTTTGAGACATTTTATTCATTATATAGTTGCCTCATTAATGTTGAATATGGCCAACCACACTGTAACTCATGCCTGAATGAAGCTTATCTAACACACCTATTTTCTTCATAAGGCACATCACAGCCTTCTTGCCCTTGGAAACACTAGATAGCACTTTAGCACTACACTTGGAAGCCATTTCAAACAGCAAAATCACCAACAAAAAACACAAAAAAATGCAAAAAAAATACATGACCATGAAAAGGACACTTGCATACAGTATGAGAGTTGGACCAAGAAGGCAGAGTCTTGCCTTGTTCCACCTCAGCTGAGAATGTGTGCATTGGGTGGCTCAGATTTTTTGCCACTTTATGTATATCCATTAATGACTGCAACAGCACCCTTAGTATTGATTTGGGGGTTAAAAATAAATTTTAGCAAGTAAGAGAATTTGTAAGTATAGAATCTACAAATAATGAGTATCGACTACTATATTATTATTGCTTGCATATTGATGGGAAAAAACTTTTGTTAAAGGAAAGAAGTCTAATGCTGATTTTTTTGTACACACACACACATATCACTGTTTATAATTGTTTTTAAATGATAATCTATTTTTCTTCTAACAGGTTTGTTGGTATTAATAAGTTGGAAAAAAATAAACACAATTTTTTTAAAAAAAGGAAAGAAGTCTGTAAGATGGCACATAAAGGGCACTTTGTTGACCTTGGTTCACCCCTCACTCCTTCACCCCTGCAAACAAATCTCCTGAACCATTAAGAAACATTTTGTGCAATCTGCAGCAGTTTAGGGACTACAAACATTTTGAACATTTCGTACCAATCTGATGGGTGTCTAGGAAAGAGAGCTCCAAAACCTGTGGCTGGCAATCCAGTGTCCCTGGAAACAAGATAACAATTTTTAGAAAACATGTCAAGTTGATATTTATAAACTTTCAGAGCTATATAAAACTAATTTGGGAGCTGAATTTTTATTATAATATTTTTAAAGGATTTCCATGTTTGCAACTTTAATGCACTTTGCAAACTAAAATGTCCAGCAAGTAAATGGAAAGAAATTTCAGCATTTTGTCCAATAACTACAATACAAGATGAAGTCTATGTCACACATTTCCACGGAAAGGCGCTATGCCAGGCTGCAGGACTACAGATGTGACTAAGAAACAGTTCCTACCCTCAAGGAACAATCTCAGAGGAAACACTTTCATATAAATAACTTGAATGTAAGTCCAACTGCTATGTAGAACATAAACAAAATGCTCAGAGAGCAAGAATATGAGAGCAATTAATTCTGATTAATGACAGCTTACCTAATTCTTACTGCATGTCAGGCAGTATTTTTATGCACATTTCATACTTTTCATCTAAACTTAAAACAACCCTATAAAGTAGATACTTTCATAATTCCCATTTTATGAACTGAGGATTATAGATACCGCATAATTTTCACAAGTAAATTGTGGAGATGGGGTTCAAACCTAAGTCGTCAGAACCAGGACCAGAAAACAATGTGTAAACGGGAAATGACATTTTAGAGGGACCTAGAATGCGTAGTGCTGATTGGCAAACAAACAAGGGAAAGGAATTCCAAACAGAGGGAACAGCATGAACAGAAAGCATGGAAGCTAGAGATGTGTTGATTGTGCTTGATGTGGTCCTGTAATATGTACCTGGGGCCACTATACCTCTTCACTACTTATATAAACCCTTTCCTGAATGTGCCTGTTCTAAGCAAAGGACAGTATGAAGCATACCTTTCAATAATTCCAGAGCTCATCGTTTCCTCATTCAATAAAGCCTTGCTCTTTATTTCAGCCAATTCTGTGTTTAAACAAACTTGTGCCATTTTCTCATGTGTTTCTGATATCCAAATCTGGAAAAATAAAAGCCGCATACAAGGAAAATAAATGAATTGCCACAAATGCTCAGTTATTAAAATATATTTCTGAAGTACATTCTGATTTTAATTGTTGACTCCATTAACATTAAAAAATAAGAAATGTCCCAAAGCAGTCAACGATTACATCATAAATATGTGAAAGTGGCAATTCTTTACTATGTTTTGTTGGAAAATAAAAATCAAGTTGGTATTTCCATGAAATGGAAAGTACCGCATTCAACTACATTCCAATGCTTATTTGCTTTCTATTTCCTTCTCAAGATTAGTATATTTTAACTTCTCTAAGTAAGAAAATGTACCAATCACTTTGTAAATCACATAGGACTTCAGAAACCATCATCATTATCCATTATCTATCACAGAGGATAATTCAATGAATTATCAAGCAATTAATCACTATGAGAAAAACCTGATAATTACAGGGTGTACTAAAGTCAATTGCAGAAGCATCATGGTAATATCTAGAGGATCTCAGAAAAAAATGGATGCTGAGGATTCAATATTCTTCCCATACAAAACTCTAGAAGACCACAAATGTGGAGGTTCACAGCAGAGATTCAGAACTCACCACCACCGAGAACCAACTACTTTCTCCAAATTTGAAGACTAGCTTCCCTAAGACATCCAATGAAGCCCAAGATCACATTAATTCCACTAGATTTGTTCAGAAAAGATAAACTACTGTTTAGAAATTTGGAGACTTCAGCTGCAAGAGTATCATAGCTAGAGTCAAATTCCTTTGGTCCATTTTTGTTAAGTATGAAAAGGCTCTGTAAAACTAAGAACCCATCCTATACAAAGCAATTTTAACTGTAGTCTCTGATCCTGGCTCCCTGGTCTCCTCCTAGGCTTCTATGACCACTGCCCCCTAAGACCTCAACCTTCTAAATCACCAGCCTCCAAGCCTAATTTCCTAGCTCTGACTCCTGTACTCTTAGCTCAACTACTCTTCCTCATAGATTCCAAAGTTCACAAGTCAATGGCAGGGGACACTGTATTGGGCTTCATATTTTATACTTTAACGAAAAATAAGACATTATCTTTTAGGGAAAAAATTACTAGGTATCATTTTGTTTTAAGGTATAAGGTTGACCCCAAAATTAACCTTAGATATGCTCTCATCATTTTTTAAAATTTTATTGATTTATTTACTTTTATACAGCAGGTTCTTACTAGTCATCTATTTTATACATATTAGAGTATATATGTCAATCCCAATCTCCCAATTCATCCCACCGCCACCACCACCACCCCCACTTTCCCTCCTTGGTGTCCATCCGTTTGTTCTCTACATCTGTGTCTCTATTTCTGCCTTGCAAACCAGTTCACCTGTACCATTTTTCTAGATTCCACATATATGCGTAAATATACAATATTTGTTTTTCTCTTTCTGATTTACTTCACTCTGTATGACAATCTCTAGGTCCATCCACGTCTCTACAAATAACCCAATTTCATTCCTTTTATGGCTGAGTAATATTCCATTGTATATATGTACCAAATCTTCTTTATCCATTTGTCTATAGATGGGCATTTAGGTTGCTTCCATGATCTGGCTATTGTCTATAGTGCTGCAATGAACATTGGGGAGCATGTGTCTTTTTGAACTATGGTTTTCTCTGGGTATGTGCCCAGTAGTGGGATTGCTGGGTCATATGGCAATTCTATTTTAAGTTTTTTAAAGAACCTCAGAACTGTTCTCCATAGTGGCTGTATCAATTTATATTCCCATCAACAGTGCAAGAGGGTTGCCTTTTCTCCACAACCTCTCCAGCATTTGTTGTTTGTAGGTTTTCTTATAATGCCCATTCTAACTGGTGTGAGGTGATACCTCATTGTAGTTTTGATTTGCATTTCTCTAATAATTAGTGACGCTGAGCATCTTTCCATGTGCCTCTTGGCCATCTGTATGTCTTCTTTGGAGAAATGTCTATTTAGGCCTTTGGCCAATTTTTGGATTGGATTGTTTGTTTTCTAAATATTGGGCTGCATGAGCTGTTTATATATTTTGGAGATTAATTCTTTGTTCATTGATTCATTTCCAAATATTTTCTCTCATTCTGAGGGTTGTCTTTTCATCTTATTTATAGTTTCCTTTGCTGTGCAAAAGTTTTGAAGTTTCATTAGGTCCCACTTGTTTCTTTTTGTTTTTATTTCCATTACTCTAGGAGGTGGGTCAAAAAAGATCTTGCTATGTTTTATGTCAAAGAGTGTTGTATGTTTTCCTCTAAGAGTTTTATGGTGTCTGGTCTAACATTCAGGTCTTTAATCCATTCTGAGTTTATTTTTGTGTAGGGTGTTAGGGAGTGTTCTAATTTCATTCATTTACATGTAGCTGTCCAGTTTTCCCAGCACCACTTATTGAAGGGATTGTCTTTTCTCCATTGTGTATCCTTGCCTCCTTTGCCATAGATCAGTTGACCACAGGTGCGTGGGTTTATCTCTGGGCTTTCTATCCTGTTCCATTGATCTATATGTCTGTTTTTGTGCCAGTACCATATTGTCTTGATTACTGTAGCTTTGTAGTACAGTCTGAAGTCAGGGAGTATGATTCCTCTGGCTCTGTTTTCTTCCCTCAAGATTGCTTTGGCTATTCAGGGTCTTTTGTGTCTCCATACAAATTTTAAGATTTTTTGTTCTACTTCTGTAAAAAATGCCATTGGTAATTTGATAGGGATTGTATTGAATCTGTAGATTGCTTTGGGTAGTATAGTCATTTTTACAATATTGATTCTTCCAATCCAAAAACATGGTATATTTCTCCATCTGATAGTGTCATCTTTGATTTTTTCATCTGTGTCTTATAGTTTTCTGAGTACAGGTATTTTACCTCCGTAGGTAGCTTTATTCCTAGGTATTATATTCTTTTTGCTGCAATGGTGAATGGGATTGTTTCCTTAATTTCTCTTTCTGATCTTTCATTGTTAGCATATAGGAATGAGAGAGATTTCTGTGCATTAATTTTGTATCCTGCAACTTTACCTAATTCATTGATTAGCTTTAGTAGTTTTCTGTTGGCATCTTTAGGATTTTCTACATATAGTATCATGTCATCTGCAAACAGTGACAGTTTTACTTCTTCTTTTCCAATTTGTATTCCCTTTATTTCCTTTTCTTCTCTGATTGCCATGGCTAGGACTTCCAAAACTATGTTGAATAAGAGTGCCGAGAGTGGATATCCTTGTCTTGTTCCTGATCTTAGAGGAAATTATTTCAGTTTTTCACCATTGAGAATGATATTAGTTGTAGTTTTGTCATATATGGCCTTTATTATGTTGAGGTAGGTTCCCTCTATGCCTATTTTCTGGAGAGTTTTTTTCATAAATGGGTGTTGAATTTTGTCAAAAGCTTTTTCTGCATCTATTGAGATGATCATATGGTTTTTATTCTTCAATTTGTTAATATGGTTTATCACATTGATTGATTTGTGTATATTGAAGAATCCTTGCATCCCTGGGATAAATCCCACTTGATCATGGGGTATGATCCTTTTAATGTGTTGCTGGATTCTGCTTGCTAGTATTTTGTTGAGGATTTTTGCATCTATACTCATTAGTGATACTGGTCTGTAATTTTCTCTTTTTGTAGTATCTTTGTCTGGTTTTGGTATCAGGGTGATGGTAGCCTTCTAGAATGAATTTGGGAGTGTTCCTTCTTCTGCAACTTTTGGAATAGATTGAGAAGGATGGGTGTTAGTTCTTCTCTAAATGTTTGATAGAATTCACCTGTGAAGCCATCCTGTCCTGGACTTTTGTTTCTTGGAAGATTTTTAATCACAGTTTCAATTTCATTACTTGTGATTGGTCTGTTCATATTTTCTATTTCTTCCTGATTCAGTCTTGGAAGGTTATACCTTTCTAAGAATTTTTCCATTTCTTCCAGGTTGTCCAGTTTATTGGCATAGAGTTGCTTGTAGTAGTCCCTTACAATGCTTTGTATTTCTGTGATGTCCATTGTAACTTCCCCTTTTTCATTTCTAATTTTATTGATATGAGTCCTCTCCCACTTTTTCTTGATGAGTCTGGCTAAAGGTTTATCAATTTCATTTATCTTCTCAAGGAACCAGCTTTTAGTTTTATTGATCTTTGCTACTGTATTTATTTCTGCTCCGATCCTTATGATTTCTTTCCTTCTACTCACTTTGGGTTTTGTTCGTTCTTCTTTCTCTATTTCCTTTAGGTGTAAGGTTAGATTGTTTATTTGAGATTTTTCTTATTTCTTGAGGTAAGATTGTATTGCTATAAACTTCCCTCTTAGAACTGCTTTTGCTGCATCCCATAGGCTTTGGATCATCATGTTTTCATTGTCATTTGTCTCTAGTTATTTTTTGATTTCCTCTTTGATTTCTTCAGTGATCTCTTGGTTGTTTAGTAACGTACTGTTTAGCCTCCATGTGTTTGTGTTTTTTATGTTTTATTTCCCTGTAATTGATTTCTAATCTCATAGTGTTGTGGTCAGAAAAGATGCTTGATATGATTTCAATTTTCTTATATTTACTGAGGCTTGATTTGTGACCCAAGATGTGAACAATCTTGGAGAAGGTTCCATGTGCACTTGAGAAGAAACTGTAATCTGCTGTTTTTGGATGGAATGTCCTATAAATGTCAATTAAATCTATCTGGTTTATTGTGTCATTTAAAGCTTCTGTTTCCTTATTTTCTGTCTGGATGATCTGTCCATTGGTGTAAGTGAGGTGTTAAAGTCCCCAACTATTATTGTGTTACTGTCGATTTCCTCTTTTATAGCTGTTAGCATTTGCCTTATGTATTGAGGTGCTCCTATGTCGGGTGTATATATATTTATAATTGTTACATCTTCTTCTTGGATTGATCCCTTGATCATTATGTAGTGTCCTTCCTTGTCTCTTGTAACATTCTTTATTTTAAAGTCTGTTTCATCTGATATGAGTATTGCTACTCCAGCTTTCTTTTGATTTCCATTTGCATGGAATATCTTTTCCATCCCCGCACACTCAGTCTGTATGTGTCCCTCTGTCTGAAGTGGGTCTCCTATAGACAGCATATATAAGGGTCTTGTTTCAGCCAGCCTGTGTCTTCTGGTTGGAGCATTTAATCCATTCACTTTTAAGGTAATTATCAATATGTATGTTCCTGTTACCATTTTAATTGTTTTGGGTTTGTTTTTGTAGGTCCTCTTATTCTCTTTTGTTTCCCACTTAAAGAAGTTCCTTTAGCATTTGCTGTAGAGCTGGTTTGGTGGTGTTGAATTCTCTTAGCTTTTGCCTGTCTGTAAAGCTTTTGATTTCTCCATTGAATCTGAATGAGATCCTTGCTGGGTAGAGTAATCTTGGTTGTAGGTTCTTCCCTTTCATCACTTTAAATATATCGTGCCACTCCCTTCTGGCCTATAGGGTTTCTGCTGAGAAATCAGCTGTTAGCCTTATGGGAGTTCCCTTGTATGTTATTTTTCATTTTTCCCTTGTTGCTTTTAATAATTTTTCTTTGTCTCTAATTTTTGTCAGTTTGATTACTATGTGTCTCGGCATGTTTCTCCTTGGGTTTATCCTGCTTGGGACTCTCTGCGATTGCTGGACTGGGTGGCTATTTCCTTTCCCATGTTAGGGAAGTTTTCGACTATAATCTCTTCAAATATTTTCTCGGGTCCTTTCTCTCTCTCTTCTCCTTTTGGGACGCCTTTAATGTGAATGTTGGTGTGTTTAATGTTGTCCCAGAGGTCTCTTAGGCTGTCCTCATTTATTTTCATTCTTTTTTCTTTATTCTGTTCCTTGGCAGTGATTTCCATCATTCTGTCTTCCAGGTCACTTATCCGTTCTTCTGCCTCAGTTATTCTGCTATTGATTGTTTCTAGTGTATTTTTCATTTCAGTTATTGTTTTTTCATCTCTGTTTGTTCTTTAATTCTTCTAGGTCTTTGTTAAACATTTCTTCCATCTTCTCGACCTTTGCTTCCATTCTTTTTCTGAGGTCCTGGATCATCTTCACTATCATTATTCTGAATTCTTTTGCTGGAAGGTTGCCTATCTCCAGTTCATTTAGTTGATTTTCTGGGGTTTTATGTTGTTCTTTCATCTGGTACATAGTCCTCTGCCTTTTCATTTTGTCTCTCTTTCTGTGAATCTCATCATTTTTGACAGTAAAATATTTCAGTAAATCAATCAACACCATTGAAAATTATATGAAACAAAAATATTGCCAAACTGAAATAATGAGTATGAAAAGGAAATAGATAATAGCACTAGTGGTTCTTAAGTTTATTGACTGCTTATTCTGTATTAGACACCATATTAAGCACTTTATATATGTTATTCCCCTAAATACTTAAAGCAACCCTGAGTGTTGTATATCAATCATCATGGTGGAAGGAAAAGAAAAATCAAATGGGGAATGAAGAGAGTTTAATAAAGAATCTATTTATAAAAGTGTGGCCAGAATTCAGAAAATAAACAAACAATGATGAAGCACCCTGAAGACAGCAATATTGGGGAGGCATAGGGTAGGGCAGTTATGGAACCCAGAATGATCTACAGCTGTAAAGAGAGGGTCACTTGACACTTGTGGCTTTCAGAACAGACACAGTGTTTTAGTCTGTTCTGGCTATGTCACAAATATCACAGACTAAGTGGCTTATGAACAACAGAAATTTATTTCTCACAGTTCTGAAGGCTGGGAAAGCCAAGATCAAGGCACTAGCAGTGACTGGTGAGTGCCTACTTCCTAGCTGATAGACAGCCATCTTTTCACAGTGTCTTCACAATGGCAGAAGTGGGGAAGGAGCTCTCTGGTGTCTCTTTTATAAGGGCATTAATCTCATTCATGAGGACTCCACCCTCATGAATTAATCACCTCCCAAATGCTCCATCTCCTAAGTCTATCACACTAGGAGTTAGAATTTTAACATTTGAATTTGGGAAGGATACAAATGTTCAATCCATAGCATACAGCCACTGCCAAACCATGGCCCTGCAGGGAGGAAATCACAGGAATAAATGTCCAAGCCAACTCTCCTCCCACTGCTGATCAACTGGCAGTGCCTTCCAAAGGCCAATTCCTGGCAATTCACAGGAGGCCAGAGGGCAAAAAAGCTCACTGATGCAACCCATAAAGGTCACACTGCTTGGCACAGAGCAGGGTTGAGAAGGGTGGAGAGTGGATCTGGAGGGAGAAAGGAAGGACCTTTGGCATAGTTTATCTTCATTTTAAGGAAGGGAAAACTGAGGCTGAAAGGGATAAAGTAATGCCCAGCTAAACTAGAGAGAAAAGTAGAAGTTCCACAATTCAAAACATGCAGTCTGACTCTTTCATTCATTCATCCATCCATATCTCTGAAGTGCCAGGCACCCTACTAAGTTCTAGAGCTAGAGTATTAAATAAAACCCAGAGGCTATCCTGGCTGTAGCTTAGTTGAGTTGCAATAAATCATGGGGATAATGGTAATAACAAGAGCACATGGCCAGACACCATTCTAAATGTCTTCACATTAAATGCTCATGAAAACTCTATCCCCACTTTACACCCAAGGAAATAAAGACATGGAAAACTGTAAACTCTTGACCAAAGTTACAACCTAGTAAGTGGTGGAGCTAAGAATCAGTAAGAAGCCATCTGACTCCAGAGCCCACTTTTTTTTTTTTAACATCTTTATTTGAGTATAATTGCTTTACAATGGTGTGTTAGTTTCTGCTTTATAACAAAGTGAATCAGTTATACATATACATATATTCCCATATCTCTTCTCTCTTGCGTCTCCCTCCCTCCCACCCTCCACATCCCACCCCTCCAAACAGTCACAAACCACCGAGCTGATCTCACTGTGCTATGTGGTTGCTTCCCACTAGCTATCTATTTTACGTTTGGTAGTGTATATATGTCCATGCCACTCTCTCAATTCATCCCAGCTTACCCTTCCCACTCCCCATATCCTCAAGTCCATGCTCTAGTAGGTCTGTGTCTTTATTCCCGTCTTACCCCTATGTTTTTCATGACCTTTTTTTTTTCCTTAGATTCCAATTTGTATGGAAACAAAAAAGACCCCGAATAGCCAAAGCAATCTTGAGAACAAAAAATGGAGCTGAAGGAATCAGGTTCCCTGATTTCAGACCATACTGCAAAGCTACAGTAATCAAGACAGTATGGTACTGGCACAAAAACAGAAATATAGATCAATGGAACAGGATAGAAAGCCCAGAGATAAACCCACGCACCTGTGGTCAACTGATCTATGGCAAAGGAGGCAAGGATACACAATGGAGAAAAGACAATCCCTTCAATAAGTGGTGCTGGGAAAACTGGACAGGTACATGTAAAAGTATGAAATTAGAACACTCCTTAACACTATACACAAAAATAAAATCAAAATGGATTAAAGACCTAAATGTAAGGCCAGACACTATCAAACTCTTAGAGGAAAACATAGGCAGAACACTCTATGACATAAATCACAGCAAGATCCTGTTTGACCCACGTCCTAGAGAAATGGAGATAAAAACAAAAATAAACAACTGGGACCTAATGAAACTTAAAAGCTTTTGCACAGCAAAGGAAACCATAAACAAGACAGAGCCCACTCTTAACCTCCTGTTAACTTTCCTGTATCAGAGGTAAATGTTATCCCCCAATATTAGACTTCCCATCTTCATCAATAATAGAACACCCAAATTTTAGCTGGGCCCGTGAGGTTTCAGACTACATTTTCTAGTCTCCCTTATACACAGATATGACCAGTGACTGGTTCTGGACAGCAGGGCATAAATGGAATAAACATATACAACCTCCAGGAAAGGTCCTGCTTCTGTTTCTCTTCTTGCTGCATGGAATGTGGACATAATGACAGATTTCCAGCAGCCATATTGGGCCCTACACAAGGGATGGCAGAGCAAGAAGCTAGAAGCAGTAGGTCTCTGACAATTTATGGAAATTTCATACCAGTCCTGGCCTGCTATCCTCTAGACTTTTTACATAAAAGAATAAAACCTTATATGCAGAGCCACTGTTGATTTTTGGTTTCTGTTGCACATAGGCAAACCTAATCCTACACCATCTTAATGTAAAAAATCACTTTGTTCTAGAAATGTTCATAACCTGACATAGGGTGGATAATTTATAAAAGCACTTCCATATGTTTAAAAGTCTTTGGGGCTTTATATATATATCACAAACTGGAGATAGGCAATTTGATATGTGAGATAGCTAAATTAACACAGCACCAACTCACAGGCTAATCACTAAAATTTCCATTTAATTTGCATAATAATATCTACTTTGAGTCAAATGGTAATATAAAAGATATCTAATGTGTGTATAGGATGTGCACTTCATGATATCATTCTTTTCCCCATTTTCCTGAGTATCAATTTTTTTAAGTCCCAATTTCTAATCTTCCAAGATGAACTCTTCCTATATGTGCTACACTTAAGAAAACCCAGGAACTTCCCTGGTGACACAGTGGTTAGGAATCTGCCTGCCAATGCAGGGCACATGGGTTCGAGCCCTGGTCTGGGAAGATCCCACATGCCACAGAGCAACTAAGCCCGTGCACCACAACTACCGAAGCCTGTGCACCTAGAGCTCGTGCTCCACAACAAGAGAAGCCACTACAATGAGAAGCCCATGCAGCACAACGAAGAGTAGCCCCCCGCTCAACGCAACTAGAGAAAGCCCGCGTGCAGCAATGAAGAATCAACACAGCCAAAAATAAATAAATTTATTTTTAAAAAAAAGAAAACCCAGTAAACATATAACCTGGGTAACAGGTACAGGAAAAGAGCAAGTCACTTAGGGCTTCCCCTCAATTTCCACATTTGAGTGTAACCAGCCTCTTTGTGCTGAGGATGACTTGCCCCCTGGCAGAATCTCTCTTGGCAAGATTCATTTCAAATGATGCCCAATTGACATTTCTTTTTTGGCTTCCCTATAGGGTTCCCTGAAAGCATGCTCCTCTGACCCATACTGACAGAAGTGTAGGTAATTCTCAAGTCAAGTCTCCCCTCTGATGCCACAGGCTGCTTCAGGAACAAGTCAGATCCCAATCCACCTAGTCCCCTGACTTCAGGGGAACATTTATCAAATTGCCTGTCTGATAATGTTCAGGCCCCACACTATAGCTTGATGAGCAGGACATGCTTCCACCCCCAGCCAGTGGGGACAAGAGGGATGGGACCCAGCATGTACACCCCTCCAAATGACTCCCCCAAATTCCAAATACTCTCATCCAGGTCTCTTCAATTTCAACATTTTCTTTCTTTTTTCCTTTTTTTTTTAACCTTCAACGTGGATGAGAGATCAAGAGTTTCAAAACCAGTTACCGCCCAAATGCTCTGCATGTTCTCATTATGAAATGGAGAAGTTGGCATCTTTTATCTTAGATCTTCAGTCATAATTGAGGAAGAGTCTTATTTTATCCTGTTAAACAGCACTCCCCCTACCACTGCCAAAAAAGTCATCATCAAAAAGTAATACAGATACTTTGTTAAAAGTCTTTACCTTTAAAAATCATCCAAAAGGCTATTCTTATTTCTCAGCAGTAGTTTTGTCCTGTTTTCTGTTTTCGTGGCTCTACTTTCATGTCTAAGTGAACACAGTAGTACCACATACAGATTATTTAAAGGATCCAAGAGAAGCAGAGAGTCCCTCTTCCCATCATTATTTTGAACAACTGAGACTTACGGGGTGCAAAAAATAATTTCATTATTTTTCTTTACTGCCAGTTCCAGTTAGCCTTTACGGGATGGTTCTTTTCCTGCACCTAGAAGAGATAAATTATGGACAAGTGCCATATTTTCTTCTGGTCACTTTCAGATAACAAAACCACTGCTTGTCACAGAAGCAGTCTCAGTTAAGTAATTAATATTAGTAGACTAATCACAAGAGGGCCTTTTATTTGTCTAGTTGTCTGAGGGAAGGACGGAGCAGACTAAGCAAAGAAATAGAAAATCAGCTAACCCTCCTTCTACACACACATTCCTCTGCAGACTTCCCTGGCCTGGAGCAGACTCTAGCTGGAGGAGAAGAAAATCTTTAACCTTAAATAAAATTCATCATTTTGATGAGATATTTTAATTATTGAAATGTGACCAAAAGACTATTAATTATCTGAGAATGACCATAAAAATTATGGAAATTGCACAAGATCTTATCCAGGGGTAGAGAAAGAACTAATTCCACAAAGTAGGGTGAATAGACAACGGAGGCAAAGAATGTGTGTGTCTGTGTGTGTGTGTGTCTGTGTGTGTGTGTGTGTGTGTGTATGTCTATGTGTGTGTGTGATTGCACCTTTTGAGTGCCATTTGTTCAACCTAACAGTTATACCTGCTTGAGCAAACTGATATACATGAAATATTAAAATCTAGTTTCTCTAAAAGTTAAATTAGGGCATGATTATTGATATAGAGAAAGAGTTGCAAAGGAGGGTAATGGAATCAAAATGGCAGATGTCTCATTTCATTCATGTTCCAAATCCCTAGAAATGACAAAGAAGATACTTGATAGAATTAATAAGCCCATAGTTACAGCATAAGGAAAGTACACTCAAGTTGGCCAAAATTTATACAGAATTCCCAAAACAGGAAAGGCAGATGCAATTGTGCTGATATTGGAATAGACAATCCAAAGTAGATCCAGGAGAGAATGCTGGAACCTGTGGCATTAACTCCAAACTCAGAGATTATGGAGATAGGAAGCAAGAGGGAGCCCTGACTCAACAGCCCACTCTCCCTAAATATCTTCCTTTTCCCTGGTGTAAGTGATTCTCCTGCACTGACATTTAAAATTACTCCATTTACAACAATTTGATCCATATGCCTCTTTCAGGTACTTAGATCTGAATGCTAGAAGCATCTGTAAGATTGTAGTGCTCAAAATACTATTCTACTATGTTAGTCAAAGAAAAACATACCTGAACCAATTAAGTAAATGATAATTGAATTTCTCAGATCCATTATAATTATATCCCTTTTAGGGTCACTAATTTTTTTTTTTTAATTTTTCTTATTATTTTTAAACATCTTTATTGGAGTATAATTGCCTTACAGTGGTGTGTTAGTTTCTGCTTTATAACAAAGTGAATCAGCTATACATATACATATATCACCATATCCCCTCCCTCTTGTGTCTCCCTCCCACCCTCCCTATCCCACCCTTCTAGGTGGTCACAAAGCACGGAGCTGATCTCCCTGTGCTATGTGGCTGCTTCCCACTAGCTATCTATTTTTCCTTTTTTATTTTTTTAACATCTCTGTTGGAGTATAATTGCTTTACAATGGTGTGTTAGTTGCTGCTTTATAACAAAGTGAATCAGTTATACATATACATATGTTCCCATATCTCTTCCCTCTTGCGTCTCCCTCCCTCCCACCCCTCTAGGTGGACACAAAGCACCAAGCTGATCTCCCTGTGCTATGTGGCTGCTTCCCACTAGCTATCTATTTTACATTTGGTAGTGTATATATGTCAATGCCACTCTCACTTCGTCCCAGCTTACCCTTCCCCCTCCCCGTGTCCTCACATCCATTTTCTATGTCTGTGTCTATATTCCTGTCCTGCTAGGGTCACTAATTTTTAAATGTTGTATTTTCATCCACTAGAACAGCTCATATTTGAGACCTGCTTAGGTATTCATCTACTCATAAAATGAATGTTAGCACACATTTGTATACTTTTAGCACTCTTTTTTCATTTATTTGTCATTTTTAAGTCCAAAGTGACTGTGATGCTGTTAAAACTAATACTAGCCTAATTTGCTCATCAGTGTTGTCCTGTTAGTTCCAAAAATGCCTTGGCATTGATCCATTAGCTGTATAAGAAAAATCTGTTTAATGAAATTTCTCAAGTTCCTCTTTGTTCCTTTATATCTAAAATTTCTCACCTTCTATGACACAGCATCAAATCTGCCCTGTATTTAGTCCTTCTGAGTTTATGGGATTCAACATGCAGCACTTCCTCAGAAGTGGTCTTACGTAAGTCATTGTGACAGGGCCTGTGGTAGTGCCGTGAGGGTCCTTGGGTGAGGAACTTTACAAATGAAGAAACAATGATAGAAGTACTCTTGATCATTTATTTTGCATGGGACTCACTCTGTTATAGCTAAGTAGTACCTCAATAAAGTCCAAATAAAATACCGAAACGAAATATTGGAATTTAAAACACTATTTCCTATAATCACTTGGACGAATAAGACAATCAGAGAAACTCCAGTGGCTTGAATTAAATTACTGCTCTGCTGTGAATCCATGGCCCCACTCAGCCTCCTGAAGCCAGAGAGGCCACTGGGGTAGGAATTTGATTATGCCACTACTGAAACCTAGGTAGTATGTTTCCAGATTCCACCAACAGATGGCTCCTTTAAGCATTCACCTCAGGAGCTTCACGGTGGTCACCTCCACTAGGAAGCCATCTTTTTTTTTTTTGGCTGTACCACCGCTCAGCTTGTGGGATCTTAGTTCCTCAACCAGGGAGTGAACCCAGGTCCTCGGCAGTGAAAGCACAGAGTCCTAACCACTGGACCGCCAGGGAATTCCCTAGGAAGTCATCCTTGACCCTCCCATCAATCCATTTCAGTTCAAGTGCCCCTCACAGCATCCTTATTTCTCCATATCTTATCATCCATCATGCACACTGTCACTGTGGTTGTAGGTACCCATTAACCACATAAGCCTGTGAATTCCTGATGTACAGCGACCTTGCTTTGAATTATGTTTCTTACCCCAGCACTCAGCATGGTAACTTGGCATACATTTCTTATCCCAGCACTTAACAAAATAACAGGACCTCAACACATGTTTGTTAAATTCAGTCTTCTTTCCCTTCTTCCTTCCACAAATATTTATTGAGCACCAACTATGTGTCAGACACCATTCTGGGAACGGGAGATACAGCAGAGAACAAAACAGACCAAATGAAGCTTGTATCCTAGTAGGGGGAGAAAGACAATTAACAACTAAAAAGTCCAGTATGTCCAGTCATTGAAGTGTCATGAAGGAAACTAAAGTAAAGGAAAGGGATAGAGAGATGTGAACAGACTTCTATTTTACACACAAATGGGCAACTGGCTCATTGAACAAGTGGGACTTGTAAGTAGGTACAATTAGAAAACAAATTTATTCTTCTTCCATCGCTGCCCATTCATAGTTACTTGGAGGGGCTTATTCTTTTTTATGCTCTTTGATGAAATATAGGACAGGCTCCAGGACTTTTCTGGTCACTCTCAGATAATATATTGATAAAAACCTTCTTGCTACTTCTGTCTCAAGAAGAGCCTTTATGAGGTAAGTAAAATGCCCAGTCCCATGTACTAGCCAAAACTTCATTTAAAATGAAAGGTTCTCATTCCTCCACCTTGGGCATGTTTTAGTCTGGTCTGCTTCAGTTGGCTTCTTCCCAATTGTCCACGTTGGACTTCTTCCTTATACACCAACTCATTCTGGCTCCTTGAGTGTTTAAGATGAGGGTGATGGGACATGAGGAAGGAGAGAAGCAAATGCAGGAAAAGTGGACATGTAATCTTGTTTTGGTTTCCTCTGGGCGTGTCTGTGTCTGACCCTGTCTGGTACTGAAGGACGTTCAAAGCTGACTTTCTCAGGGTGTTCTAATAGAAGCTGAGAGCCTTTCTGGGAACATTCAATGGTATGTTCTGTGATGCAGGATGCCAATTTCTGCACTTAAATGTCCTGTCTTAGCCCATAGGAATACAGTCGATCCCTCTTCCATCCCTACATGAGGTGCTCTTGGGCAGGCTCTAAAATGGCTCCCTGTCATCTTTCTCTTTTACATGGCCCATATCTGATCCCCCAAAGCCACATCTGGGCCTGAATACTCACTTATCCTTGCCCCACCACTCATGTATATGTAGCTAGTTCCTCTCTTTCTGCTCTGCTGCTTCAGACAGATCACCAGAGCCTCTTATCTATAACTTCACGAGGAACCCAAGGGGGTTTGCAGATGAGACTTACAGCACACCTTTTTCAAAATCCTGTCTCTATTTTCAAACTGAATTTTGGCTTTGCTGAATGTTGGGAAGCAGACCCAAGTTTGGTTCAGTAACATTCCTATCTAATACACACTGTAAACCTGGTAGAGGAACGACAAGGTTTCAATGACTATGAACGAAAGTCATAAAGAAGGTAAATATTATTTGTACATTCTCTATTAAACTAAGGCTTAACTGCTACAATGCATGGAATATAAGGAATGAATATTTGAGGTTCCTACACCTCATATTTCACTTCATCTCACTTCCTCCCACAATCCAGAGACCAAGAAGATTTTCACTTATCAAAAATAAATGTTTTTAAGAGTCAAAGATGCTAAGTGCATGCCAGGCAATGCCTGCCTTGCCCAACTTGTTCTTGTCCTCACCATGCTCAAGAAAGCAAGGGTAAGCTGGGTTTGGGAGAGCAGGGCAGAGTGGTTATTTTCTGAGTTGGGCATTGGCCTCTAGAGCTCCATCAATGTGCTGGCTAATGACCAATTAGGCAGCCTGGTGCAAAGGCAACAGGGCAGGGTTGAAACTGAGGAAACCATCAGAATGCCCCTGAGATTTAAGCTGTGGGACAAGAGGAGAACAGAGCAGAGAGAAACAGAGACGCCAAGAGAGATTGTGTGTGTGTCAGACAGAGAGAAGAGAGAGAGAGACAGAGAGAATGCCTTGCTTTAGAGCCACCTTGGTTCCTGTAAGTGTCCTCGTTCCACATCCAGGCAGCCGTATTTTTATAATATATTCCCATTTTCAGGCTATCCTTATTGTTCTCTGTCTATGGTAAACTATAACAGAAAGGGAGGAAACAGCATGGACTCTGCTAAGCTAATTCATTCCCATCACCCTGGAGAACACAGAATTTTCTAGAACCATTCCCAAAGTAGAATTATGGATCTTCCTAGGCTTACCCTTTTTCAAAGTAGCCCAGCCTTTTGGGGGCAGAATATGATACACAAACACAGTCTTCTCAACACATTCACATCCATCCTTGTCAAATTACCAGCTCTTCAGGCCCCAAGGCCATCCTATAAGGTTGAATTGAATCTTCAACTAGTCCCAAAACTCTTGACATTGTAGGACACAATTTGGGACTCTTTAGGGAGTTGAGTTCCTGCACACTGATTGAGCAGACACCTAAATAGCCAAGGAGTAACCCACAGCAATTCAAATAGGAAGTACCTATGCAATGGATACTCCTTTTGTAACTTAGCTGTACAAATGTTATGAGAATAATAACAGCATGCTTAAATTACTCACAATTCCATCCCCTTAAGACAAGTACAAAAGACCTGAAACCCAAAGAGATGGGTTCAGATTCTCACTCTTCCACTCCCTGGCTGGGTGACTTTCAGTAAATCACCTAACCTCTAGGAGAGTCTCCCCAGTTGTAAAACAGAGATAATAATACCTACTTCACAGGGTGATGGTGAAGGTTAGAGGAGACATCTAGCAAGATGTTGCAGCTGCAGCAACAGCATCATAACAATAATAATAATTTCTTGAGTACTTTCTATGTGGTCTTGAGTTAAGCACTTTTTTGCTTTATTTTACTTAATTTTCCAATAACCTTAAGAAGTGCACCCATTTTACAGGTAAGGTCACTGAAGCACACAGTGGCTAGGTCACCTGCCTAAGTTACTAACACAGCTAAGAGGAGCACTGACAAAGTGCTCCTCCCTCTACTTTTTCATGTTTTACTAGGAGGAAGATTCCAGACTTAAAGAAATTAGTAGCTACTACTTACTGGGGGTTCGTTGGTTCCAAGTCGCCAATATGTTGAATTACACAGTTTTTTTACTTCTTCAGGACCCTCTATATCATAATCTTTGGGATAAGTTTCTCTGTCACGGTGCCTTAAGAAAAAAATTAGAATCTGTTAAGGGATAAAGCTTATTTATCAGGTATTGCATTTGAACGTTGTAAAAATTATGCAATGAAAATTTACTGTATTTGTGACCTTGTTCTAATAATAAATTTACTGGATTTGGGACATGTATTTCCCATCTCTTTTCAAGTAATGCTGAGGCTACTTCCTAAAAACAATTTAGCACATGTGATAAAACTAATAGTATCACGAAAACAATACTTATCCAACACAGTAATTATTCAGTGACTCCAATGAAGTGAATCTTATTTAATAATGTAGATTCGTTACTGAAATAAATTCTAAAATAAGACATGTAGTATATTAGAAAGGCAACTTACCACTTTAGAAATTTTTCTACCATGAATTTTAATTACAATTTTTTTTCAAAACGAGAGCAAAATATTTACTCATATGGATTTATAACAGTGCTTCCTGCTCCGAAAGAGGGTCTAAAGGAAAAACAGTTCTTAAAACATGTAGAAGAAAGAGGAAAAAAATATTCCGAACGTCTTGACTGAAAGGGTAGTTGGATAATAATAAAGGAGGGATTTGGGGATAGGAAAGGAAAAAGGAGGTGAAGTGGCCCACAACCGAAGTATCTATTTTCGGAATAAATTCTAAAATAAATTCTAAAATAAGACATATCTAAAATAAGACATATGTGTAATAATATTGTGTCTATCTAAAATATGCTTTGTTGGGTATTCTTAAATACCAGACAAATCCACATGCTCTCAACTTCTCTGGCCTCCTCCATCTTCAGTCCATGAACTATTCATCTACTGTGGGAGAGGGCAGCCCAGCTCTTCATCTGTTCTTCCAAATCTATGGTGTAATCCTAAAACCTAAGCTTTTGAACTCCAAAGCCAAGAATTTGGCTCTTTTGCTGCCTGCTGGGTCATTCTTCCCTGAGGTAATAAAACCAGAACACCTCCCTAGGAGCATAGGAACAAAGGGGCAAAGCACCAGTTAACATTTCAATGTATTATTTCCAGGGCCCCCCTCTTTTTTTTTTTTTTTTTTAAACATCTTTATTGGAGTATAATTGCTTTACAGTGGTGTGTTAGTTTCTGCTGTATAACAAAGTGAATCAGCTGTACATATACATATATCCCCATATCTCCTCTCTCTTGAGTCTCCCTCCCACCCACCCTATCCCACCCCTCTAGGTGGTCACAAAGCACCGAGCTGATCTCCCTGGGCTATGCGGCTGCTTCCCACTAGTTATCTATTTTACATTTGGTAGTGTATATATGTTCATGCTACTCCCCCACCTCTTTTTTAGGCACTGTAGGCACAGTGCCCAGGGCTTGTGATACTTTTAGGGGCCCAGGAGAGTGTTTTAATCATTTTTAAATCAGAAAAAAAAAGAATATAATCCAGTTTGAATTATATCCATCTTTATACCAAAGCAGTCATAAACTATCATTTTAAACTTTTTTTATTGGAGGAATTGGAGGCAAAGGTAATTAGTGTCCATGAAAGTTAGAATGCAGCCTGATTATCCCATCATGTATTTTAAGTTGTATTATAACTAGATTATTACAAAAAATTCAGTTATGTTCCTTTTCTTACCGCAATCTCAGATAACAGCCAAAAGCCCAGCATTAAAACATGAATCTATAATGAAACTTTGGAGGACTGAGCTAATGCAGTTGGCATTCCCTAATGCCTGCTAGCTGCCCACAAATGATGTGCCCACAGCCTGCAGGCTCTGAGAGATACACAGCTGAAGACCTGTCCCTACTTCACAGAGGCTGCCAGCCTAGCAAAAATAAACATACATGTTTAAAAAATTATAAAATATATAAAAAATGTTAAAATATAAAATATATATTTACTATATCCTAAATATGTATTTGCTACATATAATAACAGTAAAAATGATTAGTGTATTATGAAGGAAACGGGAGGGCTAATTATTCCCTGACTTTATTATGTCAGTTGAACATTGGCTTGTGCCTCAGTTTCCCCGAGATGAACTGAGAATCATCCATTGAGGACAAATCAATTGATTGAGAGTCTCAAGTGAAAAGTGACATAAAAATGCAAATATTATTATATGTAATAATATTGTGTCTATCTAAAATATGCTTTGTGGGGTACTCTTAAATTCTTTGTCAATACCAATTAAGTTTTATAGCATCTTTGTAAGACAAATATATATATATACATAAAAATAAAAATAGGTGTTTTATATATATATATATATATATATATATACATTTTATATAGCCTTGTTTGCCTTGCTACCTGCATTTATTTATGGTTGCCATGACTTCTCATTTACTGCAATAAAAATTCTTTATGGGAAAATAATGAATATAATCATATAAAATTTACAATGTCTCTAGAACAGTAACTTTCAAACTTAGTGATAACAGACCCTACCTATATACCATTACAATCCACCCTGAGAGTTTGCCAGTGTCTGGAGACATTTTTAGTTGTTGCATCTGGGTGGGGTGGGTTGTTGCTGGCATCTAGTGGGTGGAGGCCAGCAATGCTGCTAAACATCCTACAGTGCACAGGACAGCCCACCACAACAAAGAAATATCTGATCCAAAATGTCAAAAGTACCAAGGTTGAGAAAGCTCTAGAGAATGACTGTGTACCAGATTTTTAGATCAGTGGTCCCCAAACCTTAGCATTTCATGGAGTAGCAAAACTTTACACTCAAATTTGTAAAACCAACCTAAAATTGCCAACATTTTGTCTTGACAGGAACATTAAAAATAAAATAACTATCTATCACCTTTAATAAGGAGACTTTTAACACCAAAGATAAGTAAAAACAATCTTAGAGTCTTTTAAGCTGAATAAATTTAGCTATATGAAAACCTTGCTACACTGTTATGCTGTCTTTACAGTTTGTACATCACTTTGGATTAGTAAAAAAAGTCATTATTGACCAGCACTGGTCTAGTCTACAGACTGGATCTGCAGATATTAATTTTCCCCAGACATGAATTTGACAGCAGCAGTCAGTTCAAGGCTAAAGCAGCTTGAATATAGGTATTCTGTGCTACTAACTGAAGAGAGAGCTGTGTTTTTGATGTCAGGTGTGCAGACACAGGCTGACATTCTTGCTGGGAGGAGAGCCTCCAGGGCCTCCTACCAGCAAGGCCAGAATCTTCCTTGACAATCAGCCTTGCTTCTGCTGAGGACTTTGCTCTATCAAGCCCAAAGCTAAATGCTGTGGCTATTTCTTTATATGAGAAATCTTTACGTAAGACATCCTTAATTACAAGAAAGGAAATTTGCTTTCTCTACCCTACTGTGGGAGAAATAGTATGAATATGAAGAATTACAAATGGGGCAAAGGCTGACAGGACAGGATCAGACCTGTCAACTGTATAAAAAGGAGCTTGGAACCAGGACCCTGCTGTCAAAAATGCCACTTGGACTGATTCAGAGAGGATTAAGGTCAATAGAATCTAGTAGGGCAAAGATAGCATGAGCAGGTCCCATTCTAGACAACTCCCCACCACCCATCCTACAATCACCTGAACACTCTAGATCCTGAATTTCCTGTCTTCTCCAGCCTAACATAGTCCCACGTAAAGCCTTGTGAAAAGCACTTTCTGGATCTGTATCTGGGGTCCTTTGGGAGCTTGAGTTTCCTACCATAAGAGTTGGATGATTTCACATCAAATCAAATCTGTAAGTTCCCCTTGACTGAATACATATAAATCCTTAAGTGAGTTGCAGGACTAAACAAACAACTCCAGAGCATACTCAGATAGGGATCTGCAGCTCCCCTCAGGCTGCCCTAAGCCATCGTGGTCCAGTTCCCAGAGGAGGACAGGTGGGGTTAGACCACAGGATTATCCTTGCAGAAGAGGAGACCAAGCTACTCTCTACAGTTTCTGTGGTCCCATGACTAAGTGGGGGAAGCAAAGTGGGGATTTGCAAAGAAACCATTATCTTTATCACTTCTCCACCTTTCACATTTTAAAATAATTGTCCATTAATGAATCTTCCTTTTCATTAGACTAAGAACATTTAGACACAGGGATCACTTTTTATTCATCTTTGTGATCTCAGTGCCTAACAAAGACTAACACGTTGTAAATACTCATTAAATCTTAAATGATTGATTGATTGAATTTCTTACGTTTTGTTACTGTCACCTTAATATAAATGCTGAAAGTAATGGCTTTCAAACGTGTCCATAAAAATAAAGAGTATCCCAGCGTACTCTACAAAAGCACACATAAAAAAGGAGTGATTATGCATATAGAGATGCTAGTTCTTTGCAACAAAAACTTGTCTCTAGAGGAATTATAAATCTGCTTGCTGAATGGGAAAACTCTCAGCATACATAAGCATGACACTGATTGCAAAGCGGGTGTGGATCCGAGCAATATCTGATATGTGAACAATGAAAATCGAGCTGAATTCTGGTTTCTGGTTACTTGACAAGAGACACATTTTCTTTGTGAATTTCAAAGATGTTAAAATTATGTTTAGTTGGGCTTCCCTGGTGGCGCAGTGGTTGAGAGTCTGCCTACCGATGCAGGGGACACGGGTTTGTGTCCCGGTCTGGGAAGATCCCACATGCCGCAGAGCGGCTGGGCCCGTGAGCCATGGCCGCTGAGCCTGTGCGTCCGGAGCCTGTGCTCCGCAACAGGAGAGGCCACAACAGTGAGAAGCACGCGTACCGCAAAAAAAAAAAAATTATGTTTAGTTAAGACTCCAGCTGGCAGAATATATTAATTTTAAATTTTAAATTTTAGAATTATTAATGTAGTTCACAACTACTGTGTCAGCTATTGTTATTTTCTGATGTATATCTAAGCCAAATGAGAAGAGAAAGATACCTTTTCCATTAGGTTTTATAATCGTCTGCTATCTAGGACTTTAAGAGAAAATTACCCCAGAGAGTCAGCTATATTTCCTGACACATTAGAAGCATTAAAACCAATAGAATCAAAGACTACAAAGAAATATTTGACAATCCTCTTTAAAAATTTCACAGGCAAATGATTTATATGCCAAGATAGTGCTATTTGGCGGCACATTTATCAAACTGACAAATGAAGACTTTTGGATGTATTTGGAAGAGTCATAAAGAAAATCTTACGTCCTTGGGAGAAATGGTGACATTTCAGACTTATGAAGAGGGACACTGTTTTTCAATGTGTCTCATGCTGTATGCAATTTGTGCATCTACAACTATGAAACCACACAATTTGAAACCTAAACTGCACTCAAAAGAAAAATATTTGACCGAGACAGGTAAGTGAAGTTATTTTCTTCACTCAACATATATTGAATGGCATGTAAATAAGACCCATCATTATTATGAATTTTTTTCATAAGAAACTCTTCAAAAACAGGAAGCCCTATGGAGAATATTGGGAGTAAACAAGAGGAATACAGCATGGGAGCCTGTCTATCTTAACAGTTGAAACGTTAAATAAATGTTGTCAGTATGATTAACTGCCAAACACATGACTTTGAAAACAGCTGGAGGAACATGTATTAAATGGGGTGACACTATAATTGATTATTCCACCTGGGACACTGTGAGAGGGGAATTAGGTAATAGGTACACTGGGAGTGGTGAAACCAGGATTGTCCTGGTCAAATCAGGATTGGGACATTCTGTTACCTTATGTTTTGATTACTGGATCTCAATTATCTTAAGATCCTAGGAAACTTCTTATGGTTCCTTTGATCTCCACTCCAGAAACAGCTTACATTGGCCGGCCATAGACACTCTGGGTGGTGGAACAGTAGGACTAAAAAGAGACCGAGTTTTTAAAGTGTATTATATAACAGTAATTACTGTTATCCAAAGAACACCTTGACAGTATATTGGCATGAATGGCATGGAGACCAATTTGGCCCCTGCAAAACAAGAAACAAATGTCTGATTACCTGCATAAACTCCTATCCCTATAGTCTTAATATTACCAGCTTAGATAATTTGAATTAATTACTCTAGAATAACATCAAATGATTATATTATGTGAGCTTAAGGACCATTTTAATGCACATTTCCATGAATCCATGAGCAATGCATACTGAGTAGATAATACAAGGTTCTGTAGTTTCAAAGCAATTCATTTCATTCACACTAGAAACAAATGAAAAAGCCTTTCTTCATAAATAGTATCTATAGTTAAAACAGTCTTCCATTATGAACATAGCTACACAAATGAGCACTTTTTCCATTTCTTCCTAGAAATCATTCAAAAGCAGCAAAGGAAATGGAAAAATTAAAAGAAAACTAATTTTTAGCGAAGTTATTGTATAATCCCTAGATTACATCATGTGCAAGGGTTACTTTAAGCAGCCAAAATCCAGCTGAAGACAAGTGGAAGAAGCAGAGACAAGAAAGAGGATATAGGAAGAAATCTCAGTAGTGAGATTGCCCAGAAGCAGGAGCTCCCAGAGCACCAGCCAAACTACATTCCCATAGTTATGCAGATAAACTCTTTCACTGAAAACAATGGAAAATGCTAGAATATATATATATATATATACATTTTGACACATTAAAAGTATTTAAGAGCTGAAAATCCAGTGGGGAATTTCCAGGCCAATTTTTGGATGAAAGCCTGTAACCAAAGGGGTAAATAGAACTTTAAACACCAAATCTGCTGATGCCCTTGGGATATTTGCTAATGTTGCACAGGGGCAATGGCTTCAGGGGCTAGAGGGACTGAAGTCTAGCCCTGGAGCTAACCTAGGAGGGGAGTTTTACAAGGAAGTCTTCCATATGTGGTAGATATTATGCTTGCCAATACAATTTCTCCTTTTTACTGGGAATATAAGAGGTTAAATTCCCAGCTCCCTTGCATTTAGTGAAGCCATGTGACTAGCTCTGGCCAACAAAATAAAAATGAGCAGAAATGAAATATGTCATTTCTGGGCTAAGACAGTGAAAGCTCTTATGTAATTCTCAACTCTTTTTTTCCCCTGCCAGAGCAATTGATGACTTTCTAGATGGTGGAGCCTCAATCAACCCGAGTCCCAGAGTATCTATGTGGAGGAGTGCCTATCCTCCACCAAAAACCTAAAGCAGACTCTGTGTGAGCAGGAAGCAAATCTTTATGTGTTAGGCCACTGAGATTTTTGGAGCTGTTTGTTAACATAGATTAAGCCTAGCCTATTCTAACACAAAAATAAGTACCAGAAGTGGGGTAGGTGTTATTATAGCAAAAATCTAAAATACATGGCACTGGCTAAAGACCAGGCAAAGACAATAGGAAGCTGGTATCAGAGGCTGGAGAGGTCAAACATTTGATAGCCTCAGTAGGTTAAGAGTCAAACCAGGTACCTAGTGAGACTGGGAAAGAGACTGGAAGACAGTTGTTAGTTCTTCATGCAAATAGCTACTGATAATTGGTTTTGCCAAAGTATTTTAAAAAAAGAGAGAGATAAATTCAGGAAATTGTCTTGCTTACAAGAAGATAGAAGGAAATGAGATATTCCAGAAATTTTGAGCCTTGAAGTGTTAAAAGGGCCAACAACTTTTAGATCTCAAACAGAGAGATCTCAAAAAGAGAGAAAACTGAAAAAGACTTTTTCAAGACAAAGTTCCATTAAAGCTTTGCCTGGCAGCAAAGTTCATCCTATTGTTAGACCCTCCCAGTGAGTTAAGTTGCATTGGAGCAAGCATATGCTTAAGGAGAGAGTCAGAAAAAAATTCCCAGGGTTTCTGATTTCTGTAACTACAATAGTATCAAAGTGACAGTCAAGGTATTACAAGGATAAAAAGTAAAGAAATATAGCAAGTCTGAGGACTTTATCTAGAAAGAATTGAGAATGAGGTTACCAGCAGCTGGAACTAACTGGATTCAAACATGTAAGAAACTTCCTAAGCTTTAAAGAATTGTACTTCCAAGTAAGCCAGGGGTTTGCATTTAAAAATCCTTTAACTGTTCAATACTTAAAATAACTTTTGGCCCCCAAACTTCTGGGAACAAAAGGTGAACTGAAAAAGCAAAACAACCCATAGAAGGGCATATACTACAACATTCATTGCAGGTGTGGTCAAAGAGAATATTGGAAAAGAAAAGATGATACACAGGGCAGAGCCGAGGGCCATAAAGAACAATGGGAAAAGTATGCTGCCAGAAAACAGAATCAGGGTCTAAGCAAAGAACATTTCTGACACCAATGCAGGACTCCCTAACAATGTCTGCCTGACAGGATTTAAGGACCATAGACAAATGACTGCCCTTTCCATCCTTCCTCTTTCTGAATCAGAGTGCTTATTAGAGTTATCTTGTCTCTGTCCTGCCACTTTATATTGGTTATATGGAGACCAAGCAGAAAAATTTTCTGCTTTATAGATTTTTGAACCAAGTAGAGCCACACTAGACTTGGTAGAAAAACAATAGCATAACATATGGAGATCTTGGACTTCTGACCTATGACTAGATAGAATTTGGGTCAGTTTCCTTGGGTAAATGGGTAAACATAATTGGTCTGCATGTGGAAAGAGTAAAACCAATATTTGGTGACCTGCCTAAAGAAAACAACTTCAAGTGCACGTGGAACTTTCATAAAAATTAAGAAAAACTATTTCAATATGTTTGAAAGATATAAATGGTAATACAATAAAACTAGAAATTCATAACACATTTAAAAAGAGATCCTTCTTCAATCTGGAAATATGTAAGCATTTTATCAAACAACTCTTTAATCAAAGATCAATACAAATTGTTGAATTTCTCAAAAATACCAATAAATAGAAATACCACTTATAAGAATCCATAGGATATAGCTAAAGTAGAACCCAGAGAAAAATTCAAGTTTTAAGTACTTATATCAATAGAACAGAAACAATGAAAATAAATAAGTGAAATATCTAATTCAAAAATATTAAAAAGCACAAGTAAGCCAAAAGAAATCAGAATGATAGAATAATTCAAAATAAAAGCAAAATTAAATAAGTTAGAAAACAGAATAAACGAATAAGTAAGCAAAATAGACAAACTCCTATCTAAAAAATCAAGGAAAAGGGCAGGGGGAGATACAAACAGAATAATATTCCATACATAGGAACATATATTATATGACTCCATTCATATGAAATGTCCAGAATAGGCCAATCTGTAGAGACAGGAAGTAGATTAGTGGTTGTCTAGGGCTCGAGGGCAAAGGGAGGAGGATTTCTTTTAAGGTTAATAAAACTGTTCTAAAATCAATTGTGTTGATGGATGTACAACTCCATGAATATACTAAAAGCCTTTGAATTACACACTTTAAAAGGGTGATAGTATAGAATGTAAACTATATCTTAATAAAAATAGGATATAACCATCAAAAGAAGAAAACATTTTAAATCATTAAAGACTACTTTCCATAACTCGATGCAAATATATTTGGAAAACTAGACAGCACACATAACTTTCTAAAAAAAACAATTTACAAGTGTTCTCAGTAGAGACAAAAAGTCTAAACACACAATTTCCAAAGAAGAAATAGAGAAGCTGTCAAAGGAAAAAAGAGCTACCGCCTGAAACAGTACTAGGCCCAGATGGTTTTACTGTGGGAGGAAATTTCTTATCTGTGCCTGAATGTCTAGCAGGACATTTGAACTGCCTTGAGCTGCTCACTTGTCAGAGGTACACAGGCATTGGTGGCGTCAATAACACTTATAATAAATCACATTACATTCACTATACTCAC
Source organism: Neophocaena asiaeorientalis asiaeorientalis (assembly GCF_003031525.2). Lineage (NCBI taxonomy): Eukaryota > Metazoa > Chordata > Mammalia > Artiodactyla > Phocoenidae > Neophocaena > Neophocaena asiaeorientalis. The sequence goes on from NW_020172625.1 coordinate 10,052,978, forward strand.
TTTGACATAAGTGTAAACCAACCTGAAGTGGTCTTTCCCAACTATTTATATTTATTACAGGATTGTTTTAAAATACCAAAAAATTCCTGTAAGTAAAATGTAATTTATCTAGATGAAATTCTTCTAATTCATACAACACACATACTTATTATTTTAAGGTCTAGGTAGAAGCCCACAATATCTTAACCTCTAGATTGCCTGCAATGAAAATTTGGTTGCTTTGTTGGCATGCACCCCTACAAAGAGAGCAGGTGCCAATGAGCTCTGAAAGCTCAGGATTCTTATACGAGTAGGGAATTCCTTTTCTGTGAAGATCTTTCAGAGACTTTGCTGATCACACCCTTGCTCTGAATGGCCATATGCAAACTAGCCAACATATATCTGTTGTCCCTACCCATATGACTGTAGGTTTATGGATATGTAACTTGGGCATCATATAGATAGATGGATAAATGCTATTAAGATGCTGTGGCCACCCCAGGAATAGGAGTCACAATTCTTGCAATCACACACTTGACATCACTAGTTATCAGTCATTGTGCAATAAAAATTGCACACATATTTTCAAACACTCTAGGGGAAGGAACAGTAATGCCCTCAGTTGAAAACTAACTAATGTGCCATCTTTAGTTCTTCATGTGAATCCTAGGAGCTAGGACAACCTCCTCTAGAAAACTTTTCCTGGTCTAATAGTCTGTGTGCTCCTCTTGGATGTCCCCAGAGAGCTCTGCTTACCCCAATCCTAGCACGTATCACAGTGCATAGTAATTGCCCAGCAAGCCTCCTCAACTCCCGTCTCCTCAACTCCGTATTTTAAACTTTTGCTATAAAATTGGGTATTTGGAAATTGGAATTCAGTCTACACTGTAGTAGCTCTTTATAGGATATAGCAGATATCTATAGGATAGGATGGGATATAGTAGATATCTATAGGATTATCAGCCTAGCTCTCCTCCTTTCTCCTGGATATGTCCATTTTGCCCCATGGCTATCGGAAAGCTGTCATTTTCCACCAAACCTTGCCCAGTCAGATGACCCCAAACAAATACTTGGCCCAAAAATGGACATCTGACCTGGAATTTTTAAATTCAGAACTGAAAATACCTTAAAAACAACATTTTTGGTGGATGAAGATGTAAGTTATAAATTCCTGAACCACAGCAGCCATGTTTCCTATAGTCTTCAATGATAAGATGAGGCAAACACAATGAGGAAGAGAGAGAAGAAATGAGCAAGACCCAGATGCACTAGCATCCCTTATGCCTGTTGTTCCTGAGGTCAAGCTGCACCCGTGCCCTCCTTCTTATCTAGTGATCAACCATTCCATGAATATCATGAACTAATTCATTTTCTTGCTTCCTTAGGCTAGTGCAAGCCGAGTATCTGTCAATTGCAATCAAAAGAAGCCTGATCAGTACACACAGAAAATAGTACCGATGGGGTGGCTTCCAAGGCCAACTAAGAGAAGTTTTTCTGACAGTGCTAATTCTAGTGCTATTGAAAACCTTGAGCCCTGAGCCTGGGTATCCTGCGTCCATAGACTGAAACTCTCCTTATCAAAATGTCACCAAGCCCCACATTCTTCTCACCTCCTCCTTCACTCCTTACATCTTTACCTAGAAAAGGATCATCAGTAAGAGAAAGAAAGCTGATGAAAAAGCACTTGTGACTATCTGTGAGGAAGACTACAGTAGCATTATGACAAGCCTCTGGTGACTCCTGTTGTCCAGGAAAGAGATGGTCTCAAGGACACGTAGGGAGTTGGCTCAGGCAGAGGTACTTGTATACAGCAATGATCTTTCCTAACCCAAGTGCACCCACATGAGGAAATGCCTGTCCTACAATACTCTGCCTTGCAGAGCAAGGGTTATCTTGCAAGTAAAGCTGTTTTATTTTGGCCACCAGTTAAATTGAGCAAAACCTCACGAAAAGGTCAAGGCACAATTTTATAACCACTGGTTTTCAGAAAATGAATTTGGTTGGGATTTCATTAAAGAGACTAGCATTGAAAGAAAAATACAGTCATGACAAAAGGATGTAGAATGTCCTGCATCATCCTGAAAAATAGAAAATAAGGTGCTCCCCCCCGCAAAACTACTACATTCAAAAGCATTTGTGGATATGTGTGTATGTTGAGGAATAAGAATGTAGCACTAGATTAAAAATAACCATGGCATAGGATCTACCATTATAGAACACAGACAAGAATGAAAGCGTGGTTAAACCAAATGAATGTGAATAGCATCATCCTTTTTACCCAACATAAACTAGCAATTAAAAAGATATTTTAAAAAGACTCATAATAAACCATGAAGAATGACTCAGACTCTGAAAGAGATGAAGTATTCTCTTTAAATCCTGATCATTTAGAGAATGTTTGCTTCAGGGGAAGAGCTGTAGAAAGTGATATCAAAGTTTTCAAGTAATTTTACTTGAAATAATACACATTCATTATGGAAAACGTAAAAGTGGCAAAGAGGAAAAAAGAAAATGACAAATAGTCCATAAATCCACTATCCAGTAATATTTTGTGTTACATGGTAAATATCCTCTCAGTCTCTTTTCAATACATACAGACATATATTTTTATCAAAAGAATTCATAACATGCTGCTCCTTTTTTTACTTAAAGTAAGATTATATTTTCAAATATTAATCTTTGCACTTTGCTTAACTCTTTAAAATGACCTTTGTTCTAATAAATCAGAGGCATCTACATTTGCCTTGGGAAGATATAGGACTGTTTTGCCAGGAATATGAAGAAAAATAAAGTGCTGGTGATTAACTTCTGACTAACGATAAAATTTTTTAGTCCTGAGTGAGATGTTTTTCTTGAAAGTCAGGACCTGCTAAGAAGTAAAATGTCTAAATTTCTCAAACTTCTATTAACAACCAGATCCAGAAGCTCACAAACATGGCATAAGTAGGGTGACCCTATCATTTATTTTGTAAAGAAGAACACTTTAAAAAATGAGAGAAGGGCTTTTAATAAATCTCAGGCCAATGGGAGTAAACTCTACTGGGCAAACCACAGCATACGCACACCCTCTCTGTGGGGCATTTGATGAAAGCTGAATTGAGTGTCAGTGGGCCAGCTACGGGGCCACCATGTTCAGGGATGAGGTGCCCCTACCACAGTGGCTACCACCAGCCTAAGTCAGGGACCAGGAGAGGATGAGCATGACTTAAGGACCTATAGTCCTAAGGAGAGCCAAAATGGAAATGAGTCTGAAAGCAGGACCTCAGGTCTTTAACAAACCAAGTGGATTAGTCAAAAGTTCACCAGCAGCAGGCACAGAAGTTGGATAAAGGATAAGGTGAACAAGAACAAGGACCCACATGCAGATCTGGGAGCCTCACTCCCCCATCCCCCAAATGTCATATAACTTCAGTCCCTTATGCACACACACACCACTAGGAAAAGGAGAGGGTGGATGAGGTGGGATTCAGAAGAGTGGGCACTGTTCTGAAAGAGACTATTTTAGCCCAAAACAAACTGTTTAAACTCAAAGAGACAGAGAAACCCTTCAATTGGCATGTTTGAACTTTTCTCTGGTAACCAACAGTTGAAAAACCATGAGGATCAGTTTTAGAAAACAAATTTTATATATGCATCTGACTTGAATGCAAATTTCTAATTCTGCTACTGACCAGATAGTAAATATATTTCCATGTCTTTGGTCTACTATCACATCATCTTAAATGGTCACACAGTATTATAATTTACAATGTTTTTTAAAGTATGAGTTAAGAAATTAAGATGTCTCTTTAAAGTGTGAATACCATTTGTCCCTATTTAACTCAAAATTTCCTAAGTACCCGTCAGTCTCTAGTAAGTCATGTACTGCATCTAGGAAGAACATGAGTTTAGCTCCCATTTTTAAATTCTTTACCATTCTAATCGGAAGCCTAATGATTTATACCCCTCTAAATTCACCTATACAGAGGTGACCAAACATGCTTCAATGTCATCCTGTTGTATCAGGATCAGGGCTGTGCATTTGCAGAAACATGGATGGACCTAGAGATTATCATACCAAGCCAAGTAAGTCAGAAAGAGAAAGACAAATACCATATGATATCTCTTATACGTGGACTCTAAAATATGACGCAAATGAACATATCTACGAAACAGAAACGGACTCACAGACAGAGTACAGACTTGTGGTTGCCAAGGGAGAGGACACTGGGAGAAGGAAGGATTGGGAGTTTGGTATTAGCAGATGCAAACTAATATATATAGGATGGATAAACAACAAGGTCCTACTGTGTAGCACAGGGAACTATATTCAATATCCTGTAATAAATTATAATGGAAAAGAATTTGAAAAAGAATATATATATATGTATAACTGAGTCATTTTGCTGTACAGCAGAAATTAACACAACATTGTAAATCAACTATACTTAAATAAAATTTTTTTAAAAAAGGATCAGGGCTGTGAAAATCAGCTCTGGCTTTATTACAGATTTGCGTTATCCTGTAGTCCTTACCTCAGGGTCTTCTTAAAGCATAAAAAAAGAGGCCCCCAGCCTGCAGTGCCTTTTGTGTTTGTGTGTGTGTCCTTCCTCTCCATTCATTTGTTAATGTCTTTGATAAACATTATTTGAGCACCCACGGTGCTCTTACCCCTTGCCCCAAGGCTTGCTCTTCTCACTTCTCATTACTAACCGAAAAAGCTTCTTTAAAGTCTCTTCTCTCGCCTTTCCACATAATCAAACATTTAAAATGCACAAAATAAGAGTTAAAAGCTTTCGAGTGAGGGCTTAAGTTGTTAAAGTAGAAGGATGGAGGCTTGCTGGAAGGGGAAGCATGTATGGATTTCAACAGAGGCAGGCTGCAACATGTGGTTACTAAAGGGCTTTCTTATTTTCTTTGCCTTTTTATCCTGAGTGTGCGTTGGAGATGTGAGAAGATGGGATTGCTGGCTAGAGAAGATCTATAACTCTAGCTTGGTCCTTAGTGGTGTGAAGGACTCTAAATACTTCCAGGTTAGTCCCTGAGAAAACTGCTGTATTTACAGGACGAACATACAGCAAATTAGAAAATTCATCTCTGTTTTCTAATAAGTATACTAATGATATCCTAGTGCCTTGAAACTGGATTCTCCTCTGAATGTGGAGTACCTTGAATACATATGAACTCCCTGTTCAAAGAGCACAATAGGGTATAAGTCTGAAGAGCATCATAGAAAGCTCTTTAATTTCTTTCTCCAGCCCAAATGATTTTCTGTAAAAATCTTTAAAACTATCAAGTTCCCTACCCCACAATTATCACCGGATTTTAATTTTACTTCCTTTTTTCCCTTTCTCTTTCTATTTTCTTCCTATAATGCAGACAGGGTGGGGGGAGGTCAGTAAAATACCCAGGCTCTTTAATTTTGGGCTTACGTAGGAGAGAGAAGTAATTGAAATTACAAATATATAAAATTAAGCTAAGTCCTTAAAACTCTTAAGTGTCACCACGGAGACCTGAGCGTGAACTGTTTCATGGAAACTCGAACGAATTTTCTGGCTCATCAGTTGTTAACAGATGTCAATTTGGCCAAGGTAGAAGAGATGAGAATAAATAAATAAATAAATAAATAAGAACTAGCCTTACACCAGAGAATTTATTAAGGGCAAATGTAGTTGTTCTGGTTCTTAGTATTCCATTATTCCAGTGAGTGGGAAAATATCCCAAGAGAAAATTTCCCCTTGACTCATAATTTCCGATGGAAACATCTGATGATATAGCTCCATAAATGCTGTAGGAATGAATAGAGAAAGATAATTTCTAGAAAAGGCCTTTCTCACTCAGAAGCATCAAGGTGTGATGCAGGTAATATGGCTCTCTATCCACCACTCCAGCTACAAGGAAGACAAGGTTCCTAGGCAACCTCTTATCCAATGATGGACCAGAAATATCTCTAACAACCATTCTGGATATTTCACTTTATCATGTCTATTATACACAACTGTTTTTAATATGTATAGTGAAGTCAAACAGACTGGTATTACATTCCACATAAAGAGTAACACAGGAATCATCCACATGTTTACTGTATAAGCAGAGGTACCTCAGAATTTCTCCCAGTTAAATTCTATTTTACAAACCTATAGGCACAGTCCCTTTGCTGATCAAATACTCAGTTGGGAGGCCACCTAAATGGTGTATTTTAGATAGTAGGCATTCATCGATTAAATAACCACTAATAAAAGGTTAAAATTCAATAAATTTTAATATATAATAAAATAAGTCAATAGAAAGCAAACAATTATGACCAGAATGCATAAAAACAAAATGGTCAATGACATTTATTCATTTGGAAGTTTACACAATTTGAAATTTACGCAGTTTTCTAGGACAGACCTTGGTGACTGGTTGAATACAGAAGGAAAACAAGGATGCCAGTAGCACAGCCAGCTCAGAGAAATGCAAGTGCTTCTCAAATCTTACAACTGATTCTCATTATTCAAGGTTGTTATGTTCTATAAAGTCACAAACAATTAGCAAATACTGAATCATTGCTCCTAGGGGAAATACAAGATTAGGTTCCTGTGAGCCTCTGGTCACATTTTCAACAACCAATTAATACATGACCCGGTTTTATGTGTGCTTCTGTTTAAAGACATCTTGTTTAATATATCTTGTTGACTCACTAACACTGAATTCACAGCCAACAGCACTGTAACTCATGTCTGAATGAAGCTTATGTAATGCTCATATTTTCTCCATAAGGCACATCACAGCCTTCTTGCACTTAGGAACACTAGACAGCACTTCAGCACTATGTTTGGGGGCCATCTGAACAATGATATCACCAACAAAAAGTAAAAAAATGCAAAAAACATGGCACTAAATAGACCATGAAAAGAATACTTGTTTACAGTAAGAGGAGCTGAAACAAGAAGGCAGAGTGTCTGACATGAACTGAGAATATGTGTATGGGATGATTCAAATTTTTTGCCTCTCTGCACATGTCCATAAATGACTATGAAAGTGCTGCAAGTATTGATGTAGGGTTCCATATAAATTTTTGCAAGTAGATGAATTTGCAAATACAGAATTTACAGATAATGAGATCAACTGTATTTACCAACTATAAAGAACTCTATTTCCCTATGATGCTGCTTCTTACTATTACATTGTACTTGCCTGTTCTCTTTTGTATACCTATGGAACTCCTATTCTTCCTTCTAAACCTTGCTCAGAAAACCATATACACACTAACCTCCCCCTCCTGTTACTTTTGCCTCTTATACTCATCTCTATTTTGCACAAATAGATTATACTGAATTTACTGATGTTTTTCTTTACTGGCCTATGAAATTAGTTGAGGTCAGTGACCATGTCCTAGTACATGTATATAACCTCTACTGTGCTTACTATGTGCCAGGCTATATGTCAGAAGATACTTCACATACAATACCTTGTTTAGTCTTACAAGAATCCTATCACCTCCATTTTACAGTTGCAGAAACAGAGGCCTAGAACAGTCATGTCACTTGTTATATCACAAGCTGCAGAGTTGGTATTCAAACCTAAAGCTCAAGATTTTAACCATTATGTTATCCTAAATAAATATTAGTTACCATATATTATTGACTGTTTACTATGTGCAGGGCATGGTATTAAATGCTTTATACAAGTTATCTCACTGAATCCACTTTATCCATCTCTGTGTCCCCAACACACAACAAAGTGCATGACACAAAAATGTTTGTTGGGTTGAATTTATTTCTTCCTGCCCCAAAACCTTTCTAAAACCAACAGCATGAGAACTCTCTACATTTCCAGCAATGGCCAGAATGACTTTGTGTTACACCACCCTTCTCTCCTACCAAGTTCCTCATCTCCTTCTCATCTATATTCTTCTGTGGTTTTGCTATTGATGTCTATGATGTCCACAAGGCAACTTTTCAAAGCAAAGGTAGTACAGAAGGGAGCAGAAGCACTGTCCACTTGAAAAAGGTCTTTCTCTTTAACAGTAATTTCTGGCAGTGATTTATATTATGACCTAAATCCTTATGGAGTAACAAAATCATGAAAGAGCTAAGTGTTTTGCTTGAGGGCTGTGAGGTAAGCCCTGTATGAGGTTAAAGGAGGATTTTCTGCTTCCCAATGTAGATTTTTATTCTAAATTAATATAGCCTCTCACAGTGAGCTCAATATAGGCAGAGAGTTGGTTTTAGGGATGAGAAGTAAAAGGGAGAGAGTTCATGGGAAAGTGAGTAGGCTGTAGAAAGTTTGCAAGACAGAAACAACAGGATTCACACATTATACATTACATGAATGAATGGGATCAAGGAGGACTTAGCCTTAGGGCTAGAGTCAAAATCATTCATCTTCTTTCAAAGGTGAAAGCATAAAGAAGACAAGATTTGAGATTTCATTTCAAATCTTCCTCTTTCCCAGAATATTCCAAATAGTTCAAAAACAATTACTGTCAATAGTACAGCCAGGAAAATTGACCCAAAGGATAGAATTCTAAATACCCTAAAAGGCCCCACTGTTCTGCCAATTAAATGTCATGGTTTCACTATCAGTCACTGTAATATTTAATAAACAGGAGAATCTCTAAGTGAATTCCAAACCCAAAGCCTAATGCAGAGGAAGTAAATAAAATGTTTCCTGAATCCAGGAAAGAACCTGAAATTACCACAGAAAGGAGTAGACTCATCTTAAGGAGTAGCCAGTGTTCAGCTCCAGTACATTCATAGTTGTCAGAAAGAATAAAATCCTCTGTTGTCAAGCCTTCCAGATTTTCAAGAGAAGACACAATCCTAGATTTCCACGTGAAATCTCCTGGTTTTAAATGTGGGCAATTAATTTAAAAGAAAAATGTAAACACAGTGCATGTCAAATAAATTATGTCTGTTGGTTTACCCAGTGAGGGATGTCAGTCTGCAGTCTTTGGCCAGAATAGTCCTAGTAGCCTAGGGAATATTTTAAGGACCTCTTTCAAATCATTCATTGTGCCTCACTGCCCCCAAGAAACAGCAGTCCTGGAGGCCATCCTCTGAACAGACATCTCCTCCTCCTGTGCCCTTGGTCTCCTAACAGACCCTGCCTTTTGTAAGTAAGCACTTGTCTCAGAACATGATTTCCAGGCCTCTGCAGACACCCTCCACCTACACTGTGTGGGTGATCTATGACCTCTGGCAGACAGGGTCTGGCTGCAGCAGGTCTCCATGTCTGCTAGGGAGCTGCTCTTGGAGGGCTTTCCTATCTCATCCTCCCTGGCCCTACTCTCACTCTGACCCTCGCCATCTCTCCTTTGAAGATGCTTCCCTTTCCTTTCTCTTTCTTCTTTCCCAGTTCTCTCTCTTGTATTATCTTTTTCTTTCTTTCTCTGCTTTTCTTTTCCTCTTCTCATTCTTTTCTGTTTATTTTATCCTCTCCACCCTTGTCCTCTCTCTCTAACTCTCCTTTCCTCTCCTCCCCCATCCCTTCCCTTCTTCTCCCTCTCCCAGCACCTAGAAACTGCAAGAGAGCTCGCTCACCAGGAATACACCAGCACTGGCTTCGAGTATTTCTTGTGATGGGAGCGGAGGGTTAGAGAGCCCTTGCGCTCCATCAAGTCCATGGGTCCGAGTTCACACCAGTGTTGCCTACCGCTACACCAACCCTGGCAGGAGCTGTCACAGCTCCCCATGGCTGCCCTCCTGTTACAGATCTCAGAGGATTTCTCTCTGCACCTATCCTGTTGCCTGTGCCGACACAGCCCAAGATTCGGCTTCTCTCATCTCCTAAGCAACCTGGGGCGGGGTCAATGTAAAGGGCGGGGCCAGTAGAAAGACGTATCTCTCAAGCCTAAAAGCCGGGGTTTCCTAGACAGTGAACGCAGATACGGCTTAGAAAGAAACTACACTTCCCAGAATGCAATGAGGGGAGCGAGCGGGCTATATAGAGGTTGAGAGGGACAACTGCATCCTGGGATCTGTAGTTTCGCTCTCCTAACAGTCTACTCAGAGTGGGCGGAGTTAAGGGGGAGCGCTGGGTCACTTAAGGAGGACTAAGTGGACCTGAGCCCGGAGCTAGTCTATTGGGGCTGTCCTTGGGGAAGTTTCTTTTTACCATTCATCATCTGTTGCCACCACACCTTCTGCTTACAAGTTATGTAAATTTAACTAAAAGGGAGCAAGAGAACATCCCTCAAACCATAAAATATGTCTTTTCTATATAGCTTTTCTAAATAAGAAAGAGGAGCAGAATTGTTTAGCAAATCAGCTAAAAAGTTTGAGGATGAAAAAGGCTTGGCTTGTTCCAGTTTCAGCTGTTCTCTCAACCTTTCTGAGCACGAATTTCTTCCTCTGAAAAACGAGGGAGGGAATGGGATCGTGGAGGGGGCTGAGAAGGACACAAGAATCAGAGGTCCCTTCAGGCTGTAATGGCTGAAAGACTCAATCTCTAGGTACAGTTTAGGGCTCTGGGGCATTCAGCTCCCCAAGATTTGCCAAATTCTTCTCGCCTTAACATTTAACAGTTAATATGTGGTGACAATACAAACTCATCACATTATTGTTTTGTAAGTTATATGCAAGAAGGAGATTTTAAGAAGATTATCTACAGCATTGCCGTCAGGAAATCTTGTGCTTATTCCACTTTTGAGTTTCCAAGAAAAGAATATTTAGCACATCAGAATTCTCCTCCCCAGCCTCAGCTGAGCACCTTAAGGGCATTAATGAACTTAAAAATGGCCATCCCTCGGACCTGGCATAGCGCTTAATATATACATACCATATATACATACCATCAGTGAACTAATGAATGAATATTATGTTTGATTACCTTAGATTTATCCGGGCTTCCATAAATTACAGAAGTTTCTTACTTTAAGAAGGCCACATTACACAAATATTCAAACGTAAAAACACAAATTAAGAGATATTTCACATTACAAATAGATTTTATAGTTCACAGAAGATTTATTATGGCATTCCTATAGATAGTGAAGTGCTCTTCTGGATCAGATTTCACAAATTTGATTACACACAACTACTAAGTGCTTTTTTGTGGCCTGTGGTACTCAGTGTGGGCACCTGTGGTACCCAGTGTGGGCACCTGTGGTATGCTTAGGCCCCTATTTTACTGACAGCTACAGTTAAGCCATGTTTTTTAGAACCAAATAAATAGTCCACTGTCACCAGCTTATTTAGCCCTTTTCTTCTTGAAAGAATGAAAAGAAAAATAGAAATTAAAAGGGTAAACAAGATACAAGTTAAGCTCAATTCTGTCCAAAGCATAGCACATTGCTGTCACTCCAAAATTATTACCATCATACTATCTTTCGGTTTATTTTATTTTATTTAAGCTTAAAGTGTATTTATTTTACTTATGCTTTAAGTGATAGCAACATAATATATGTGCAACCAAGATGTCAGGTCTCTGTAGCCAATCTGACTCAGAGCCAAGCCCCTTCTCTGGTGCTGCTGAGATTTAAAAGCTCTTTAGCACACCAAGTAGCAATATAGTATGAAAACAAACAAAACAAACATAATTTGTTATTTTAGAGTTCCTTAAGCCAAGGTGACAGCCTTTTGAAGTCTAAGAAAATGCTTTTTCCCTCTTTATATCAGCTCTTTCCTCTTTCCTCTTTATATCAGCTTTATAAACTTTATTGTCTTGTGTCTACTAAATACTTTTCAACATCCTCGAGCTGAGATGTAGGAAATTAACTCTCTGATACCCTCAAGTTCAGATGTATTCTATTCTCTTTGTATACATCAGTACATTCTGTGGAATTTTTCGTTCCTGATTCCGTCCTTACCAGTAATAGAACAGTATTTATTGCAGAGGGGTTTTGTGAGAATTACATAAGATGATAAATATATTGAAAGCAGAAGGAACAGTTCCTAATACATGCTCAGTCCTCAATTAAATTTCAATTACTAATGCTATTACTACATCCCAACTTTGTCCTTATCATTTTGGAAAAGTATTCTAAAATGTGCTTGTTGTTTGTGTAGAGTTTCCTAACTATACTTCACTGTTCTTCAAGCTTTGTCTGTCTACAAGGTCTATTTAATGAATATCTTTTAATCATATTTTAATATGAAATTTAATAGTCTGAATCAGAAAAATGTTGGCAAGATATTTTGATGTTACCAGTGATAACAATGGTTTCGTATTCATATGGAATCTTTTCAAGACCATTAATAAGCTTTATTCTTTATAAAATCACTGATCCTCAACATACTTGAGTTATTCCTATTTTCCTCAAGCTTCATCAAACCAATGTAGTGTAGGGCTTAATGCAATGCCTTCTATTATATTAATCTCTTTTCACCGTAACATCCTTGGGGTTAGAAAATCACAGCTCAGGTGGCTGAAACAGGACTTCTCTGTAAGATAAGTACAGGCAGACCAACTCGGGAAGTGGGAATCCCTTCATCTGAGCCTACTCTAGTATACTTCTTTATTAGCTTTATCAGATCCTTAAAAGGTTGCCAAGAAGACCTGACAAGAACAGCAAACCTAAAACAGATGTAACCCAGCCAGATGTAAATGCCTACAGAGGTTAACCTCTTTACCATCTCCTTTCCTTCCTGTCTTAATAGTCTGCTCAGTTCTTGGAAAAGCCCCTGCTCAGGACCTTCCAAAGTCACCATCATTGTATCCTCTCCCAGCATTAAAATTCTTCTACCAAATGTCATGCAATTACCTGAGAGAAAAATTTTAATTATGTAAGAAAATTAATTTGTACCATCGCCATGTTGAATCTAAAGTCTATTGAAAACTTGTATTTAAATTGTATAAAACTTAGAAGCTTAAAACTGAGTATTTATGTCCTAATCAAGGGTTGCATAGTAATTTTTTAGTTCCCCAGAAATAAGGACCTCCATATATACATCTAGGGGCCCACTTTCAAATATTTTGTATAAAAAAGTTAGAGTTCACCAGTTTGTCAAAATGAATGAGAGGTGTCTGGTCCTCCCCGCTCCCTCTGTCCCCCCTATCTCCTGACCTCTCTCCCACCTCTCCCTTCTTCTTTTCCTTTTCCCCACTTTTCCTCCACTTATCCCTTCCTCTTGCATCTCTACTCATCTTCTTTCCTTCTTTCCTCTCCTCTCTTCTGCCTTCCCTCTCCCTGCTTCCTGTTCCTCTTCTTCCTTCTGTGAGAAGCAGTATGGATATTAGAATCAGAATCTACTGCTGAGCACCCAAGACAATCTGGTACAATTCAGTTACATGAAAAATATGAAAGAAAAATAGTAAAACCTAGAAATCAGGGCCAAAGTTTTTATGAATAAGCTCATGTTTAACAACCCAGGAACTCTCAAAGGAATCAACACCAATGAAAGCTTCAATCTTCTTTCCTTTCCTTTAACTATTCATAACTACCAACAGTCTTTTCTAGAAGAATTTAACCTTGAGTGTGATACCTCTGTGCTTCTAATTTGTATTGCAAACATACTAGGCATTGACCTGCCCTCAAACCATTATTCACTAGTATTGATTAAGTCCTGTCATGCAAGAGGCATTACTTCTGGAACTGCAACTCTCAGCATGGGGATTAATATATTAAATATTCAATTCAGCATTTCCCTTATTTTTTTAATGTCTTTATTGAAGTATAATTGCTTTACAATGTTGTGTTAGTTTCTGCTGTATAACAAAGTGAATCAGCTATATGTATACATATATCCCCATATCCCCTCCCTCTTGCGTCTCCCTCCCACCCTCCCTATCCTAACCCTCTAGGTGGTCACAAAGCACTGAGCTGATGACCCTGTGCTATGCAACTGCTTCCCACTAGCTATCTATTTTACGTTTGGTAGTGTCTATATGTCAGTGCTACTCTCTCACTTCGTCCCAGCTTACCCTTCCCTCTCCCCGTGTCCTCAAGTCCATTCTCTACGTCTGCGTCTTTATTCCTCTCCTGCTCCTAGGTTCATCGGAACCATTTTTTTTTTTAGATTCCATATATAGGTATTAGCATACAGTATTTGTTTTTTTCCTTCTGACTTACTTCACTCTGTATGACAGACTCTAGGTCCATCTACCTCCCTACAAATAACTCAATTTCATTTCTTTTTATGGCTGAGTAATATTCCATTGTATATATGTGCCACATTTCTTTATCCATTCATCTGTCGATGGACACTTAGGTTTCTTCCATGTCTTGGCTACTGTAAATAGTGCCGTAGTGAACACTGTGGTACATGTCTCTTTTTGAATTATGCTTTTCTCAGGGTATATGCCCAGTAGTGGGATTGCTGGCCATACGTTAGTTCTATTGTTAGTTTTCTAAGGAACCTCCATACTGTTCTCCATAGTGGCTGTATCAATTTACATTCCCACCAACAGTGCAAGAGTGTTCCCTTTTCTCAACAGCCTCTTCAGCATCTATTCTTTGGGGATTTTTTGATGATGACCATTCTGACTGGTGTGAGGTGATACCTCACTGTAGTTTTGATTTGCATTTCTCTAATGATTAGTGATGTTGAACATCCTTTCATGTGTTTGCTGGCCATCTGTATATCATTGGAGAAATGTCTATTTAGGTCTTCTGTCCATTTATGGATTGGGTTGTTTGTTTTATTGATATTGAGCCGCATGAGCTGCTTGTAAATTTTGGAGATTAATCCTTTGTCAGTTGCTTCATTTGCAAATATTTTCTCCCATTCTGAGGGTTGTCTTTTCGTCTTGTTTACAGTTTCCTCTGCTGTGCAAAAGCTTTTAAGTTTCATTAGGTCTCATTTGTTTGTTTTTGTTTTTATTTTCATTACTCTAGGAGGTTGGTCAAAAAAGATCTTGCTGCCATTTATGTCAAAGAGTGTTTTTCCTATGTTTTCTTCTAAGGGTTTTATAGTGTCTGGTCTCACATTTAGGTCTTTAATCCATTTTGAGTTTGTTTTTCTGTATGGTGTTAGGCAGTGTTCTAATTTAATTCTCTTACATGTAGCTGTCCAGTTTTCCCAGCACCATTTATTGAATAGGCTGTCTTTTCTCCATTGTATGTTCCTGCCTCCTTTGTCATAAATTAGGTTATCATATGTGTGTGGGTTTATCTCTGGGCTTTCTATCCTGTACCATTGATCTATATTTCTGTTGTTGTGCTAGTACCATACTGTCTTGATTCCTGTAGCTTTGTAGTATAGTTTGAAGTGTGTCTTACCCCTAGGTTCTTCATGACATTATTTTTTTCTTCATAAATTCCATATATATGTGTTAGCATACGATATTTGTCTTTTTCTTTCTGACTTACTTCACTCTGTATGACAGACTCTAGGTCTATCCACCTCATTACAAATAGCTCAATTTCGTTTCTTTTTATGGCTGAGTAATATTCCATTGTATATATGTGCCACATCTTCTTTATCCATTCATCCGATGATGGACACTTAGGTTGTTTCCATCTCCAGGCTATTGTAAATAGAGCTGCAATGAACATTTTGGTACATGACTCTTTTTGAATTTTGGTTTTTTCAGGGTATATGCCCAACCGTATGTGGGCCTCTCGCTGTTGTGACCTCTCCCGCTGTGGAGCACAGGCTCTGGACACGCAGGCTCATGGGCCTAGCCATTCCACAGCACGTGGGGTCTTCCCGGACCGGGGCACGAACCCACGTCCCCTGCATTGGCAGGCGGACTCTCAACCACTGTGCCACCAGGGAAGCCCAGAACCAACTCTTAATTTTATTGATATTTGATATTGTTTTCTTCATTTCTATTTCATTTATTTCTGCTCTGATCTTTATGCTTTCTTTCCTTCTACTGACTTTGGGTTTTCTTTGTTCTTCTTTCTCTAGTTGCTTTAGGTGTAAGGTTAGATAGTTTATTTGTGATTTTTCTTGTTTCTTGAGGTGAGATTGAATTGCTATAAATTTCCCTCTTAGAACGCATTTGCTGTGTCCCATAGGCTTTGGGTTGTTGTGTTTTCATTGTCATTTGTTTCTATGTATTTTTTAATTTCCTCTTTGATTTCTTCAGTGATCTCTTGGTTATCTAGTAGTGCACTGTTTAGCCTCCATGTATTTCTGTTTTTTACAGCTCTTTTTTTTTCCTGTAGTTGATTTCTAATCTCATAGTGTTGCTGTCAGAAAAGATGCTTCATACAATTTCAATTTTCTTAAATTTACTGAGGCTTGATTTCGGACCCAAGATGTGATCTATCCTGGAGAATGTTCCATGTGCACTTGAGAAGAAAGTGTATTCTGTCACTTTCGGGTGGAATGTCCTATAAATACCAACTGAATCTATCTGGTCTATTGTGTCATTTAAAGCTTGTGTTTCTTTATTTATTTTCTGTTTGGATGATCTGTCCATTGGTGTAAGTGGGGTGTTAAAGTCCCCCACTATTATTGTGTTACTGTCGATTCCCCCTTTTATGGTTGTTAGCATTTGCCTTATGTATTGAGGTGTTCCTATGTTGGGTGCATAAGTATTTATAATTGTTATATCTTCTTCTTGGACTGATCCCTTGATCATTATGTAGTGTCTTTCCTTATCTCTTGCAACAGTCTTTATTTTAAAGTCTATTTTATCTGATATGAATATTGCTACTCCAGCTTTCTTTTGACTTCCATTTGCATGGAATATCTTCTTCCATCCCCTCAGTTTCAGTCTGTATGCGTCCCTTGTTCTGAGATGGGTCTCTTGTAGACAGCATATAGATGGGTCTTATTTTTGTGTCCATTCAGCCAGTCTGTGTATTTTGGTTGGGGCATTTAATCCATTTACATTTACAGTAATTATTGATGTGTATGTTCCTATTACCATTTTCTTAATTATTTTAGGTTTGTTTTTGTGGGTCTTCTTCTTCCCTTGTGTTTCCTGACTAGAGAAGTTCCTTTAGCATTTGTTGCAAAGGTGCTCTGGTGGCGCTGAATTCTTTTAGCTTTTGCTTGTCTGTAAAGCTTTTGATTTCTCTGTCAAATCTGAATGAGAGCATTGCTGGGTAGAGTAATGTTGGTTGTAGGTTTTTCCCTTTCATCACTTTAAATAATCATGCCACTCCCTTCTGGCCTGTAGAGTATTTTAAATGTAATCATATAGCTCATGCTGTGTCATCTCTTCTCATTTAGTGTCTGTCCTATTTAGTTTCAGATGAACTAAATTTCTATTTTTGAGTGAACCTTGTCATTATTCTTGAAAAATACGTCATATTTTCTCCCACTGTTGATATGCATGAGGAGAATATTTTGTGTAATAATTAACTGCTTTTTTTCTTGGCACATTATGAGAATTATTTTGGAAGTAAAATATATTAACGATTACTCTTATTTACCAATTTGAAAGTTTTCTTCAAAACTGTGACACAAAATTTCCTTCCATTATAGTCAGAATGTGGGATAAATGTTTCTTCCAGATGGGTATCATTTCTTATTTTTTATCTAAATGTGTAAGAGTCATGGAATAAACAAGCCTAGAATCTGGGCTCATAGGAAGGGAGAGTAAAGGTTATTTGGTACAGCATCTTAGTCAAAGTAGAAATGTACTCCTGGCCTCTAAACTACTGCTGAGAATAGTTATCTTACCTCCACATAAGCTCAGAGTCTAGAGCACACAATTCACAAAGGCGGCCCATTCCAATACTGTACAAGTATAATCATAGGTTCCATCTTATGCTGAGCTAATGTGAACCTCCTTGCTTGATGCACCTGTTGCTTCTGCTTCTTGAAAATGAAAGATAAGCCTTATTTCTCTCGAGCACAAGATCCTTTCAGAGATTTGAAGAGTTATAACATGGCTTCTCTTTTCCCAGGTAAACAAAGTAAACAAACTTACCTGTTCTTCATCTTTATTATGGCTGAACCTCTGGATGTACATCACTTTGATCATGATCTCCTTAAAAAAGTGTTCTCAGAATAGAGCACAATATTTTACTCTTACCAGTGCTGAGTACAGTGGAGCTACTGTGTCCCATACATTTGATTCTGTGCTTTTATTAGCACAACCTAAGCAGGAGAGGAAGTAAGAGAGGATATGAAAAAGGAAGGAAGAGAGAGAGGGAAGGAGGGAGGAAGAAACAGAAAATAGGTGAACTGAAACCAGATCAGGGAGAAATAAACAAATTCAAAATGTATGTCCCAAGACTAATCCTAGGATCAGAACTACCATCTGGAGACAAAGCTTTTGGACCTCTGGCAAGGTTGGAAAGCTTATAGCAAGCCTCCTGCATGAAGCCTAGGGCCTTTAAAACAACAATTGAAGGAGTCTATGAAAATACAAATCCTCTCTGAAGCAAACTATCCCCAATTTAGACTCTCAGGATTCCCCCAGATTAAATTCAACAAATGTGAGCTCACAAAAAGTACTGGCAAATTTAGAAGGAAATAAGCTAGGATGAGCAAAAGCAACAAAGAACAGATTTAGGTCCCCTACCACTCCCTAAATCAGATATTCAAATTATTAGATGCAGCATGTGAGATAACTCTGAACCAAAATTCTAAAGAAACAAATCTCGGAATCAGAAAACAATTTGATTAAGGGATAAATCACTCTCAAAAATAGAGAAACTTTCAATGTGAACATGGATGCATTAATCAGTAGTTTCCCCCTCTCATCATGGAAATCTTATGAAAGCCACAAGTATGTGGAAAACAAAAATTTTAATTTTGTTAAAATTAAGAGAGAGACTACAAAATATACAAAGGCTGCTGACACTTTAGGATTCACAAGGTAGTAAGTGCAGAAGGACCTAAGAGCAGTGTGGTAGGCAGAATCCTAAAATCTATGCTCCCCTCCACCCCAAGATTTCCTGCACTAATCTGGGTACGAATATGATGAATACAATATTACACCTGTGATTATGTTATATTACATGGCAAATGGGATTTTGTAGATGCAATTTAAAGTACTAATCAGTTGATTTTGGGTTAACCAAAAGGGAGATTATCCAGGTGAACTTAATCTAATCACACAAGCCCTTTGAAAGCAGAGTTTTCTCTGTCCATTGGCGGAAGGGAAGCTCAGAGAGATCTAAAACAGAAGGATTCAAGGCACTGTTGCTAGTTTTAGAGATGGAGGAGCCATTTAAAGGATGGGAGAGTGGCCTCTAGGAGCTATAAGAGGGGTCCATATCTGACAGCTAGTAGGAAAATGGACACTCCAGTCCTACAATTGTAGGGAAGTGAGTTCTGCCAACAACCGGAATAAGCTTGGAAGTGATTTCTTTCCCCGATACTCCATAAAGAGCCCAGTCCAGCTGACACCTGATCTTGGCCATGTGAAACTCTCTTTAGAGAACAAGTGAAGTCTGCCCAGACTTCTGACCTATAGAACCGTGAGCTATTATATGAGTGTTGTCTTAAGCCATTAAATTTGTGGTAATTTTTTATGCAGCATAAGAAAACTAAAAGAAGTGATATTTCAGAAAGTTCTACTAAAAAATGCCCAAAGATGATAAGCCACATCTTGATGTACAGAAAGTATCCCTAATGAGCAGCAAGTAGATTGGGAAGGTGAAGTGAAAGGTGTCAGATGGCCCTATCAGTCATATGACTGATGACTGACATTAAGTAGAAGAGGGCTGAAAAAAGTCTGCTAGTTTATACTCTCCAATGAGCCTAGTTCTTATAATCTTTGCTAAAAGAGGATATTTTGATTGCTATTTTCATCAATGTAAAATTGTGTCCTTCGTTCCATTTTAATTATTTTGACTTTGAATTACACTTGTTTGAGATTAATATTGAAACATCTACTCTGTGGTTATTTGTGTTTTCCTGGTGCATCTCACCTCACTTTTTATTCTTAGTCATCTAGCATCATTTAGGATAGGGTTCATTTATAGATAGAATGTAGTTAATCTTTACTTTTCACAAAGGAAATTTAAACCATTTTCTTTGTTATAACTTATTTTTTGTCTAGTTATATTATCTTTTTTTCTTTTCAATATTTTCTTGCTTTCCTTTTATTTCTGTCTACTCTGTGGAGTATGCTTTATTTGCTACTATATTTCCCATTGACTTCAAAAGTGAAACTACTTTTAATTTTACTAGTGGTTCTTATGAAGCTTTTCCAACGTATTCTTTTTTTTTTTTTGCGGTACACGGGCCTCTCACTGTTGTGGCCTCTCCCGTTGTGGAGCACAGGCTCCGGACGCGCAGGCTCAGCGGCCATGGCTCACAGGCCCAGCCGCTCCGCGGCACGTGGGATCTTCCCAGACCCGGGTACAAACCCATGTCCCCTGCATCGGCAGGCGGACTCTCAACCACTGTACCACCAGGGAAGGCCCAACGTATTCTTTAACTTGCACTTCTTTATGTTTCAAGATCAGGAATAAAATATCATGCCTTGATAATATATAAGATGACAGTGCTCAGAACAAGGTATGCCATCATTAAATGCTTATTCGATTAGATTGAGTTGAAATTAGTTTGTTCTTCAATCTCACTTGAAATTACTTGAGACACAGGATTCATACAACATCTCAGACAGCTGGGGGTTGGGGAAGCTTAAGTAATATGGCCTCTGGTAATGCAAGCAGAAATGTTTCTAAATGAATGGTACGAAAACACTGTCAAAGTTTCATTATTGCTACTACTCATTGTTAGCCACTGAAGCGCTATATTTTTAAATGCATGTATAAAAATAAGTTCAGTAATAGATAATTAATCTCTCTTCCTGTTCAAACAAAACCCAAGGGAGAAAGATTGGCTCATTTACTTTTCAGTGTCTTTTGCTTCCTTCCAATCTAAACTCCCATGCCAAGCACGTAGCAGTACCTCTACAATTCCCAGAAAGAGTCTCTGAGCACATGTATGTGGTATCCTGTCCAAGGGTGATTTAGCTGTCAGAATATATCATCAAATCCTTCAGCAAGTTTCCCAACTTATCATTACAGCTCCATGAGTAGCTTTATCAGATGACACAGTCCTAAATCACTTAAACCTGAGAGACAGCAGTGGAGAGCTACTGCAAAGGCTTACACAGTGGTTGCATTAAGGTTTGTGGATGAAACATGATGGCCATGAAGGTGTTTTGGGAGAACAACCAGTCATCACTTCTGTTTGCTTTCCATTTCTTGTTCATATTACTTTTCTAATTTCAGGATAAACTTTACAGCTGATCTAAGGGTTTGTTAGCATGACTCCCAGAGGCTTCTGGCAAAGTGACCCCATTCTGGCTCTGCATTGCTAAGTTTAAGAATATACCAGGATTGGGACTTCCCTGGTGCTCCAGAAGTTAAGACTCCACGATCGCAATGCAGCAGGCCCAGGTTCAATCCCTGGTTGGATCCCACATACTGCAACTAAGAGTTCACATGCTGCAACAAAAGATCCCGCATGTCACAACTAAAGATCCTGCACATGGCAACGAACATCTTACATGCCGCAGCTAAGACCTGGCACAGACAAATAAATAAATAAATAAATGTTAAAAAAAGAGAGAGAGAGAGAGAGCTCTACCCACCACCAGACCCTCCCATCAAGCCTCTTAGATAGCCTCATCCACCAGAGGGCAGACAGTA
The DNA here is from genome assembly GCF_003031525.2 of Neophocaena asiaeorientalis asiaeorientalis. Taxonomy (NCBI): domain Eukaryota; kingdom Metazoa; phylum Chordata; class Mammalia; order Artiodactyla; family Phocoenidae; genus Neophocaena; species Neophocaena asiaeorientalis. The sequence continues at coordinate 10,074,378 of NW_020172625.1, forward strand.
GAAGCAAGAAGAACTACAATCCTGCAGCCTGTGGGGGAAAAAACCACATTCACAGAAAGATAGACAAGATAAAAAGGCAGAGAGCTATGTACCAGATGAAGGAACAAGATAAAACCTCAGAAAAACAACTAAATGAAGTGGAGATAGGCAACCTTCCAGAAAAAGAATTCAGAATAATGATAGTGAAGATGATCCAGGACCTCGGAAAAAGAATGGAGGCAAAGATCGAGAAGATGCAAGAAATGTTTAACAAAGACCTAGAAGAATTAAAGAACAAACAAACAGAGATGAACAATACAATTACTGAAATGAAAACTACACTAAAAGGAATCAATAGCAGAATAACTGAGGCAGAAGAATGGATAAGTGACCTGGAAGACAGAATGGTGGAATTCACTGCTGCAGAACAGAATAAAGAAAAAAGAATGAAAAGAAATGAGGACAGCCTAAGAGACCTCTGGGACAACATTAAACGCAACATCATTCGCATTATAGGGGTCCCAGAAGGAGAACGGAGAGAGAAAGGTCCCGAGAAAATATTTGAAGAGATTATAGTTGAAAACTTCCCTAACATGGGAAAGGAAAGAGCCACCCAAGTCCAGGAAGCGCAGCTAGTCCCATATAGGATAAACCCAAGGAGAAACACACCAAGACACATAGTAATCAAATTGGCAAAAATTAAAGGCAAAGAAAAATTATTGAAAGCAGCAAGGGAAAAATGACAAATAACATACAAGGGAACTCCCATAAGGTTAACAGCTGATTTCTCAGCAGAAACTCTACAAGCCAGAAGGGAGTGGCATGATATACTTAAAGTGATGAAAGGGAAGAACCTACAACCAAGATTACTCTACCCGGCAAGGATCTCATTCAGATTTGATGGAGAAATCAAAAGCTTTACAGACAAGCAAAAGCTAAGAGAATTCAGCACCACCAAACCAGCTCTACAACAAATGCTAAAGGAACTTCTCTAAGTGGGAAACACAAGAGAAGAAAATGGCCTACAAAAACAAACCCAAAATAATTAAGAAAATGGTCCTAGGAACATACATATCAAGAATTACCTTAAATGTGAATGGACTAAATGCTCCAACCAAAAGACACAGGCTTGCTGAATGGATACAAAAACAAGACCCATCTATATACCATGTTCTTGGATTGGAAGAATCAGTATTGTGAAAAGGATTCTACTATCCAAAGCAATCTACAGATTCAATGCAATCCCTATCAAATTACCAATGGCAGTTTTTACAGAACTAGAACAAATCATCTTAAAATTTGTATGGAGACACAAAAGAATCCAAATAGCTAAAACAGTCTTGAAGAAGAAAAATGGAGCTGGAGGAATGAGACTCCCTGACTTCAGACTATACTACAAAGCTACAGTAATCAAGACAATATGGTACTGGCACAAAAACAGAAACATAGACCAATGGAACAAGATAGCAAGCCCAGAGATAATCCCACACACCTATGGTCAACTAATCTATGACAAAGGAGGCAAGGATATACAATGGAGAAAAGACAGTCTCTACAATAAGTGGTGCTCAAAAACTGGACAGCTACATGTAAAAGAATGAAATTAGAATACTCCCTAACACCATACACAAAAATAAACTCAAAATGGACTTGAGATGTATATGTAAGACTGGACACTATAAAACTCTTAGAGGAAAACACAGGAAGAACACTCTTTGACATAAATCACAGCAAGATATTTTTTGATCCACCTCCTAGAGTAATGGAAATAAAAACAAAAATAAACAAATGGGACCTAATGAAATGTCAAAGCTTTTGCATGGCAAAGGAAACCATAAACAAGACGAAAAGACAACCCTCAGAATGGGAGAAAATATTTGCAAACAAATCAACAGACAAAGGATTAATCTCCAAAATATATAAACAGTCATGCAACTCAATATTAAAGAAACAAACAACCCAATCCAAAAATGGGCAGAAGACCTAAATAGACATTTCTCCAAAGAAGACATACAGATGGCCAAGAAGCACATGAAAAGCTGCTCAACACCACTAATTATTAGAGAAATGCAAATCAAAACTGCAATGAGGTATCACCTCATACCAGTTAGAATGGGCATCATCAGAAAATCTACAAACAACAAATGCTGGAGAGGGTGTGGAGAAAAGGGAACCCTCTTGCACTGTTGGTGGGAATGTTAATTGATACAGCCACTATGGAGAACAGTATGGAGGTTCCTTAAAAAACTAAAAAGAGAATTACCATATGATCCAGCAGTCCCACGACTGGGCATTTACCCAGAGAAAACCATAGTTCAAAAAGACACATGCACCCCAATGTTCATTGCAGCACTATCTACAATAGCCAGGTCACGGAAGCAACCTAAATGCCCATCAGCATACAAATGGATAAAGAAGATGTGGTACATAAATACAATGGAATATTACTCAGCGATAAAAAGGAAAGAAATTGAGTCATTTGTTGAGACGTGGATGGATCTAGAGACTGTCATACAGAGTGAAGTAAGTCAGAAAGAGAAAAATATCATACCTTAATGCATGTATGTGGAACCTAGAAAAATGGTACAGATGAATCGGTTTGCAGGGCAGAAGTTGAGACACAGATATAGAGAACAAACGTATGGACACCAAGGGGGGACATCCGCGGTGGGATGGAGATGGTGGTGTGCTGAATTGGGTGATTGGAATTGACATGTATATACTGATGTGTATAAAATTGATGACTAATAAGAACCTGCTGTATAAAAAAACAAAAGAAAACAAACAAACAAAAAATGAATGTACTAGGATCAGGATACAATAGTTTGCATGCACCAAGAGTGATGAATAGGGGCTGTTTAGGCTTAGCTTCACTGTAGTGTACTGTACTGTACCGCCTCCTATAATCATATTGTGTTCTGTATTGAGAGGTTTAATGTAAAAATAACAATGACCAAATCATATATAAAAATAGATCTCTGACCCACAACCTGCAACAACTTGGCCAGGAAATCAACCAGCCCCAGGAAGTCAGCGTGCTATAAGTCAGACTTGCAGGAAGTCAAACTTCTATCTCCAGTGATGGTCCAGGAAGCCAAACAGTAACCCCTGTAACAACTGATCTCAAATGGCCAGGACTTGATTAATAACTGACAGCTTTACTAATATTTGTCCCCAGCCTGCCTACAGCTTCCTCATGCCAACAGTTTCCAATCAGGGCATACATGAAACCTTCTCTTTTTTCCCCTCCTCTGCCTGCCTTTGAGTCTCTGCTAAAACACAAGTGACAGTGGCTGACTCCCTTACTATAGCAAGCTCTGAATAAATAGCCTCTGCTTGCTTTCATTTGGTTAGTCTTCATTAATTTCCACAGTATAAATCTGAGTTTAAAGAGGTGCTCCTGGCTCCAAAGAAGTGGTCCCCAGCACATATCCAGGCAGTCTACTTAGAGAACTGATCCAGTCCTGTGTACTTAAGTCTAAATGCAAAGTGAAAGACTACTAAGAATAATATTACTCTTATTCAGATGTTATTATGTGTAACTATGCACCCAGTGGTGAGGATTTCAGAAGCAGGAACCCCCATCTGTCCTGAAATATGTTGCTGACCTCTGCAATGTGTATCATGATTGTGCTGATTTCCTTTTATATTTACTTTAGATAATTAAACCCTGCTTGATCTACCCAAGGAGCGTGTATCTGGTCTTTCCATCAGTCTGAGCTTACAAGTAACACTGTCAATACAATGATCATGCACAGTCTGCTTCTCAGATTAGATAGGTAGGGCTTGTATATTTTGGAGAGGAATATAAAGATTTTTGTCTTCTGTCTAAGGCTAGAATTTATAGATAACTGCTAATGGTAGTATTTCTTAACCTAGAGCCAGGTACCATTTGGGGAAGAAAGGGCAATAAAGGCAGAGAGAGCAGCATAAGAAAGGTGAGGAGGCAGGAACATATAGAGCAATGTTGTACATCTCAGGAGCCTCCAAAATATGCCATATGGTTTACATCAAACTTCAAATGCAGACTTCCAACTTCTACAAGCTGAGGGAATAGGGGAAGGAAATGCTCTGAAGCAAACTTTGCCATGAGGAGAGTTTTTTTAACACCATTTATTTCTGGGTTCTCTTGCACTAAGAGGACAAGCAACATCTATAGCCAAATATAGAGTTAAAAATTTAACAACTAACTTTCTCTTTTAACTTATGCATTAAATCAAATAATGTACACATGCTGTTTCTCTCTGCTAACTATGCTGATAAGTGCTATATTGTTTGAATAGCTCTTCTTGAGTCACAGGTGCATAGGACCAAGCAGTCAGCAGAAAAACAGTCAGCACATCTTGACTGGAAGCAGACAACCGTAATGGCCAAGAATCACGGAAATATCAAAAGAAGTAGCGCCAGCCCAGAGAGGTCTCAGTCATGTAGTCCTGCCAACCCCACCCTCAAATTTCTCCTTAAACAGACCTACCCTCTTTCAGAGAGTAGGACACTAATTTTCAAGATGTTAGTCTGCTGCCCTCCTCATTTGCTGGCAAATTACTAAATTTCTCTTTCCTTTATCCTCAAAACTTTGTCCTCGTTATTCTCATTCGGCATCAGGGACAGGGACGGAATTTTCAGTTTTATATCCAGGTAGGTGCCACTAAACTCCCAAGACATCCCCATCTGCTGTTCTCCTTCATTCTCACTGCACAAGGATCGCCATCACATTTGACTCTAAGTGGGACCGTGACACAGTCCAGATGTTCATTTTCAATCATTTGAGACCTAAATTTGTCAACAAATATTTTCAAAGGGAACATTAGGGAAAACAATTATGTGCTAAATACGAATGTCTACTTCTCTCTTTGCATTGCCAATTCCCTCTCTGGTATTAATCACAGTTGCTAATATTCATGTCATCATCTAATAGAGTTCCCACTTCTGTCGATTTGCAACATATCATTCAAGTAGCAGCAATTTTCTTTTTTTAACCTCAAGATTTTTCTATCCTATATATATGCATCATAGAAAATAAGAAAGAGAAATGAAAGAAGGAAAGAAATATTGAGGGAAGGAGGGAGGGAGGCAGTTTTTAGTACTGCTTGATTAAATGGCTCAATAAAATCATTCTTCTTCTCTCTACTTTGCCCTCAGGATTACAAGATAGTTGAAGCAGTTCTGGGCTGAACATCCCAGCAAGACCAGAACCAGAAATAAAAATGGACCATATCTCCTTGTGTCTCCTTACTAGGAAGAGGAACTCTTTCCCAGGAGCCCAATAGCAAACTTCCCTCAGGTCTCACTGGCTGGAAATGGGTGACATGCCCTCTCCTAAACCAGTCGCTGATAAGAAGAATGGGACTACCAGAAAGACTTTATAGCTAAACCTTAAGCCTATCTGGATTCTATCCTAGAGTAAACATAAGGATTCTGTCAGTAAAAAAAAAAAAAAAAAAAAAGTTGAGGTGGGATGAATCTTGGTAAGAAATCAGTGGTATCTGATAATACAGAGTATTAACATTAAAAAAAGAACTTTGAAAAAATTTTTGATGAAGAGTTATTATTTAAAATTGCATTTATTTGACTACTAGTTTGCTTTAACATTTCCTCATATGTTCTGCTCTCTATTCTATCTTTTTAAACTCCTTTGGGAGGGCACAGCCCTTTTTGGTGGCAGTAAAATAGAAGAGAAGAAAGAAAGGAATCCAATCTGCAGACTGACATCGATATTAAAATCTCAAGGTAGTTTACAAGAGCCACCACGTCAGAAGTCTCTTTATAGTTGCCAAATCCACGAGTTTCATCCAAGCACTGCTGACTGCTCAGTAGAACAGGTGAGGCAATATGAATCCACAAAACATTATTTGCACTAACCATATCTTCATTGGCAGGTTGATGCCAATAGGACTAAGAAGTTTCGCAAGAAGTTTCTTAAGTTTTGCTGACAGCTCAATATTACTCCCTTGTAATTTCCTATTATAACGTGTTCTAGACCTCTCCCAAACTTGTGCCTAGAACTTCCCTAAAAGTAGAACAAGTTAGAGCACACATAGCTTCAACTCCAGTTACCCTTTGGCTTATTTTATTATGGGTTTTCTATTATAATATCATTAACTTAGGGAGTAACTGATGCCACTGATAGTGGAATCCACACACTATATTCTAATTAGACTATTAGCTCCATTAATTTGAACTCCATTGCAACAATAAATCCTCTGCAATGTCTCCTTATCTTAACCCGCTTTCTGCTAACATTTCCATGTTGCTAGTTAAGTACATTTAAATGATAATAACTAAATAATAATACATTTCCTTCTTTTGAAAAGATTTACCTTTTGAACAATAATAACATGTTCATTGGACAGTTATTGGTTTGCTTATCATTTGCTGATTTCTATATGGGCTATTTATATATTAAGAATATTGACTATATGTCTTTTTCTTATTTTATTTTTGTCTTTCAAACTTGATTAATGTGATAACACGTTTAGGAAGACTTTCCACTCTGAGATCAGGTATATCCACCTTCCTTTTCAAAGATCTTAAGCCTTCTGATTTTGCAGTAAATGTCAGACTTTATTTATGTGTATAATTATATATTTAGCTAATGAAAACCTTTCAAATACCAACAAGAAAATTACTTGGTGCAATACATTTAAATTGTAATAATAAATGAGGTCTTCCATGCACAGCATTGTCCTATTGATACTGTTCCTTTCTTTCACATTCATTTGGTCTCCCTGGATGACAACATCATTACTCACAGGTACTGCATCCACACCAATGACCACTAAATCCAGGTTTCCAGGTCAACATACAAAGGAATTCCCCCAGCCCATGAGAAGTAGGAGAACATTAGAGTTAGGAGGAAAGAACTGAGACTCAGGGGCAAAAGGATTAAAGGAAAGGTGACTGTTGTGAATGGTGAGCTAGCTCTGTCATTCGGAAGCTAGGGGTTAGCTCTATTTCATTAATCTTCTATTTGTTCTGGCCAAGGTCAAAGTGATTCCAGCCAGTCTGCCATAGCAAAAAAAAAAAAAAAAAAAACTATTTAGAATCAGAAAATAAAGAATTGTGGGGAGGCTGAAGAAGGAAAATATTATTCATGACTTTTTCTCAAAATGTGCATTGGTGGAGAAACCAGCAATCAGGGATCTCATAATAACTAAAGAATACACACCTACTTAACTGCCATAATTACAATTCATGAACTGAAAGGGAGGAAAGAGGTTTTCAAGAGTCTTTTCCCTCTGAGTATATGTCTTAAATATCTATTTTTTACATAAAGTGATTGGTACACTGATAGTATTTAAAAAACTATTTTCTATTTGAAATTAAAACCTGCAAATCAAAATAGAGAGATCAGTTAGGCTTAATTTTCCAGAGATAAATCAATGAAATTCTTCAACTATTCTCACATGGTACTCTGAGGGTTTTCATAGAAATTAATTTAAAAGTGAGAGAATTCAGGATACAGATGTTTGAGGTTGTTTTGTTTTTACTGAATTACTGACTAAACTGATTGGTTTAATATTCCATATGTTCTATGAGGGGAGGCACAGGGGAAACGTTATTGACAATTTAAACTTAAGAAAATAGACACCTCAAAATAGTTGAAAAGGCTGGACTAAGGACACATAGCTAGAAAGGGGCAGAATCAGACTGGAAAATCAGGTTTTCAGATTCTAATCTTGGTGTTATTTCTACTCTACATTTCTTTTACTATAAAATCCTTATTTTATAGGATTTTTATACTAAGGCAATAATAAATAATCTGAATTTTAATGGCTTAGTAATACTGGAGCACTAAGAAATAAGGTTGAGGATATGAGAAGATCAAAGAAGAAATAAGTTGTCATCATACCCTTTCATTTAATCAGTATGGCTTTGAATCAAAGAGAAAAGAGGAAGGACCCTGTAAAAAGCTGGTGTGTGACATTCAAAATTCTAGAGTTAGCTATCCTCGATTTTAAAAAGAAAAAAACCCCCAAACTTCTAACCATTCTCTTAGAGGAAGGCTCAACAGAAGAACATGGGCTCTGTCACAAAGCTGATCTGGGTTCAAGATCTAGCTCTGCCACTAACTCATTATGTACCTTTGGGTTAAGCTGATTTTCTAAGCCCTATTTTCCTCATCTAGACAATGGAGAAAAATAAAGCAGTTACCTTATAGGGTTGTTAAGGATTAAATGCAATATATGTAAAGCATTTAACACAGTGCCAGGCACAAGGTAAACACAGTGATGATCCCTTATTTTGGTTTAGTCACACTAAAGAGTACAGATAGTTCCATGAGGCTGCTCCATGATGGCAGGGGAAAGGCTCAGCTCAAGAACCTGGAATCCCATTCCTTTCTACTTCCTTGATCTTGGATCAGAGAGTAAACCCAGAAGTTTTATCCATGGTGATCACATAATTTGGCGACAGAGGGAAGTCTGACTTAATTTGCTGTTTAATCTTGAATACAGTAATTTCATCTGATTCCTTAGCTGTGAATTGAGGATACTGATAAGATCTCAATGAGTTGTTTTGAGGGCTACATAAAATAGAGGGAAAAGAGATGGTATTTTTGCATAAAACATGGGTTATAATTATTTACCTGCAGACATATGAATGGTATTACTATCAGCAGAGCCTCCTTCTCCTGCTATTACTACAATTTTTCAAGGCTCATTTACCTGACAGCCATCTCCTCTTCCCAGGGCAGTTCTAGGCTTCTTTATTATGACCAAAACAGACTTGTTCATTGGATATAATCACCCGGGATTCTGAAATGCCATGGTGACTCCTGCTTTATGCATTAACCAGACCATTACAGTTACTGAGTAGCAGCACCAGTTCACAATCTGTGAACTCTTAAAGGTTATAAGATTCACTTCTCATCTCTCTCTTCAATCCAAGCACAGAGTCTAACACTGAGAATTAAGTCCAGAAACAGTAGGTTGGTTCAGATTATGGAAGCCTTTTGTACCATAAACAAAAATCTGGATTTTTCTTTGGTGGTTGGTAAAGAGTAGCTGAAAGCTGTGAAGCACAGAAATGACATGGTCATTTTTGTGTATTAGAAAAATCACTTTGGAAGTTGTGTGGAGATTAGCAGGAGGCTTGGTCTGGAGGTATGACCTGCATAATCAATACCATCAAGAGAAGAGGAAATATGTTAAGAATTCTGCCTAATAAGGAAGGCAAGTATTGAAAAGAATCTTTAAAATATTTCTATCAATATCCTTAACATTTCAACTTAATTATGTTCAAGTACATAGAGTGGAGGCCAGTGTCATGAAACAAACTTTTCTCTGACATGAGTGATCTTAAAATACACACACACACACACGCACACACACACACACACACACACACACACACAACAATGATGCCTCAAAATACAACATGGAGCTTTTTAGTTCCAGTCTTTTTCTTGCAGCAGAGTCAATCTAAGTGCTGGCTGAAAACGGGAAAAATCTAGGAATTAAAGAAAACCAGTTTTCCCCATCCAGATAATTCATGGGTTTCCAATATCATATCTACTAGCAAATAGCTATCGAAAATAATGTAAATTGTTTTTGAAACTTTCTCCTCTGTGAGTTCTCGAAAGCTTAAAAATATACTAGGCTAGAAAATTACTTCCTAGTGATGTAAGTTCTTGTCTTAAGGTCAAAATATATATAGGAATGAACTGACAGCTTGCTTGTATAACCCCATGCTAGAATTCAAAAGGACAAATCTGATTTTTAAAAAACCATCTTAATTTTAAAATCTACACTTGGCTGCTAATAATATACAATTAACTCCCTCTTAAAATCAAAGGAATTAAATTGTATGACATTGAGTTTCAATTCTGGTTTATAATTTAAACTGAAAAAGTCTTATTTACATTGTCAAAAAGGTATCAGGGAGCAGTTTAGATTTTTCCAAATATAATTTCTGAAATAAAAGCCTGATTATATTTTGTTTAAACAAGTTACATCTCCATATACTGATTGAGAGTTTCTGATCTTCCAATCAGTGGATACTCAAAAGTTTTCATTTGCACTATTTGAAAAGAAAGTCTTGGTATGCAAAGTAGATTTGCAACTAAACAAGACTATAGGTGAATAGGATAATCTGCTTTAGAAAAGAAGTTTCTTGGGAGCAGGGTCTAGTTTTGGTCATCTTTGTCACCTCTATGGACATGCCATGCATATAGCAGATACCCAGCAAATGTTTGCTCAACTGAAATACTTCATTAAATAGAATGTTTTGTGTGAAGATGGATGCTGCTAACCATAAATGAACCTTTTTTTTTACAGCAAATAACTCAATTTCGTTTCTTTTTATGGCTGAGTAATATTCCATTGTATGTATGTGCCACATCTTCTTTATCCATTCATCTGTTGATGGATACAGGTTGCTTCCATGTCCTGGCTGTTGTAAATAGTGCTGCAATGAATATTGTGATACATGACACTTTTTGAATTATGGTTTTCTCAGGGTGAACCTCTTTTTATTGCATCAAGTTAAAAGTATTTACTTAATAGTTCTAGTTATTTTTAAAAATCGCATTAAAATTCTACAATTTAGGGGCTTCCCTGGTGGCGCGGTGGTTGAGAGTCTGCCTGCCGATGCAGGGGACGCGGGTTCGTGCCCCGGTCCGGGAAGATCCCACATGCCGCGGAGCGGCTGGGCCCGTGAGCCATGGCCGCTGAGCCTGCGCGTCCAGAGCCTGTGCTCCGCAATGGGAGAGGCCACAACAGTGAGAGGCCCGCGTACCGCAAAAAAAAAAAAAAAATTCTATAATTTAGGTTTATCACTAGTCAGACTGACTCTCCTTAGATAATTATTTCTTTAAGTTTTAAAGAAGAGTATAAAATAAATTTCTAAAATGGATTCACTCATTTTTCTTGAAAGAAAAAAAATTTATGAAAAAACACTTTTCTAGTTGAAATAAAAGAGAACTGTCAGCTCTGTTAGAGCCAGTAATAAAGAGCCAATCCTTTCTAGATGTTGGTATTGAGTTGGCACTGTTTCATGGACTTACCTAAGGATTTTAACAATGAAAAAAGTCATTAAAAGATAGCTTATATTAGTTGGTTCTATTATTGGAGTATGGTCTGTTGGCTCAAATGTATGTCATCAATGGCAATGAAAAACCTAATTCACTCTGACACAGTTATAAATGGATGTGGACTTTTGAGGGCCCTGAAGTACAATATGATTAGACCTGCTCTTGGTCAAAATTAAATCTTATCAAAAAATTGGGGGGAAAATATAAAATCATTTTAACTGAAATACATTTTTTATATTTTATTTGAAATTTTGTATAAAGAACATATTCATTAGCACAGGATTAAATTTGCTCAAGTAACACATAAAGTCATTTTGGCTAGAGTTTATGAAATACAGGAAGGTTTTCAAGCAAATAATATTCATAAGACTGTACGACTTTGTTAGCATTCATTAAGACTGCTTTTATGCATTAAAAAGGTGGCTGTAAGCCAGCTTTCCATCTTACATTAAAAATATAAGATACACATGAATACAACAGCTTATGTATTTAATTCAAAATTCATTTCCTTGCTGTCAAGTGGCAAAAGAAATGGAAGGAAAATTTTTGAAAAGTTATACTATGTTCAATATTTGTAATTCCTGTTCATTATGACTAAACTATAGAAACTATAAATTTTTTCCAGTAAACTGTTACCCAGTTTTAACTGTTTAAACTGTTATTAGTTTTCTGTCTGTTCCTTTTATCTTTCATTCTTTTGACAACCACGTTAACAGCATTTCCATGATGCCATTTTTACCAGTCTACGATGTGACAGCTAAGCCTCACTAAATTCTTCATAACACTAAGAAATCACAATTGCATAATGCAATTTAAACATGGTGAAAATGTAGGCTTTTCTAAAAGAGAAAATAGAAAGGTAAGAATGTCCTTGTAAGTCTATCTTATAATAAATTTCATGTGAATTAGCTTCCTATAAAATAAACGAATTTAAGTGAATAACGAAACAAAATGTAATTTAAAATATCTGACAATACTGCATGTACTGATGGTAATTTTTGCCATTCAGTCTAAAATGGAATAACGGAATAAGAACCTCAGAATTCTACATTACAATTTTCCTTACAATGAGGCATTTTAACTTTAATAAAATACTTCAACACATGTTAAGAATAAAAGTCAACTAACATTCCTTCTTATAATACCTCATTAATAGCTAATAAATGGTTAGTTCAGTTAAAAACTCTACAGTTGCTAAATCATTGCCTTTATTTATTAAATTATACAGCAAAGAAACATTATCTCTATTAATTTATTGCCCAAGATTTTTGCATGATCCCATGTTAAGAATGAAACATCTTGGGGGAGTGACCAAGATGGTGGAGTAGGAAGACCCTGAGCTCATCTCCTCTCACAGGCACACCAAAATTGCAACTATTTACCGAGCAATTATCCATGAGAGGGACCTGAAAACCATCAGAAAAGATCTTCTCAAGAATATAAAGAAGATCTAAGAATATAAAGAAGGAACCACATGAAATGGGTAGGAGGGGCAAAGACATGGTATAATCAAGACCCAGACCCCCCAGGTGAGCAACCCGTAAATGTGAGAATAATTACAATTGCAGAGGTTCTCCCCAAGGAGTGAGGGGTCTGAGCCCTACATCAGGAGCTCCCCAGACCCAAGGTCCTACATAGTAAGATGAGCCCCCAGAATATTTGGCTTTGAAGGCCGGTGAGGCTTGATTTGGGGAGAGCCAGAAGACTATGAGAAATAGACTCCACTCTTTTTTTTTTGCGGTACACGGGCCTCTCACTGTTGTGGCCTCTCCCGTTGTGGAGCACAGGCTCCAGAAGCGCAGGCTCAGCGGCCATGGCTCACCGGCCCAGCTGCTCTGCGGCATGTGGGATCTTCCCGGACCAGGGCACGAACCCGTGTCCCCTGCATCGGCAGGCGGACTCTCAACCACCGCGCCACCAGGGAAGCCCTATACTCCACTCTTAAAGGGCACACACAAATCTCACATGCTTCAAGACCAAGGGCATAAGCAGTAATTTGAAGGCAGCCTGGGTCAGACCCACTTCTTGATCTTGGAGAGCCTCTGGGAGAGGAAGAAGGCAGCTGAAACTCACTCTGGGGACATGGATGCTGGCAGCAGCCATTTTTAGGGAGCTCATCCCACCACAAGTACACTGGTGCTGGTAAGTGCCATTTTGGAACCCTCCCTCTAGCTTATTAGTGCTGGGACCTAGTCCTGCCCACTAGCTGGTGGGCACCAGTCCTGGGACACTCCGGGCCAGGAAGCTAGCTGGGTGGGAACACAACCCCACCAACCAGTAGGCTGGCTGCTATAGGACCCCCCAAGATTCCAGCCACCCTGGGACTTGGCACCATCCACCAGAGGACGCAGGACCCAGCCCCAACCCCAAGTGCAAATCAAAACTACAATGTGATACTACCTCACACCTGTCAGAATGGCTATTATCAAAAAGACAACAAATAAGTGTTGGCGAGGATGTGGAAAACAGGGAACCCTCATGCACTGTTGGTGGGAATGTAAACTGGTGCAGCCACTATGGAGAACAGTATGGAGATCCCTCAAAAAACTAAAAATAGAACCACCATACAATCCAGCAATTCTACTCCCGGGTATTTATCCAAAGAAAACAAAAACACTAATTAGAAAGGATATATGTACTTCTATGTTCATTGCAGCCTTATTTACAATAGCCAAGATATGGAAGCAACCCAAGTGCCCAACAATAGATGAATGGATAAAGAAGATGTGGTATATATTCACAATGGAATATTACTCAGCCATAAAAAAGAATGAAATCTTGCCACTTGTGACAACATGGATAGCCCTAGAGGTATTGTGCTAAGTGAAATAAGTTAGACAGAGAAAGACAAATACCATATGATTTCATTTACGTATGGAATTTAAAAAACAAATGAACAAACAGAATCAATGTCATAGATACAGAGAACAAACAGGTGTTTACCAGAGGGGAGAAGGGTGGGGGGAGGAGGGAAATAAGTGAGGGACATTAAGAAGTACAAACTTGCAGCTACAAAATAAATGAAGGAAAAAAAGAGAAACCTGACCTCACTTTTTTTTTTTTTAATCTGTGTTGTGACTTTAATTTCTTTTTTTTTTTGGTAATAAAAAGTTGACTTTTTAATTTGAATTTGTCTTTTTTATTTATTGGTCTGAAAGGCATTTCAAACATATTATAATAATATATTGGTGTAATTTAATTGGTGCAACATGCTTTATGGCTCCAATCAAAATTGGTTTTCATTCATTTGATTGGTTTGAGCCCAGGATAGCCTACAGGGAAAAAGAAAGCTGGATAACCACCCAAAGTGTTTGTATTTTCATTGGAAACTGATTTTTGTTTTGTTTTATTGTTTCTGTTTTTATTTTTAAATTAAATAAACTGCCATGAACTAAAAAAAAAAAAAAAAAGAGTCACGAGTATGAAATGTACAATGTGGGGAGTATAGTCAATAGTTATATAATATCTTTGTAGGGTGACAGATGACAATTAGTGGTGATCATTTTAAAATGTAGAGAAATATCGAATCACTATGTTGTGTACCAGGAACTAACATAGTGTTACAGGTCAATTATACTTCAAACACAAACAAACAAACTCATTAAAAAAGAGATCATATTTGCAGCCAACAGAGGTGAGGGGTGGGAGGGAGGGAGGGTTAGATGAAGGCAGTCACAAGTACAAAGTTCCAATTATAAAATAAATAAGTACTTGGGATGTAATGTACAATTTGATAAAGATAATTAACACTGCTGTATGTTATAAATGAAAGTTGTTAAAAGAGTAAATCCAAAGTGTTCTCATCAAAAGGAAAAAGACTTTCTTTTTCTATTTCTTTAATTTTGTGTCTGTCTGAGATGATGGATGTTCACTAAACCTACTGTAGTAATCATTTCATGATGTATGTAGGTCAAATCATTATGTTGTACACCTTAAACTTATACAGTGCTATATATCAATTATATCTCAATAAAAAAATGAAAAAATATTTTAAAAAATCTTACCTGCAAATAAAATATGTTGTCATAATACACACACAAAAATCAACTTTTGCTTTATTTGTGATTAGTGACTTACATGTAACAAATCCAAAAACATCTCAGTAAGACTGTTGTATGAATCTAGATAGAAATCTCTGCTGTCAATGTGGTTGTATGTTGAAATTTCTTAGAGTTAAACACCTTTCTTTTTTAGTTAAAAATCCATCGACTAATGATTTGTGGCTTTACGCCAAATTTCTTTTTTATGTACACTTCAAATGAATGATTGTGCCGAATGACAATTCATAAACTTGGCAAATGTACAAGTAAAGGCCAGAAACAAAAAAACCCACGTTAATCCTATCTATAAAATATACGGTCCCTGAAAAACAAGTAAAAAGTTAATAGTTCCTTTGTATATAATGCAAAAGTAAAATCTGAAAGAAACTTGTTTTGTCACCACTTTAAAGTAACAAGACATAAATGTATTGTTTAAATAAAATACTGGTAAATAATTAATACTGTTTAATAACTTACCGTGTAAATAAAATAAATTCTTTAATAAAATAACCTGTTTAAATAAGAGTAATTATGCAAACCTATGCCATAGACCTCTTTACCCTAAGTGCAGGTCCACAGCACACTGAGATTTTTAAGGGGGTCAGATAGCATAACTGTTCCTGTAAATGAGTTAATTCTAAGAGGTAATTAATTAAAGTAGAGAAGTGGCATTTGAACTGGGCCTTTATTTGTTCATTTGACAAATGCTGAAGTGCTTACTATGTTCAGGTAATATGCCAGGTACTAGGAAAACAAAGATGAAATGGATTCCCTCATTTTATTATGTGATAAAACTCAAAACTGTGTGTGTATAGATACATGTATGTGCTCAATTTACTTATGTATGTATAACTAAACATAGTATAAAGTAAGGAGAGCACCCTTGAAAAATGGGTGGATTTCAACAGAGAAGCATAAACCCCTTCAATGGCTCCCTGCAACCCTTTCAGAAAAATTTCAACTGCCAAAGTATGGTCTCAAGTTTCCTCACGATTCAGCCTCTAACTAAATTCCTAGGTGAGTTCCTCTACAGCTTCTTTATCTATGCTACATGTTGGCTATTCTATCCTTTCTTATTTTTTTCCATTTCTTTTCTTTCATTCATCTATCCATACATTTACATATTAATTGAGAGCCCATTATATGCAAGGCAAGGTACAGATACACAGCACTGAACAGGAAAAATAGGGTTCTAGCCCTTGTGGAGTTACATTCTATAGAATGATAAAGATATTGAACTAATTAGACAACTGTTAATTGCATTTAATATATACTACAAGGAAAAAATACAAGAGTCTTGAGTATATAATTAGAGCTTTAGTCCTTTTTTCCTTTTAGGTATTTGACTTCATGTGTAGTAACAAATATGCTACATGCCTTGGCAAAACACATACATGACAGAGGATGCTAGATAAGTTCTTAAAACATTCAGGGGCCTGTCATGATAGTGAAACTTCTAAGAGTCCAGTAGTCTGGGGCATGTCACAATATTTCTATCAACGTGAAGGACAAGTTGCTTCATCTTGTACACTCTACCACTGAGAGACATATGGGCCACTTTAGATTCAGGAGACAATATGTAGTCTATTCAAATGTTCTAGTTGGAATAATTGACTGAGTAACTCATAGTTTTGAGTGGATCCCAGAGCTTCCATGCAAGCTGATTTTGGGCCATATGACTGAGAAGATCCAGTGGTAGCAAAAAAATTTTTTTAAATGTCATGGCAACACTCTTAGGGTTTTGGAAAAAAGCCTGTCCTCTACTATTAATAAATATTAGCCTTTTGAGAAACAGTTCTGGGTTTGCTACTGGGCTTCATGACTAAATACCTGACCAAGGGACACCACGTAACCATGTGACATGAGCTGTCCTTGGTGAGCTGTTCAGTGTGGTACAAAAAAGAAAAAAGAGGATACAGAAAGTAAGAAAAATTGGAACTAAGCAATCATGCTCATAGCTGACATCCAGGTGAAAGCAATACTAAATCTGAAATCACTTCACAAATACTTTCAGGTCAGTAAAAGTTATTAGCTTGGCCTTCTTTCAATTTCTGAGACATGCTGTGTAAACTCTCTTCTTCTTAAGGACTTCACACATACTGTTTCCACTAGTGGTGAGGCTCTTCCCCTGCTTTTCACAGGGCTGGTTCCTTCTTATCTTTCAGGTCTCAGCTTAAATATCACCACCTGGAATAGGTTTCCCTGACCACACTGTCTAAAGCTCTGCTCTTACTCCACACTGTTATCATCTAGCATGGTGCCTTGCTTTTACCTTTTGTGTCATGTATTATAATTTTTCCTTATACATTTTTCTGTTTACTTGAATATTGTGTATCTCTTCCATTAGATGGTAAGTCCTACAAGAAGGCAAGAATAATGTCTGTTTTTCTCACCACCATATACCTAGCAGCAAGCACAATGTCTTAAACACAGTAACATTCATTAAAATTTGTGGAATAAATAAGTACAATTACTTGGAGTCTCATCCCTCAGAGGTGGTATTTAACCTTCTCCTCCTATGAACCCAATACACAACATTTTGCACTGTTCTTTTTTGCACACTGATGGTGATTTTGCAGACTTACCATAGAAATTCAAGTGCCTAAAGCCAGAAGATGTTAATTGGGGAGTTACTCTTTGGCATTCCTTCCTAAAACTCAGACTGTCAGTCTCTATAAATACTACACTACAAGTTAGGGCATAATTCAACATTTAACAAAGAAAGTTCATCATTTCCTATGGGTGATTTTGGCCTGTTGTTAATTTTGATAAGTGTCAGAGGTGGCTTAAAACATGGAAATAGGAATAAACTGAGAAATATGGTATATTTTTATTATAAAATTTCTGAGTTGAAAAATTAGCTTAAGAAGTGAGGTGAAAGAAGAGGAGATATAGCTCTGTCTTACTTTTAGGCAGTTACCGAAGAAGTCTCAACTAAACCTCTTTGGTAGTAAAAATGAAGTTTTTACTACCCTCCTAAATTTTCAGTTATGATTTTTTAACCTAAGTCTATTACATGATTCTCATATTTACACTGAAGAATAAGAAAAACACAAAGCAAAAAAATAACTCCTTAAGAATGTACTCATATTAGGATACTTCTTTCCCTTAGTCATCCACTAAATGGCATATTACTAAGAAATTCCTAGAAAAATTTGACATCTTCAGTACATGAGAAACATTGAATCCATCATAGAAACATACCCATCTCCCTAGCTGTTTCCACATGCAAGGCCTGGATTGGCTCTTTTTCTCTCCAGACATTTTCTCCTGTTCTTTTCTGAATATTACATCATGGGTTTCCTGGGCCTCTGTGGTAGGGAGAAGAGGATAAAGGAAAAGGATGACAGTTTGGAACTATCAAATGTCAAGAAAAATAAAGCACCAGTTACTCAGCAACAAAAAACATAATATGCAACTAGTATCTTCATTTCTCTATCATCATGGATTCCAACATCAGTACTAACTGATCATTTAAAGTCACTGTCATGATAAGCATCTTTATAACATTTACCTACTTTGTCTGGTCAAAAAAAGTTCATGTTTTGATTAGGAAATTAATTGTAATAGCAGTATAATTC
The DNA here is from genome assembly GCF_003031525.2 of Neophocaena asiaeorientalis asiaeorientalis. NCBI lineage: Eukaryota > Metazoa > Chordata > Mammalia > Artiodactyla > Phocoenidae > Neophocaena > Neophocaena asiaeorientalis. The sequence goes on from NW_020172625.1 coordinate 10,093,010, forward strand.
TCTTTAGAATATTAAACAATAGAGTTTCATTTTGAAAGTTAGTATTAAGCTTCATCTTAGTTTACTATTGTGTTTTTTGTTTTTTGTTTTTTTTAATTAATTTATTTATTTATCTTTGGCTGTGTTGGGTCGTCGTTGCTGCGCATGGGCTTTCTCTAGTTGTGGCGAGCAGGGGCCACTCTTCATTGCGCTTGTAGGCTTCTCATTTCAGTGGCTTCTCTTGTTGCGGAGCATGGGCTCTAGGCTCACGGGCTTCAGTAGTTGTGGCACATAGGCTTAATAGTTGTGACACATGGGCCTAGTTGCTCCGCGGCATGTGGGATCCTCCCAGACCAGGGATCGAACCCGTGTCCTCCACAATGGCAGGTGGATTCCCAACCACTGCGCCACCAGGAAGTCCCACTATTGTGTTTTAATACTGATTTACCTGTAATGATGTTGTGTCAACTCACAGAAATAAGTTATAATTTGTATAGTACTTCCCAGTTTAAAGGTGCTATCACATGCATTTTCTTATCTTTATCTCAACAATTATAATAGTGAATTGTTACAGGGAACAATATTCAATATCTTATAATAACCTATAATGGAAAATAATCTGAAAAAAATATATATATGTGTGTATGTATATATAACTGAATCACTTTGCTGTACACCCAAAACTAACACAATATTGTAAATCAATGATACTTTAATTATAAATAAATAGTAACAATAGAAAAGAATAATGAAGTACTAGATATATCAACTAAGTACAAGAATAGATGTCATTTGCAATTCATGATTTTGTGACTTTAAAAAAAATAGTTCTTGATCATACATGAAGTTTTGTATTTGGGAAAATAAACCTACACACACTGAGGCAAAATGTACACCAAAACTCCCCTAAGTTTAATGTACATGTCTTTTTAAATTCATTTATTAATTTCTATTCCTTTTCTTGAAATGGTTTTTAATAAAAACTTTACAGATAACATTACTCCTACTGATTTTTCTTAAGAATTCATAAAAAGACATTGATATTGTGAGTTCTTGACTAGTATTATATTTCCCTTCTCCTATTTCTTTGTAAGTTCTTTGATTTTAAATTTCAGGAGTGATTAAGGTTGAGGTTTGGTATACTATAAGTATATATTTAGTCACAATGGTAATATTATAATGAAGCACTTAAAATTGAGCACTTAATTATTTTAATGGAGGAAATAAACTTGTTGTTTTTGTAATAATAGCACATGGTAAAAACATGTTTAGTACTATTTACACTCTATCTTGCATAATGTTACCATAGTAAAATGGACTTCAATCCAAATAATGGAGTAAATAAATGACACATCATAGTGATAAAAGTGGAATAATACAGAGCAAAGATGAAAACAGATTATAAGGTCATCTACAACTCTGCACAAAGGTAATTACAGTTGACCCTTGAACAATAAGAGTTTTTTTTTTGCAGTTTATTGATTTTATTTGAATTTTATTTTATTTTTTATACAGCAGGTTCTTATTAGTTATCTATTTTATACATATTAGTGTATAGATATCAATCTCAACCTCCCAATTCATCCCACCACCCCATCCCGCTTTCCCCCCTTGGTGTCATACGTTTTTTCTCAACATCTGTGTCTCTATTTCAGCCTGCAAACAGGTTCATCTGTACCATTTTACAACAAGAGTTTAAACTGTACAGGTCCACTTATACACAAATTTTTTTTTCAATAGTAAATACTACAGTACTGTGATCCAGGTTTGGCTGAATCCCCAGATACTGAACCACAGAAAAGGAGGAATTGGAACCAGGGATATGGAGGGCTGACTGTAAATTATACTCAGATTTTTGACTGTGTGGAGGGTCAGCTCCCCAAACTCTCATGTTGTTCAAGAGTCAACTGTACTAGGTCTGTCATTAAAACAACCTTGGTGTCTTTCTTCCCACCAGCGCCCTCAACACATACATTAGGTTTTTCATTGTAGAAAGTCTGGAACAACCAGAGTAATATAAAGAATGTATATTTATAGGTCTTAATTATCTCTAGTAGTTCTATCATATGGAGATAACCATTGTTAACATTTTAGTTTATAACATCCCAGTCTAATACTTATATATATAATTATATTTATATTATGTACAATTTGCTTTGTATATGATGAAATAAAATTCATTTTTTATGGCAAGATGAGAAAAGTTTAAACATAAAATTTTCCTTTGCCTGGTTGTGCTTCCTCCCTCCCCTTTAGCATGTGTTGTGAATTTGTGTTAGCCAGACCTCCTCAGGAGATAATGTTCCTTCTTAACCTCACAAAGAGTCACAACTCCTTCAGAAAGAAAATAACCTTCCTTCTTAATCTTGTAAGGGGCCATGATAACCCATGACCACTACTCGCTTTGTATGTGTAGATTTGGATTGTGTAAACTGTCAATGATACATTATTTGACGTATCACACCTTGTCTCAAAAACTTATATAACTGTGCATTGAACTCTAATAAGTGGAACAGTTCTCAGAGCTTCCTGAAAGACTATCTCCTGGGTTATAATCCTCAGGTTGGCTTGAATAAAATTTTCCATTTCTTTCTTAGATCAACTATTGAATAATTTTTTGTCAACATCTATATATGTTAATGCAAGTTCATGTGCTCAACGCATAGTGAGGCCAAACAAACTGAAACTTCGGAGTGTGGAGCAGAGAAAGGTTTACTGCAAGGCCATGCAAGGAGATGAGGTGGCTCAGGCCCTAAAAAGCCCTGAGCTCCCCAAAGGGTTCCTGCAAAGGACTTTTAAAAGCCAGGTGAGGGAGGGGGGTTGCAGGGTATGTGATCAGCTTATGCATAGTTCTCTGATTGGCTGACAGTGGGGTAGCAGGGTGGTGTCACAGGGTTAACATTATCAGTCCTTAAGCTCCAGGAGGCCTGGGGCTATGTGCTCAAGGTCAAGTAGTTTCTTCCATTTGTTGAGGGGGGTGGGGGATGTTCACATCTGGAAAACAACTCAGGAAATTTGCATCAAATACTACTATCTAGGTACTTCATAGAGGAGCTAAAGCAGAGGATATGGGGGAAGGCCTGTCCTGGGAAGGCCCCATGGGGTCCTTCTCGGTTACATATATAACTGTCTTATATGCTGTTTTGGTACTTGTTTTTGTCATTATATATCTACCTTTTCCTCCATCATCAAATAGTCTTCTAAAATATGAAAGGAATGATTTGGGGGAGGGTATGGGAGAACTGTCAAATACATTCACAGGACTGTCAAATAGTCTCCTAAAATATGAAAGGCGTGATTTTGGGGAGATTAAATTGTAAGCGAGTTATGGTTGCTTAAAAATCAATCTCTAAGAAAATTATTATGCATAAGAGTTGCCTAATTAACAAATAAATATATCCATGTTTTTATTAACATATACTTTAAAAAACTTCTTATATTACAAAAATTATATTTTGTTCTTCGTGTTACTTAGAAAATAAAATTCTCCTATAAATATACTTCCTCCTAAGCATTTGCTACATATTCTCCTAGTTACAGTGAGCTTTTAAATGACTAAACAGTATTTTATCATATAGATTTACTGTAATTTAATCAATCCCCAAAGTTGGGCATTTAAGCTATTTAAAATATTTCATTATTAGTAAGTGTATTTTGCAGATCCCTGAACATAAATCTTTGAATCCTTCAACAAAATCATGCTAAATTCATCATATCCTATTCTTATAAACATATCATTATTAAAGTCACATGAATTTCAATTCTCCTTTGAACCTCAGCTTCCTTATCAGCAAAATAAGGGGACTGGGTCACAGTCCTAGTATGCTCTAACTATAAAAAATTCAAGTTCTAAACATAGCAGATCTTTAATAATTGGGTGAAACAATTTGTGAACTCTTAGAAGAATCATGAGACATATAATTCACACCTTTCAAATGAAGGTAGTGTGTGTGTGTGTGTGTGTGTGTGTGTGTGTGTGTGTGTGTGTGTTGGAAGGGGACACACCGAACCATATAGGATGTTATCTTCCTGGAACATCAATTTCACTTCAAGATTTGGGAATAAAGTTTGCTGTTGCTGTTGTTTTTCCTGTTAAATATATTAGAGTGAAATACAAAAATCACACTAATTTTTAAGATAAAAATAAATTCTTTGAAAAAAATGTCATATTTCTGAGTGTGTCCTTTAAGCTCTGCCCCAGAAGTCAGGATGTATTTTCCACTTTTATCAGGAAAGGATGCAAGGCTCTGATTAATAGAATAGGAAGAAGACTTATCAGTGAACTCAAACCATTTCAGAACTGACTACATTTTAAGAGTAATCAGGACATTTGAAGTTGTCTTTGGCCCTGGAATCTAAACACAAATTCACTCCACTGACTCATTTGAGAACTTGTCAATATGTTAAGGTTTGTTTGACCTTACTAAATCAAACCTGTCCATCTTGCTTTTCTATAATTTTATGAAACTTCTAGCTCATTTCTTTTAAAACCAGAAGGCCAAAGTCCTTACAGCAGGTGTAGCCTTTCTAAACGTACCCACAGGGAGTATCGACCACTGAATATAATTTATATTTCTCATTCACTGCTTTATAATTTTGCATCCAGTGGATGGTTTTTACTTTCACAATCATCAACCCTACTTCAAAACTCCTAGTTACAGTGAGCTTTTAAATGACTAAACAGTATTTTATCATATAGATTTACTGTAATTTAATCAATCCCCAAAGTTGGGCATTTAAGCTATTTAAAATATTTCATTATTAGTAAGTGTATTTTGCAGATCCCTGAACATAAATCTTTGAATCCTTCAACAAAATCATGCTAAATTCATCATATCCTATTCTTATAAACATATCATTATTAAAGTCACATGAATTTCAATTCTCCTTTGAACCTCAGCTTCCTTATCAGCAAAATAAGGGGACTGGGTCACAGTCCTAGTATGCTCTAACTATAAAAAATTCAAGTTCTAAACATAGCAGATCTTTAATAATTGGGTGAAACAATTTGTGAACTCTTAGAAGAATCATGAGACATATAATTCACACCTTTCAAATGAAGGTAGTGTGTGTGTGTGTGTGTGTGTGTGTGTGTGTGTGTGTGTGTTGGAAGGGGACACACCGAACCATATAGGATGTTATCTTCCTGGAACATCAATTTCACTTCAAGATTTGGGAATAAAGTTTGCTGTTGCTGTTGTTTTTCCTGTTAAATATATTAGAGTGAAATACAAAAATCACACTAATTTTTAAGATAAAAATAAATTCTTTGAAAAAAATGTCATATTTCTGAGTGTGTCCTTTAAGCTCTGCCCCAGAAGTCAGGATGTATTTTCCACTTTTATCAGGAAAGGATGCAAGGCTCTGATTAATAGAATAGGAAGAAGACTTATCAGTGAACTCAAACCATTTCAGAACTGACTACATTTTAAGAGTAATCAGGACATTTGAAGTTGTCTTTGGCCCTGGAATCTAAACACAAATTCACTCCACTGACTCATTTGAGAACTTGTCAATATGTTAAGGTTTGTTTGACCTTACTAAATCAAACCTGTCCATCTTGCTTTTCTATAATTTTATGAAACTTCTAGCTCATTTCTTTTAAAACCAGAAGGCCAAAGTCCTTACAGCAGGTGTAGCCTTTCTAAACGTACCCACAGGGAGTATCGACCACTGAATATAATTTATATTTCTCATTCACTGCTTTATAATTTTGCATCCAGTGGATGGTTTTTACTTTCACAATCATCAACCCTACTTCAAATGCTCTTCATATGTTTACATTAAACATTGAGTTTGCTTTTAAAAAAAAAGTTTCTAAAAGACTTCAAGGATTAAGTAAAAAGAAACAAAAGCAGCTGGAGTTTTTCTAACACAGTGGTTGAAAGAAAATCTGATACATGAAAATTTGAATTACAGCATTTCAAAATCCAAATGGACTAGAATGCCACTTTTTCTTATAAAAATTATTTGTAGCAAGGCAAATAGCTATTAAGAGCAAACCTTGCCAGGGACTTGGTTTTTTAACTCCCAAACTAACACGCAACGTTCATAGGACACCAAATGATGTGCAAAGCAAGGTACACTCGATGTAGAAAATCTAAAAAATACCTCTGTACTTCTACTCCCTATATGGAGAGAGCAAATAACTTTTCCTTTCCTTTCCTTTTTCTTCCTTTAATCCATTTATTAAATTTTTTAAATTAACTTTTTGAAAGCATCTGCTTAGTGGCCGAAATTGGCACGCAGGTACAAAAGCTTGAAGTCACCAATACGGTCCAACTGGGCCTCATTCCGCCAAGGGTGTCTCTGGACGGCCTCATCCCTCCAACTAAGAAAATACAGGGAACAAGCTCTCAGAACGCCAAGGGACTAACTGCTTAAGAGGATCTTCACTCTCGGTTAAACTTTCCTCCAGGAGCATTCTGGGACTGCCTCCTTTCCAGAACAGCTGAGGACAGGTGCTCTGGGCGGGGTATTCAGGTCAGACCCTGGCTCTAGGATCCTGTGACCTTAGGACCCCTCCCTCCTCGGTCCCCAGTAGACCAGAAACTAAAATAAAGTGTAATACAGCGACCTGAGGTAACTGCAAATGAGTCTGCAGAATCTTCTCGGGCGCTTAGAAACTCGCTTACGAGAGGAAGTCAGGGACCAAGCTGCCAGCCTCAGCCTCGTCAGGGACCACACACCGGCCGACCGCGGGCTGACCCGGAAGTGCTCGGCGGCGGCCTCCACGGCGGGGGCAGGGGCGCGGCCAAACCGGCGCTCACGCGCGCGCTCCCCGGGAGCTCCCGCGGGTGGCTCGGCGCTCTCCCGGAGGCGCTCCCGAGCCGCCGCGGACGCCGCCAACATGGCCGAGACGAGCGAGGAGGTGGCGGTCCTGGTGCAGCGGGTGGTGAAGGACATCACCAACGCCTTCAGGAGGAACCCGCACATGTGAGTCGCGCGCCGGCGATGCCCCCGCCTCCGCCGCCTCCGGGGGTCGTCGGGGGCGGGAGGGGGCGGGGCCAAACCTCGAGCCGACCTCGGACGGCAGGTCTTGACCCGCGCGCTGCTTACAAGAGCCGACGGAGCTGGGTCGGGGCCCGATAGTTGTCGGCCGCCGCGGGGCCAGCTTTCCGCTACCGGAACAAGCTCTCGGGCGAGTCCTTAGAAGTGACCTCCCTCCCACCCCTTTCCCAGGAGTTCACGAAACTCGAAAGACTTAACCCGTGTGTCCACGTCCCACATCCGTTTAAGGTACACGGTGTGGGTCTGTATGTGCTTTGTTAACACAACTCTTTTGAGGTTCATCCCGGACCTTGGTAAGAAGGGGTTACTAATCATCTTACTTTCCATGGGCCAAAACCCCCTCAGTTTACTAGCCGAAGGTAGCTTGAGGCTGCTTTTGACTTTCGCCTCACCTGTCCCAAAATTGTAGAGGAACTTCGATGAAACATTTTGTTTTGAAGGTGAACAGGGCATTCTCAAGAGAGTAGCTTCTGTAGACACAGGTTGAGTCTGGTGGGAAGCAGATGAAACCTCGACACTTGTTAGCATTAGCTGATTCATAGTTACAGGGAGCATATTAATTGTTTTTTTATTCAAACGCTGCTGCCCTCTTTAAGTAGGACACCACAGAACTGACACGTGTATCTTTCCCTCCTTCCTTTCCATTTTACTTGGAGTACTCCGGGAAGATCCGGTAAGAGACTGTATTCTGTCTGATACTTCTGCTTTTATGTAACGAAAAAGAAGCTATTAAAGAAGAGATATATCTACACATTGTATAAAAGAGTAAGGAAGAAGCAAGAGTGTAGCTATTTTCCTATCCATCCTCCCTTCATCCCTCCTTCCCTCAAGAGAAAGAAACATGGAATCCAGTTTTACATTGTTTTCACTTTACCTAATTGCTTATGGAGTTTTGTTTTTGTAAAAAATATTTTTTTCTTTAAACTGGAACGCATGAATTACTCTTTTTAAGCATTCTAACACCTTAAGCTTTTCTGCTGAAAAGAGGTGCCAAACCTTCATCTAAATGAAGTGTTCTTTTCCTTCAAGGTGATGCCCTCAGATGTCTTGCTCCCTCGTGGCACACAGTTGGAGACCTGCAACTGTGCCTCATTAAAAACAAGACACTGCTGGCCTCAAAACACACCTGCCACCTCTGACAGCGTCCACTTCCTTTCCCCTTGTGACTGCTGCCTTTTTCAGAATGAGAGTGTTTGGAATGATTTCCTGGCAGTAACCATAGTGGGCACTGGGCCTTCTAAAGAATGCTTTGATGCCTTGTTGTATATCAGTCTTTCAGTCCCCTTTTGAGAATGAGAGCTTTAGTGCAAATAAGAGACATTCTCAAAAAAAAAAAAAGTTGGACAAATGAAATGACTATTTTCTCATCATTTGGGGTTATTTTTCTTAAAGAAATTGAGGAGGTTAGAAAGAAGTCTAATAAGTACAGTAATCATCTTAGTTTATCTTCTTTGAAGTAGACTAGAAAAGCATCAGTATTTCATATTTGAAAAAACTTGAGTTTGAGTGTTCATTGGCCTGGCAGGTTGACACAGTGCAGTTTGGAACACATCCCGATTCTTCTGGATCATATTTATTGAAACTCATAAAGGACTTTAATGCCCCCCCAATCGCTATTTTTATGAGATCTCATCAATGTGCTTTGTGCCAGTGCATAACTTAAAATTATTAATAAACATTTGCGTCATTCAGTATTTTTTAAAGTTTGAAATAATTTGAGCATTTTAAAGAATATGAAATAATGATATAGATCTGAAAATTTTAAATAGCTTAACTCATTGTTTAGTATTAATCTTCAGCTATATTTTAGTACATATTCCCTACAGTAACAATATCTCCAGTAATATTACAATGCGTCTTTTAAAATGTCTTATAATTTGGACTTTTCAAAATTGCTCATACTTCCTCCCCTCATCTAACCCTTTTACTTCCAAAATACATATGCTCTATTTCTAGTTAAAAGAAAAAGGCATCATTCACCTTCAAAGTTAGTACCTAATTACACTTTTCAGTATTATAAAAGAAAGTTTTTTATTCTTTTTGTTTTCCTCTTTTCTACAAATACAAGATAGATCATAATTTTATTAGCCAGCATCTACTACAGTAAATATATTGACTTTGTCTCTGGAAATTTCTAGCCAGTAGGAGTTGAAGATATAATGGGTGAAATGTGGATTTTGTTACTGGTGGGTATGGATAGGTTACCCTTTCTCAGCCTGTTTCTGCTTTCTCTCTCTCTTTTTTAAAATTTATTTATTTAATTTATTTATTTTTGACTGCGTTGGGTCTTCGTTGCTGCGCGTAGGCTTTCTCTAGTTGTGGTGAGCGGGGACTATTCTTCGTTGCAGTGCGCGGGCTTCTCATTGCGGTGGCTTCTCTTGTTGCAGAGCATGGGCTCTAGAGGCTGATGAAAACATAGGAAAATCACCTCACACAGTGTCTTGCACTTAGTTGCCACTAGGTAAATAGTAGACTTAACCTGAATCCCTGTGTTCCTTAGGAAATATATTGGCCAACTGAATGATGAATGTGAAGCACTTTATAAACTGAAAAATACCATGCAAATGTTGTTTGTGTGGTTGACTCCTAGAGAATACTTTGGAAAAATAACTGAAGGCTTGACCCAGCGACAGGTATTAGCTTAATGTACAGATGCTGTGCTAGTGTGGAGGACAGCTGTTTACAGTGTAATTAGGGTCATATCAAAGTTCTCTTATCCAGAAAGTTATTATTTTTTATTACTCTGTAATATTTATTGAACTCTCACTGTTTATGTAGCTACCATCTTCACAGTATGGAATAGGAAGAAGTATAAAATACAGTTCTTGTACTCAAGGCCCTCAGAAATATCTGTGATGTTGGAAATGTTCTTTATCTGTCCTGTCCAAATGGTAACCACTAGCCATATATAGCTATTGAGTGCTTGAAATGTGGCTAGTGCGAAAGAAGATCTAAATTTGAAGTTTTATTTAATTTCAATTGATTTATACATAATGGACACATATGCCTGGTGACCACTGTATTGCACAGTGCAGGTCTAGGTGGAGACATTAAGACTTGTATGTATGAACAGTGCATTTACCCTGCAAAGCCGTTTATAATAAGGGCTGGACTATCAGTATGGTAAGCAAGTCGTACGTTGAGTCTATTAGTAGTTAAAAGGGAAGCTGGGTATGTCTGGGCTAGTGCTCTTAGGGGAGGTGGGTTATTGAGTGGCACTTTGAAGACAAGGTAGGATTTACAGTCTTGGAGACCTCTACAAGAAGCAGTGAATGGACTAAATTCACAAAATGTGATTGAAAAGATAAAGTAGGGACAGATTATGGAAGTCCTTGACTATCTGACTTAATTTCATTCATTCCATTGGTGCATTCAGCAAAAGAATGTTTCTATTTGATAGATACAATGCTGGTCTCTAGGTATATGGGGCTAGGATTGGGGTATAGATTGATGAACACACCACACTTGGTCCCTGCCCAGTGGAACTTTAAACAAATCAACACACAAATTATGAAAAGAGCCCCAAAGGATAAGAAGGATAGTTTGAAAGAATAATAACAGAGAGGACTAATTTAGGATGGAAGGTCAAGATAGTTTTCCTGAGGAAATAGCAATTAAATTGAGACATGAGGCTTGGATAAGAGTTGGCTCAGGGAAAATATACTTCTTAGGCAGTGGGTAGGCCCCAGTGAGAATTTTTGAGTAAGGCAGTAGTAATGAAAGGCAGTTTCAGATCGTCTGCAAGTTGAACTGAAGAATAGGAAAGCATAGAATCTTAATTGACTCCTTACACTTGATTTTTATCTATTTATTTGAACAATAGTATACTTGTAAAAGTTTGGGTTTGCAGTCTCACAGTACTGGGTTTGAACCTTGGCTTGTTATTTACTAGCTGAGTAGTCTCAGACAAGACTTTTTCCTCATCTATAAAATGGAATTAAAATTCCTACTTTATAAGATTAATGTGTGGAATAAATGAAATAGTGTATGTAAAACCTAAAACAGAGCATTGCATATAATAAACACTCAGTAAACAATAGTAATTTGTGTATCTGTTTTCTAAATAGGGTCAGTAATATAATTTCAGTGATAGTAATCTTTAGAATTGAGAAAGCTTATGAGGGCTCTAAAATTTCTTAATCACCAGTAAAGTTTTAGTTAACAATATGCAAGGTTCAGTTCTTTTAGATACTTTTCTAACTTTTTGGTCATTCTGGAAAGAATTCCAGTTTGAAGGAAAAAAATAACTATTAGATTAAAAAGATTTGTACCATTTGCTGAATCTTGGGCTGTTTTCTCTTCAGTCACTCCACATTACAGGGTTCAGTTTTAATATTTGGGGACCATCCTTACCTCCCCGACAGGAAGCTGGTCAATATTACTTTTGTAAATAAGTGGACCGACTCCAGTTAGACTGATGTTTCTGAAAAGTACAGACAAGAGAAGCTGTCTAAACATGAGGAACAAGGTCAGTATCAGTGTTGTATGAACCTTGAACTTCATCTAGAAGTTAGTGGATCCCCATTGTGAAGTGAAGCGCTAAGGGAGATATACCATGCTGTGGATGATCTTTTTAAGTAAATATGTAGGTTCATTCCATGTTGCTATTCCTTTGGAGCAGCCTTCAAAGGTAACCTACAAAGTGAGCACTGTGGTTTCTCGTTGAAAAGATTGGAACTTGATCGCTGTCTCAAATTTTCATGTTTGTAAAAACCCATGTCCTTGTTAATGCAGATATTTACTTGAGTATCCTGGTTAAGCACCAGGAATCTAAATTGCCAGAAACCTAAAAATAAAGAAGAATGGAATGTGGTGGTAGTGAAAGAGTCAGAAATTTCTCTTAGGAGACTATTTCATAAGGAAATAACTGGAGATGTATTTGATGTTTATAGCACATTCATTGTACCCATGAATGATACAAAAATTATATAAGAAAATGTTTAATGTGAATTGTTAAATTAAAAAAAAAAAAGAATTATGGGGCTTCCCTGGCAGTCCAGTGGTTAAGATTGCGTGCTTCTAGCACAGGGGGCACGGGTTCCATCCCTAGTCGGGAAACTAAGATCCCACATGCCATGGGGCACAGCCAAATAAATAAATAAATAAAAATTTAAAAAGGATTATAGAAGAGTATGTCCAACATAATCCCACTTTTGTAGACTACTTAGAAAAAAAGGATGCATACCCAACATTAGTGGTGGTAGAGGGATGACAAATGACTTTTAGTTTTTTTTCCCTGAATTTTCCAACTTTGGGTATGAAATTAGAATTTAAATAGCCAGAAATCTTGCTAGAACTCTAAAAGGAGTTAATCTGAAGCCTGCTTGCTTTCACTGATGTTTTTATTTTCATTAGTGTCAAGGGTTTTGGGCTAAATAGTAGGAGATCCAGATTTTGAATTAAGCCACTAGCACTATGACCTTGAGTAATCACCTTAACCTCAGTGGATCTCAGTTCCCTCATCTGACAAAATGAGAGACTGGAGGAATGAAGTCCCTTCCAATTTCAAAATGATTCTGGAATTCTGTTCTAAATTGTCTGAAAAAAAGTGGACTATGACCTAAGGGACTAGGCATAGGAGAAATCTGAAGTCAAATACACTGTTATTTGGAATCTTACTGACCTACCTTTATGAAGTACATGTTATATTTTTAGGAAGCAGCAAAGCATTGTATCTTAGGGTCAAAAAAGTTGACAAAGGCTTAACTTTCTTTGCTTTAGCTTCCCATTATCTGTTAACCAAGGAACTTTTCTGGTTGACCGCAGGCTCTTAACTGAATTAATGGTAATATACTTCATCTCTGCCTGGTAGTTTGTAGCTTACCACAGTCTTTACATTGTATTATTTGCTTTTCATAACTGGCAGGGAAGGTATTGTCATTTCTGTATTTCAGATGAGGATACTGATGGCAAGTGCCTAGTCAAATTCACATTGATCAGTGGTAGAACAGAGACTAACTAGAACCCTGGACCTTAGAAGGTTGAGTGCTTTTGTCTCTACATCCTCCTACCTCTCTTTCAATGTTTCTTTTTTTTTCATAGTGCTTCATATTCCCTGATACGACCATTTTCATTCTCTTTACATGAGAATAGTTTTTGGGTTTCTCAGTCATAAAATTTGAAAGCTGGATGAGACCTAGCAGCCCATTTCCCTTATTTAGAAATGTAATGCAATTCCTCTATTTTACAAATGAAGAAATTGAGGTCTACAGAGGCCAAGTGGCAGGAGATAGAGATATCGATACATATATAGAGAGATATATCTATATCATATTGACAAAGCTAGGATTTGGACCCACTGCATTAGAAGGAAATCAGAGGTAATGTTCTTTTGGAGAGTCAAGAAGTGATATTCTTTGAAAACTATTTGAATATTATCACTGAAGTGCACTGATAATCAGCGTTCCAGTAGCAGTTATTGAGCACCTGCTATATCCAAGGCATTCTTGTTTTTTAAAATTATTTCTTGGAAGGATAATAGCCAACTAACGCAGTGTGTTTTTATTTGTGCAGATGGTTCTGTACTTTCATTTAGGTACCAGATTATTAGTTGGGCATTTTATGTGTGGTGTACATAGTGAGCAAGGCAGGTTTTTACATTGTGAATTTAAGTAAAAAGTCCTCCCCCCACAATGGACTATACTCAGAAGCTAGGATTCTTTTATTCTTGTTACTCTAACATTCATATTGTTGACTTTTGCAGTTCTTTGTAGTGTTGTAGGTGGTTGTTAGATCTCAGAAAACAGACTTTCTTGAAATAATTATACTGAGTTTATTATTTTTTAACTATAATTCTAGTTTTCTTAAAATATTGTTTTACATAGTAATACCTGAACACCAGAAAATACCAGCAATTCAGACATGTATTTAGTCAGTTATAGATCTAGATGTGGCTAGTTGTCCTAATAGTGTGTTAAATTAGATTAGAATTCATATCACCAAATACAAAAATATATTTTGAAATACTGGACATTGGACTCAGATGCTCTCTCAGCATTGCCCCATTCTTCCTAAGAACTTCATTTATATTACTAGAGTGGCAAAGTGTTAACATTTTGTTTTAGATATTGACGCAACTCCCCAGCAAAACCATCAGCTTTGTGTAATCTGGGATCACCTTGTTTTATTCATTTTTGCATTTTCAGAACCTAACACAGTATCCAATTCATTGTAGTACTCAGGAAATGTTTAGATAGTACTCGCATGGTGTATCAAAACACCCCTGAGTCAACTGAGTCAGTTGTCGGGACAAAAAGCCTTAGGTCCCAAAGTCTACTTGGGAGTTAAATCAGCTCAAAAGAACGGTTAGTGACTTGCAACCCCTAGAATACCCTCTTTTATTGATATATCCCTGTGTCACTAATGAAGCAATCAGTAGAAAGTAGGTTACTTCTGAGCTATCCAGTTTAGAGTTTCCAGGACGGATTTTATTTTAGTTCCACAGCCTCCCACCAGTTTGTGATGGTGGCCTAACAGATAAAGAGTGCTTTTCTTATAACCTGTAATTGAACAGTTTTCCTCTTTGCATTTGTCAGCCAGCATACTGTCTTGGCAGGGGAATTCAAGGGCATAATAGATGCTGTCACACACAAGCTCTGAAAACCAGTTCTTTATTCTGTTTTTTAAAAACACATTTAAAAGAAATCTGCTTAGACACTCTAAAAATATTTATGTCAACTGCTCTTGTTAAAAGGTTTCTTGTAAGTTATTCATTAATTAATGGAAGAACATACTATTTGAGAAAGGATGTTTCACATAGACAAGAACTGTAAATTCTTTGTAGTTGAAAGGAATGAGTGCAGGTTTTACAAAAATATTTTTGTGTTTGCTGGTTCATTTACTGTGTAAGTCAACTGCCCTATGTATTGTTTATTAAATCTCTGCCTGTAATGTAAATTTTCTTTTTTTTTTATTGGAGTATAATTGCTTTACAATGTTGTGTTAGTTGCTGCTGTACAACGAAGTGGATCAGCTATATGTGTACATATATCCCCTCCCTCTTGGACCTCCCTCCCACCCCACCCCCATCCCACCCATCTAGGTCATCAGAGAGCACCGAGCTGAGCTCCCTGTGCTATACAGCAGGTTCCCACTAGCTATCTATTGTACACATGGTAGCGTATATATGTCAATCCTAATCTCCCAATTCATCCCACCCTTCCCTTCCCCCACTGTGTCCATGTGTCCATTCTCTACATCTGCATTTCTATTCCTGCCCTGCAAATAGGTTCATCTGTACCCTTTTTCTAGATTCCACGTGTATGCGTTAATATACAATATTTGTTTTTCTCTTTTTGACTTACTTCACTCTGTATGACAGACTCTAGGTCCATCCACATCTCTACAAATGACCTAATTTTATTCTTTTTTATGGCTGAGTAATATTCCTTGTATATATGTACCACATTGTCTTTATCCATTCATCTGTTGATGGACATTTAGGTTGCTTCCATGTCCTGGCTATTGTAAATAGTGCTGCAATGAACATTGTGGTACATGTATCTTTTTGAATTGCAGTTTTCTCAGGATATATGCCTAGTAGTGGGATTGCTGGGTCATATGGTAGTTCTATTTTTTGCCTGTAATGTAAATTTTCAACTTAAGTTGAGATGGATTAAGGGATATAGAAGCCACCACAGATGAAAATGGTCAAATCCTGAAGTGTATTTTGTGTTTTAACAATATTTACATAATAACATGTTTTTTATTTTAGAAATGTATAAAGAATTATAAAAAAGAAAAGAAAATATGGCCCACAGTCTCACTGATAATATAATTTTATTAATAATCTGGTCTACATATATTTATTAGCAGGCAAACATAAATACATTTTTGACATTTTTATAGTCATAAATAATATGTACAAGTAACTAGAAAATTTAAACTGTATAAAAATAAATCCTGTCCCCAAAAGGTTCTTGGTATCCTTTCAAGAAATTTTTTAGTGCATCTATATATCTTTTTAAAAGATTATACAGGGACTTCCCTGGTGGTCCAGTGGTTAAGAATCTGCCTTCCAATGTAGGGGACACGGGTTTGATCCCTGGTGGGGGAACTAAGATCCCACATGCTGTGGGGCAACTAAACAACTAAACGCATGCTCTCTAGAGCCCACACACAACAACTATAGAGAAGCCCACAACTAAGAGCCCACACACCGCAATGAAGACCCAGAATAGCCAAAAAAAAAAAAAAAAAGGAAAAGAAAAAGACTAGGACTTTGCCCTTAAAAAAAAAAAGAGATTATACAAAGGGCTTTGTGCTGTACACTGTATTTGGCATTTTGCTTTTTTTGTTTTATGTATGTTGGCACCCTTATACCAGCATATGCAGATTTACCTCATAATTTTTTTTTCAGCTCTATAACATGGATGAACCACATTTATTTTACCAGTCTTATATTGTTTGATACACATTCAGAGTATTTCCAGATTGTTGCACTGTTGCCATGAATATCTAATGAATTCATATATTTTGGCGCAGGATAATTTCTGAACAGTAGAATCACTGGGTCAAAGGGTATATGTACTTTAAAAATTGACAGACATTTTCAAATTTCTATTCAAAGATTAGACCAGTTTTCATTCCTGTAACAGCAAGTACAGCATACTGATTTTTCCATACTCTTGTCAGTATTATCAAACTTTTAAAAGATTATTATTTCTACCAACCCATTGGTGAGCTAAATATTTTTAAGAAAGGGAAATATGTACAGTTTTTTTTTAATATTCTGTAGGATATGAAAATTTTTGAAAAGGCTAGTATTCTTATCTTTAATTCTTTTTTATGTTTTACATATTAAGAGATGAAATTGGCCTGATCCCATGTCCTGAAGCTAGGTATAATCGGAGTCCCATAGTCCTGGTTGAAAACAAACTTGGCGTGGAGAGCTGGTGTGTCAAGTTCCTTTTACCGTATGTCCACAACAAACTCCTTTTGTACAGAACAAGAAAGCAATGGCTGAACAAAGATGGTAAGTATGGAGTCTATCCTCTTTCTTTGACTTTTAGAAGCAGCATGAAATATAGTGGGAAGAACCCTCTCTGATGTTGCCATTCCTGGATTCTAGTTCTGGCTTTTTCATTCACTGCCTGGGCAGGCGTTTAACGTTTCTGTCAACTGAGGAGCTTGGACTCATCACTCGTTTTCTAATTTTGCATCCATGATGATTCTGTGGAAGGTGCCTCAAGCAGGGTGCCAGGCCCTCTACTGCAAACAGATTTTTTTTTTTTTAATGTATTGGGGTCATTTGTAAGATATTTGAAGAAAACATCTCATGGCTAAAAACAGTTTGAAAATCTGTGAAGTGAACTCTAGTCCCTACAAGCTCTGATTCTCTGGTTTCTAATCCTTTAGTACGTTATGAGCAATAGAACTCATTTAGTAGCAGTCCAAATGAGATAACCAAGGTGTGATGGTGGTGGTTATACTGTGAACCAGGTCAGTGGTTTATGATGGTGCTGTTGTACTTTGACTCCCAAGTAAGCTCTGGCCCACTGTGTTCTGTTCCTATGCTGAAATGAGCAAAAGAAAACCATCCTATTTCTTCATTTTTTCTGCTTCTCCGAGGTAGTTCTTTGCTGCATCAGACAATCCCTATTCATCCCACCTGGTGTCTTTTCCTTGTTTTCCCCTTGTATGTGATGTTAAGCCTCCATGTACACAAATTCAGTTTACTTTTTAGGTAAACGTAGGATCTGAGTTCTCACTTTTTTGGAGAGTGCTCATCCAAGACCATATTCTTGACTGTTTCTGTAAAGCTCCTTCCCCTTCCCACATACAGCAGTACCTTCAAAAGTGCTCAGTATATCTGTTAGCTAATTTTGAATAAGAACTTTGTTTCTTAGAGAATTTTAATTATAAGTTCAGTAGCCATTACTGAGGGCCTACTCCTACCTGAAGCTGTTCTAAGTACTGTGGAGGATAAAAAGATGAATAATACCTGTTTCCTTTACTCAGGAAGCTTACAGTTGAGTGAGAAACAGTCTCTTCATGGAGAATAGTGTTGCCAAAGGGGACATGCCAATTTCCTTGTATTCCTCTTGGCATTGTCCTTAATATACTCTCATAATAGGTTAATAGCACTTTTCCCTGTTTAGACCAGTAGAAAAGGTAATCTGATTTGAAGATTTAATGTGAAATAGTTTCTATTTTCTGTTTCACTCAGTTAGTCCACTGATATATATATTTCTTAATGATAAGGCTATGTCTAAGTTTATGGCATAACTTAAGTTTGTGGCAGAAACTTAAAGGCATAAGTTTAGGCATAAACTTAAAGTTAAGGGCATTTATCTGTTGTTAGCCCCTCTTTCATTCTCCATTCCATTACCCTATAGTAGTTTTCATCAACATTAAGGTACAAAGTAGCACCATGTGAATCCATCAAGTTATTTTTTTGCCTAACAGAGCTATATCGTGTATGTTCTGGCACACAGAAATGTATAATTGAGCCAATACGTAACTAACTCTGCAGGGGGAGACAAATGATGCTCTTGTAGAGAAGAAACAGTATGAATTTGAAAGTGTCAAAGGCTGTCATTTCAGATCATCAGCTTTTGCCCTTTCATGTATGCTAGCCCAACCTGCCTTCTTCCTGTAGTCTTCCAAGCTCTTCTCTCCATTTCCCTGTTTCTTGTCTTTCTGGGCAGTGCACTGTAGGCTTTGCTAAATCTCCTCATCATGTAGTTTTATCTTGATAGACCCAGGAGAATCCAGGCAGAAGATCAAATGGTTAAGCTCACTCACATGAATTGCTGACATCTAAGGTTTGAATTCTGATGCAACTGTTCGTGTATACAGAAGCAACTTGATTTTATCTTAACCTATATCTTCATGGAAGTAGTTTTCAGTTTCACTTTCTGGGGGCAGCGACAGTATAGTTCAATGCGGTGTCATATATTACTCAGGTTGTATATTGTATTATTGGTAAAAATATGGAAGTGAGTTTCTGATGTGATAAAAAAAGATACCTGAAAATGCAGACTGACTAACATAAGAGTGTTCTGCTAAACTTGTGAACTGAAGAGCACAGTGGTGAATTTTGCTAAGGAAAGAAAGTTAAAAGTATTAGGAAAAAGCAGTCATTTCATGAAAATGCTATACTTTTAAAATTGTTTTTGTAGAAAATATACATATAAGAGCCAAGTGAAGAAAGCTGGCAGTTTAAGAACAATTTTAGAAATGCCAGTGTCTTTGTGATAGATCATGCCCAAATCCTCGGCATTCCCTTAAGAATGTATTCTGTAACTGCAGGTGACCTTTATTCTGGGCATATATTTTTTTTCTTTTTAACCAAACTGAATTCATGCTCTCATTAGTGTGCTGAATTCCTTAGATGTTTGAAAATCATCTGTATTAGTCAGGGTTCTCCACAGCAACAACCAATAGAGATTTTATGTATATATATACATAAAACGAGATTCATTATGATGAATTGGCTCACATGATTATGGAGGCTGAGAAGTCCCACAATCTGCTTTCTGCAAGCTGGGGACCCAGAAAAGCCAGTGATTTAATTCAGTTTGGGTCTGAAGGATTGAGAAGCAGGGGAGCCAGTGGTTTAAATCCCAGTCTGGAAGCTGGAGAAGGTAAGATGAGGTGTCCCAACTCAAGCAGACAGAGGAAGCAAAAAAGGAGTCAATTCTCCTGTTTTCCTCCTTTTGTTCTGTTCAGGTCCTCAACAGATTGATGTTCACCCACATTGGGGAGGGCAGTCTACTGAGTCTTCAGATTCAAATGTTAATCTCATCTGAAAACACCCTCACTAATACACTCAGAAATCATGTTTAGTAATGTTTAATCTGTGCACCCTGTAGACAGTCAAGTTTAACCGTAGTTTAACCAAAAGTAACCATCACAGTCTCCCTGTTTATTTACTTAGAGAGAAACTAATATTTTTTAAAAGTGTGCTGCAGTAATAGCCATATTTGGTTTGGGAGACGGGTGATACTGTAATTCTGATTTATGAAAAATCCATGGCAGAAACGAAAAGCAAGAGAGAAGTCCATAGCAGTGGAGTCCTGACTGAGTAGTGCTCTGTTCCGCACTCTATCTCCATGTCAGCGCTTCCATCTTTTTGTTGTTGTTCTTCCCTCTTTCTCACAATGCTTGCTCTCAGTCCATCACTGAGCTCTCTGTTATCTCTTCATTTCTTATTTCTCATCTGGACAAATATTATTACCTCATAGTTGGTCTACTCCATTTTCGGCCTCTCTTCTGTAATCCATGTCCGTCATGCCACTAGTCAGTCGTTTCAAACACTTCTTAGAAACACAGTTTGAAAGATGCTTTTCTGAAATATGTATCCTCTTGTTTCATGATGCCTAGAGGGACAAGGTAGACTTATTATCCTTCGCATGGTATTCAAGGGCCTTCACGATCTGTCTGCAGGCTGTATTACCAGCTTTTTCCTCTACTTTTTTTTTTTTTTTTTTTTTTTTTTTTTTTTGGTATGCCGGCCTCTCACTGTTGTGGCCACGCATACTGTAGCAATATAGGAGAATGCATACGTAATAATGTTGAGTAAAAAACATAGAACAAAATTGTGCATTTATCATTGCTATAACTGTAAAAATGTGTGTAAGAAAGAATCTTTGCAGGGGAATGTAAATGAATTGTTAACTAAGTTGGATTATATGTGATTTTCTTTTTGAAAATTTGCACGTAGTCAATTCTTGAAATATTTGTGAAATTAAATGAATAGTGGTAGAGAAATTGTGTTTTTTTGTGCCAAAAACTACTAAAAGAATGAATAGCTTAGTTTGATTATTCTTTATAGACGTATTCTAAAGTGGTTTCAGTGTCAACTTTTAAAAAGTTATACTTATCATAAGTAGAAGAAAATCTTCATGTCTTTGTATCTGAAGATAATCTTTGTGTCTCTGACAGCTTAGAACAAAGTTATCATTAAAATTACTATGACATGAGATATAAGTATAATGTGATATATGTATATAAAATGAAGAGGACCTTAAAAGAAAGAGAAGCCACACCTTCAAGGGTAGGACTGTTTGTTTTTAATATGACTTCTCTTTATTTTAGAATTGATAGATGTCACATGCACCCTGCTACTTCTAAACCCAGACTTTACCACTGCGTGGAACGTGAGGTACGTCATTCTCATCAGTGATAAAATGAAATTGCCCAAATTTCTGAAGACATATAAGCCACATGAATTGTTAGCTTTTTGAAAAGTGAAATATAAATCACATATTCATGGCATCTTAAACTTATTTCTTCTTTATAATATCTCCATGACAGTTCTAATATACACTTTGCCCCTTTTTGCATGTTTATGTTTGTTCTCCCTAAAATTCTTGCCTGAAATATAAATTTTCATGTTGAATTACAGTATACCATTTGATACATGCTTTTATCTTCCTTTTTTAGGGGGGTAGAAGGAAGCAGCATAATTGGTTGTATTGTAAAGTGTTGGTTAGTATATTTGAGAAGCACTGCAGTGCAGTAGAAAGTGTAAAAGTGAGCATTCAAGGTCACAAACTGTTAGTTTAGTCACCTTGTGACCTCTGTGGGCAAATCATTTGAAGTCTCTGGCACTCAGTATTTTGGAGAAGGACCACATCTTATTAGTATCTTAAGTTCTTTAATTCTGATTGTTGTTGCTTTAAACACAGAATACTTTATAGAAATATTAAAATTCAGGTCAGGTTCATTTCTTAAAATTTTCATTTAAACAGTATGTATGGTTTTTAAAAATTGGTGGTTCTTTAGACTAACACAAATTTTCCTGGAGGAAAGCAGGATACAAATTGTAGATAAATAAAAGTGAAGTCCTGTTGAACATTGTGAATTCATTTAAAATTTCCTATAGGAAAGAGCCATAAATTATAGCTCTTTATCTTTAAAGATGACTTAAACAATACTTCAATTTTCTGTGAATTTTAATTCCACGTTAGTGTTTTATAATACCCACTGAATTTTAAATTTGTAGCTAGTTTTATTAAATTTAGGTAACCTCTATTATTTTTTTTAAATTGTCTTTTGACTGATAATGATCAGATATTTAGAGTAAAGAGTGAGAAAGGATAGGATGAAATAGACAGCTTTAAAAATTTACAAATTTTAGAATTCTGATTTTCTTTCATGGAAAGCTCCACAGTGGTTAGGGAGTAGACTAATGTTTATGAGTGGCTACTCTATGCCAGGGACCATACTACAACTTTATATGTTATCTCATTTAACCCAAATAATACTTGACAACATTTGTTCATTCATTCATCAAATATTTATTGATTAACTGTATACTCTATGCTAGGTCCTAGGCACTGGGAATAGAACCATGAGCAAAACAAACAAAAATCTCTGTCCTTGTGGAACTTTTATTCTAGTAGAGGAAGAAAAGCAATAAGGACATTAATAAGTGAAATATATGGTAGATCAAGTGTTGCTTAATCCTATGGAGAAAAAGTGGGAAAGGAAAGTAGGGAAGACCAGTAAGAGAATGGAAGGAATGGATGGTATTGCAGTTTTAATAGGCTACATTTGAGCAAAGACTGCCATGAAGCCAGGGATCAATCTCTGTCAGTTTTGGGCTAAGAACATTCCACGTAGAGAGAACAGCAAGTGGAAAAGCCCTCATTCATGACTGAAGTGTTCCTGGTTATTCTGGAACAGCAAGGAAGCCAGGGTAGCTGGAGTAGCATGAATGAGAGAGAGAGTAACAGGAGATGAGGCCAGAGAGTGATGGGCCAGATCTCACTGGGCTTTGTAGATCTTCATAAGCTGCTGTCAATAAGACAGCAATAAGAAATTTTGACTTTTACTTGGGGTGAGATAGAAAGTCATTGAAGGTTTTCAAGGTTAGGAGGGACAATATCTTGTTTTAAAACTCTGATTCCTGTGTGGAAAGTAGACTGTAGGAGTGCAGGGAGTGGTTAGGAAGTTAAGAAGTGGTTGCAGTAGTTTAGGTGAGTGATGATGGTGACTGAGGTAGATAAAGCTCAGCACTAGAAGTGGTGTGAAGCAGGTAAGATTCTCACTGTATTTTATAAACTATGTAAGCTTTGACTGTATTTAATAAACTGATTTTAAAGACACAGATGATAAATTGGATGTGAGAGAATGAAGAAGGTCAAGATTGACTCTGGTTTTTGGCCTGAGCAACTGAAAGGTTGGAGTTGCTATTTACTGAAATGGGGATGTCTGGAAGAGGAGCAGATTTAAGTGCGTGAGGGGGCAGGTGCTGGTTGGAAGTCAAGAGGTCAGTTTGGGACATGTTAGGTTTGTGTCCAAGCAGTTGTGTATGAATCTAGAGTTCAGGCAAGAGTTCTAGGCCAGATATAATTTGGGAATCACTGGAAAATGTATGGTATTTAAAGCCATGAGATTGTTTGAGATATCCAAAGTAGTGGGTATAGATATTAGAAGAGAACCAGTCCAAAGACTAAGCACTGGGACACTACAGGTTTCTAGAGCTGCACAGTTCAGTATAGTAGCCACTAGCCACAAGTGGCTATTGAGCCCTTGAGATATGACTAGTCTCCATTGAGATGTGCTGTAAGTGTAAACTACACATCAGATTTTGAAGACTGAGTACCCCCAAAAGTAAAATATCTTTCTTATTAGTAATTTTTATATTGATTACATGTTGAAATTATATTTTGGGTATATTAATTAAATACAATATATTACTTTGTACTTGTTTTTAATGTAGCTGTTAGAAAATTTTTAATTACATATATGGCTCACATGTATGACTCACATTATATTTCTGTTGGACAGCGCTGTTCTAGAGTTTGCGAGATGAGGAAGAATCAACAAAGGAGACTTTTAGGAAGGTACTATAAACCTAAAACTGAGCGCTTTCTTAAGGGTAGAGACCATGTCTTTTTTTTTTTTTTCCTTGTTTCCCTAGCCTCTAACACTTTAGTGCCTGGTATACAATAGATACTCAGTTTGCAGACTGGGCACTGAAAATAATTAAATTCAGTGAAAAAGAAATGAGTGTAATAGAGAAGTGGGAGTACCATTTTTATTTATGTTCACAGATTCCTCATCATTACAGAGGAATTTAAAATCCTCCCACAAAAAAAGATTCTTACTAGCATAATGTATATACACAAACACATATAATTCATTGTATATTCTATATGGCAGTTTAGTGGTGAAGAGAGAACCTAGTTCTTAAGATATATGAATCTTAGTCCTGTTTCATTAGTTAACTAGCAGTTGCCTTGGACAAGACCTTTAACTTCTCAGGAGTTTTAGTTTCCATAGCTGTGAAATAAAAGATCTGAATTAGGGCTTCCCTGGTGGCGCAGTGGTTGAGAGTCCACCTGCTGAGGCAGGGGACGTGGGTTCGTGCCCTGGTCCGGGAAGATCCCACATGCCGCGGAGCGGCTGGGCCCGTGAGCCATAGCCACTGAGCCTGCGCGTCCGGAGCCTGTGCTCTGCAACGGGAGAGGCCACAACAGTGAGAGGCCCGCGTACCGCCAAAAAAAAAAAAAAAAATCTGAATTAGGTGATTTTTTTTTTAAATGATTCTGTTGAAACTGTGTTTTGATTGTGGTTTGGTCTTATGAAGGGAAATTGCTCCATAAATCTGACTTCAGTGATGTTAATAATCTTGAAGCTATTCTAGTAAGATGATTTAGTAAGTTTTGTGCTGGATGAGTAGAAAGGAAACCTTGATTTTTAAGAAACCCATTGTAGATATGTGTTCTAGTAAATTTTAATTTGTATTGGTAAGATTGACATGTAAAGACAGAGTCATGAGTCCATTTTGAGCAAAAAACAAACAACTTTGGAAATAAACTGATCTAATGCTGTAAGTTCTCACAAATCAAATACTCAACATTTTATGTTTAATTGTTGGTACATTTCTTCTGCAGTAACTTTGGGAATCGTTGAATGATCTTTGGCTGTATTTTATAAACTGCTAAAAGATGTTGTAACATATCAGTAGTTCACTTTATAGGTGTCGCAGTCTTAGGAAGAAAAACAAGGGCAAGAATAAGTTTTTGAGCTGATCTGTGATTATAGTATGTGATGCATATAGTTTAAAAACCCAGCTGATTCTAGAAAAAAAATGGTACTTTTTTTTTTTTGCTTTGAATTTGCTTTGAA
The DNA here is from genome assembly GCF_003031525.2 of Neophocaena asiaeorientalis asiaeorientalis. Lineage (NCBI taxonomy): Eukaryota > Metazoa > Chordata > Mammalia > Artiodactyla > Phocoenidae > Neophocaena > Neophocaena asiaeorientalis. The sequence continues at coordinate 10,118,084 of NW_020172625.1, forward strand.
AATTGGTGAATTAATTGATGAAAGAGGTTGACTTCATAATAATGTCCTATTTTTCCCTCAGTCTGTGAACATAGAGTAAGCAAAACATCTTTGAGCAGCTAGAAGAGCTGACACCAAGCTCCAATGATTCATATTCTTTACTCAAAGTAAAGATTGATTTAAATTTAATTGGTAACTTTACTTTGTGCAGATTTGATGTTTGGTTCAGACACTTTGAGCTTGGAGACCTTGAGCAGGTTACTGAATCTCTCCCAGCTTTTGTTTCCTCCTCTGTAAAACTGAGGTAACATTGGGTTGTACCATATAAAATTGTTCTTTTTGTAAATCGGAAATGATTAAATCCAAACTTTCAGATCCTGGTTTCTAACACCATTCTCTAATAAAAGGAGCTGGGCTTTTTGGAGAAATGGCTGATTCTAGGACCAAGCCGGGAAATACACCAAATGAGCCTGGAACATCTTTGAGAGACAGAAAGTAAGGAAGTGCTTCCATTGGCCAAAGCTGGAACAGTTTGAACAATAAAATAACATAGTATTGGATTATACCCCAAAGTAGAAAATGGATATCCATAAGTCCATACAGATAAAAGAAATGCTCAAATAAACAAACAAATAAGAGATAATAGACAACTCTCCCAATACAGAAAAATTCCAAATAATTTATCTAGGTAACTCCCCTCAAAGAGATAGAGCATATATCTTCACTCCTTAAAGTGTAACCTTTTCCCAAAAAGTACAGTGGAGGAATCTAGCGTATACTGCCTAAGCCAGGTATTCAAGGTCAACATAAACAGTGACAAGTCATGTTGATATTATGTACCCATGATATATGATGAACATGGCACTTTACCTCTGTGGTCCCCTCAAAAACCCATAACCCTAGTCTAACCATGAGAAAAATATCATACAAAATACCCAATAAGTACTCTCACAACTGTCAAGGCCATCAAAAACAAGGTATATCTAAGGGACCAAGAGGAGCCTACAGAGATATAACAACCAAATATAATGTGATGTCCTGGTGGGACCCTGATATACAAAAAGGACGTTTGGTAAAAACGAAGTGATTCTGAATAAAGTATGGACTTCCAATACTAATCTATCAATGCTTCATCAGTTGTGACAAATGTACTGTAATAATATAAGATGTTAATAATAAGAGAAACTGGGTACAGGCCATACAGAAATTCTCTGTACTATTCTTAAGAACTTTTCTGTAAATTTAAAACAACTCTAAAATAAAAGGTTTATTTTAAAAAAACAACAAAACATTGAATATTGGCAGTTTCATATTATTTAACATAATACAGGATCTTTGTGAGAATTGAAGTAGAAAATATATGTAATTCACTTAACACACTGCCTGATTCAGGAGAAGTGTTCAATAAATGGTAGTTTTTATGAGGATGACTTTTATTATTATCATTATTGTTATTTCACACAAAATAACTGAAGATTAAGGGGTGAAAAAACGGTGGCATATGTTTATTCAGTATTTACTGTATGCCAAGTACTGAGGCTAACCAGTTGAGATTTAGCCATGGACATGATACACATGGCCCCTGGTCTCCTACAAATTTTGGATAGAGTGACAGCAGAGAGAAGCCATAGTTTGAGATGGTAGAGAAGACATAAAAACTTTATAAAATAAGATAAACTTTGCAGAAATATAAAAGCACAGGAACTCATATAGAGAAAGAAAACACACTACTTAACCTTAGTAGTAGTACTAAGTACTATGTAGTAGTAGCCTGGAGGCTCCTGTGGGTGTGTTTTAACCAACACTAGCTGATTTTCATAGTGATGAACTACAGTCTTCAAGGGAAAGTAATGAGGTTTTTCATATACTGTTTAATTAGTAAGTGAAATGTGTAGCAAAAAATTTAAAGGAGTAACTTTTATTGTTTGAAAAATCTGCTATGTGAGAAACCTCATTCCTTTTTTCATTCTACTTTTTATTATTTCTTAAAACTTCTTTAGTCTCCTCCCTTCACCCACATTTAAAAAAAAGTCAGCCCTCACGTAATTTAATCCCATAACAAGGTTGCATGTGTAGCATAGCACTGTTTCTTACCACTCTGCTCTCTATCCCAAATGACACAGCTGCCTTGTCCTTTCCTAATTAGTTTTTTCCATATTTATTTGATGACCCTCACTTAATGCCTTCTTCATCTGTTAGCAATGGACCACCTAAGGCTTTTAGGATGAATATAGAAGCCCAGCTTATTCAGTATGCCAGAAAATAAAGTCACCTCAAATTTAAGACAATACTCCATTTCCTCAATAACAGTCCAAAAAAAAAAAAGATTTTTTTAGGCTAATATCAATTTGTAAACTTTAAGGTAAGTACATGAAATAAGCAAATTTCTTCTTAGGATATTTAATTTTTCAATTTAGTTACACACCTTTAAAATAACATGTTACCTGAAATATTTTAATTTATAAATTCTTCATTTTGCTCTCACATTTCATTAGACAGTTCAAACTTCTCACATGGCTTATTGACATCAGTGACTTTTTGTCATCACGAGAACTATTTTTTGAGTTATCTAGCACAGTTTTCCAGAGCACATCGTGTTTACTTACATTTTAGTTGTTTCAGATACAGCACTTTCCAAATCCATGTGTGACTGGAAGTTTTATCTCAGACGAGATTCCTACTTGACTATATTAAAGCAGGTGTTTTTTTGTTGGATCTCTAGGTTATATGATAGCCATAACTTAACCAGTTACCATATTTCTTTTTCAAGTGATCTTTTGAAAACTTGCTTTATAATGATCCAACACCTGCAATGTTCAGTCCTTTCCTAGGAATGTTTATTAAATTGATAGTAAAATTTTGCTACCTTTTTTAATGATTCTATCAGATGATCTTTTTAAGCATCCATATATACCATTGATTGAGGTTGTTTCAGACCAAGATATCTTTACAAATACGACTTTGTTGTTCAAAATAAAGAGATTAAGAGATGGCCCTTATTTAAGAAACTTTGTCAAGATTCAGTTGTAAGGTAACTTCCTCTTTTCTGAAGAAAATTTTAATTCCCCTTATATATAGACATATATGGGAATATAGGTAGGCAGTTTTAAATAAGGAGGGGTTTTAAATTTAGTAAATGAAAATTTGGCTTAATACAATAAGTTCTCTACAGTAGTGGTTTTTAAACTCTAGTGTGCCCTGGAGGGCTTGTTAAAACACATTGCTTTGCCCCACTGGAGTTTTTGATTCAGTGGGTCTGGGGTGAGACTTAAGAATCTATATTTCTCACAAGTTCCAAATGATGATGATGTTGCAGTTAGGGACCCTACTCTGAGAAACAAGTGCTCTACAAAGTAGTTTAAATTACATAGAGCAATATTTTGCCTTCTTTTACACTACAGGTATCCTGACTTATTGTATGAACAAAACGTTACTGATTTCAGAAGAGAAGGGATCTAGAACTGCAGAAATAACTGGCTGTTGCATTAAAATATTCTTTTAATGACATAGATTTCCTGCACATTGAAAGAAAATAGTCAATAAATCATTTTTTAAAGCAGTCATAAACCTTGGTATCACTTCAGATTATTTTACAGAGTGAAGTTACTGGTCTGAAATAAAATTGATTGTAAAATGCAAGTATTTATTATCACTATATAGTATTTCCATTAAAAAGGAATTTATTTTCCTTATCAAATAAAATTTTAGAAATAGTACATTGCTGTTGGAAAGAAAATGTATTGTGGTATTTAGGAACTAAATCCATCTAAGTAGTTGAGACATATGAGCTGGGCTCTGGTTTTGTTGAGATTAACATCTCTAAAGTAAATGAATGATCAGCCCTACCACAGGAAAGACATTTTAAAGTTAATAAAAACTAGCAAGTGACCTAATTTTATTATAAAACAGTAGATAAATTGAAAAATAGGAGTGTAATCAGTAATATCAGAGCTGCTTATTAAAAACTTACCTGAGAAATTCAATCTAAACTTAAATTAGAGCAACCTGAGAAATAGGTGGAACTCTCGCGTGACATAGTTTATAATTGCACTGAAGCTTTGAACAGTTTTAAAACAACAACAAAAAGCTCATATTCCTTTTACTTCTGTTTATATTTCAAAAAGGAATGGTCTAGTGTATCAAGAGCCATCCAAGTATTTCACCTGGTAATATGTCTTTTGGAAACTTATCCTAAGTAGTAGTACAAACAGAAGTTATAAGCACAAAGATTTTTGTTTCAGAATTCTTTTAGAATAGCAAAAACTTGGAAGCAACCTAAAATGTCTAATTACAGGGGGAAAGGTCATTAAATTACAGGATAGCTACTGAATGAAAACTATTTGACCATTTAAAATGTTCATTTTAAAGATTATATAGAACTGTGGGGTAATTCTTAAGATATAAGAGCAGAATATAAAATTATATTTTAAAATACATATGCATATGAGGAAAGGTAGAAGGGAAAATCCAAAAATAATAATAATAATTTTGTTAGGGTAGTTATTGAATGAACAACTTTTTTCCTACATCTCAGTCCAATGTGTTGCTGTATGTGTGTTTTTTGGTAACAAACTAGACCATATCAAGTCCTACTTAGGAAGCTACAATTCTTGACTTGTATTGGATTTGCCCTACAGATACTGAAGTCAGGCCTCGTAAGTTTTGGAAATGATACAAGCCAGAAAATCCCTTTGCCTTCTACCAAATAGATAACTAAAGTTCCACTGTTGATTTAAGAGCTTCTGTTTCTGTTTTTTAATTTGTTATTTCAAGATTATGAGAATACATTCTTGATTACTGTGTGACATTTATGAGAGTTTTATGTTTTCTTTTTTTTATTCTTGGAAATTTGCTTCACAATGAGGTTATATTAATAGTCATGCAGTATGTTTCTGTAGAAAGGCAAAGTAATGTTTTTTTTTTATTTTTCTTTTACAGAAAAGAGCTGATCCTCTCTGGCACTTTAAATCCAATTAAGGACTTACATCTGGGAAAACTGGCCTTAACTAAGTTTCCAAAGAGTCCAGAAACATGGATTCACAGGTTTGGTTAATTTACACCATAGGATTCTTACTTAGAATTTAGAGTGGCTGGAGAAAAAAAAACAAACAGAATGTGAAGCAGGTCACACAGTGATTCAGAGTATGAATTCTAAAGTCAAATTATGTCTACATTTAAGTCTAGATGCCATCACTTTATGTGATCTTCAGAAATTGTTTAACCTCTTCAAGCTTTGGTTTTATCATTTGTAAAATGGGAATAATAATTATACCTATCTCAGAATAAATGGTTGAGTTAACATCAGATAATGCATGTAAACACTACTATAGTGCCTGGCATATATGAAATACTCAGTAAATTTTAGCTATTATTATTAACTGTCTGAAGCAATCATGGAAATTGCATTTAGATATTCAACTGTAATGAGCAACTTGAGTTTTATTAAACTTGGATTTAATTCATTCAGGTGTGTTCCTGGTAAAGATGGTGGTGGTGATGGTTATGGTTATTAAAATTAACCAAGTAAGGGCAACTGAGGTGAATGGTGTGTGGGCTGAACTAGAGTTGCTAAGACTGTAAATGCATAGAATATTTTTAGGTTAAAGGCCTGAAGCAGATATCCAAAGTGCATGTAAGAACTCTTTTCAAAATCCTGGCTCTCTGGAAGCATCCTACTCTTGGATCCCATGTAACTACTCTCTTTTGACTAAAATGAGATGGTGTAGGCTTACTGGTTGGGGTCAGTGAGGAGAATCTCTGAAGAAATCTGTTCTTAAGCCCCTTATAACTTTTCTTACATCCTGAGTATTTTTAGGATCTTAAAGTCAGTTTAAGGTTTCTTAACTGTAATCTTGCCTTTGGCTAGCCTTGCAGAGCAGCACTTCCAAATGATATAGTTAGCTGTATTTTCTTCCTACTAGAAATAGGGATAGCAGACTACAGAGAGATATATGATTGTGTGCATAGAGGTTAGGAAAGGGGTGGTGGCAGGGGAAGGGAGTTATTAAATATGCAGCCATCATTTATTGGCTTATTATTTTATAAAGCAAGTTTTGGTTGTTAAAAATAACTTCTATTATTTGAAAATGACAAAATGAGTTTTCTTACTCAATTTCCTGTACCCTGGGTTGGAAATTTTTAATCTAAAAAGAATGCTTTCTTATGAGAAAATATTTGTAAAACCTGAAGACATTAAGTGGTTAGAGACACTTTTTTAGTGCTTTTCATTTAAATGTATGCTAGTGAAAATCTTAAATAGACAAAGGGAAAATCTGTGGATTAAGACATTTTAAAACCTCCTTGGTGGTTTAACTAATCATATTGTATTTGTTTCCTTCCAGATTCTGTGCTATAATATAGAAATTTTGCTTCATGAAAGCTTAATACAGCTTCTTGTTTGCAAACAAACAAATACACGTAGGACGAGGCATGCACATATAATGAAAAGTGAACCGGGACTTCCCTGGTATCCCAGTGGTTAAGACTTCTCCTTCCAATGCAGGGGGTGCAGGTTCAATCCCTGGTCAGGGAACTAAGATCCCACATGCCTCACCGGCCAAAAAAACAAAACTTAAAACAGAAGCAATATTGTAACAAATCCAATAAAGACTTCAAAAATGATCCACATCAAAAAAAAAATCTTAAAAAATAAATAAAAGTGAACTATGCTCCTCTTGATTATTTACCAGCCATTAATTAATATCACCCCCTCCCACACACACAGTACCACCACACACACACACACACACACACACACACACACACACACACACACACACACCCCACCCACACACACACACACACACACACACACACACACACACACACACACACACACACACGTTGCCTTTACATTTCCTGGCCAAATGGAGTTTTGAAGTTGTCATTTTGGAACTGATGACATTCTCTTTTTGACAAATGTTAACATTTCGGAAAGCTTTTTGTTTAATCTTTGTCCTTTATTCCCCGCCACCACCCATATCCATAAATTAATTATGTCTTTAAAAACAAAAACAACAAAACAACCCCCCCCAAAAAAAAAGTTTGAAAACTGGGCATTATTTTGCATTGTCTATGAATGGAAATTAAATTGAGAATAAAGAAAACTCTGGTTGTTTTCCTCTGTGGTTTATTTTCTTTCCTCATTTCTTTCCCACATGTTACCTTAACAGGCGATGGGTGCTACAACAGCTAATTCAGGAAACCTCCTTGCCTTCCTTTGTGACCAAAGGAAACTTGGGAATAATTCCTGCGGAAAGGACACAGCAACTAATACGAGAAGAGATGGAGGTCTGTGGTGAAGCAGCAGGGAGATACCCAAGCAACTATAATGCCTGGTCCCATCGCATCTGGGTTTTACAGCACCTGGCCAAGCTAGATGTCAAGGTAGGGCTGTTATTCTATGTCCCTAGGCATACTTCCTGCCTGCCATTTAAATCTTCTGGTAGTATATAGTAGTTCCTTCTCAGAGGAGCTTTAAAAGAAAGAAGTAGAGGAACTAATGACCCAGTAGGCCGGAGAGGATTGTAAGAACTGATACCTCCCGAGAAACCCTGGTAATTTTTTTTAAAAAGTTTGCATTCCTCACCAGCACGGTGTTGACACTCTTAAGGCTAGTCCATTGGTAGAACAAAGCGGGTTTAAGCAGTAAGGAAGACTGAGCATAACTCATTTTGCCCTGAAACAGGAAGAGATTATTAAACCTTATGGAACTGAAATTGTTCTTTCTTGGTAGTCTTTTGTTTTGTGACTTAAAGTGCTAAATCAGCTGGCTGCCTTTTCACAATCTCCTCTGCTGGGGAGGGAACAGAGGATCTCACCCAGGTGTCCCCAAACTTGGCTGAATCTGTAAATTACCTGAGAATTCCTGTGTCCCACCCCAGGCCTACTGAATTGAAATGAAGGTAGGATTTAGAGATCAGTATTTTTCACAGGCTCGGGGTTATTTGGATGCAGAGCCAGGTTGAGAACTGTCACAGCCTAATCCTTTTAGTTTAGAAATGAGGAGATGGAAGTTTCCATAGAATTTTAATGGCTTGGACTTAGCCACGGTTGTATCATTTATTATTCATCAGAATGAGAGCCAGGTATCCTTGTGCTCCTTCTTACATACTACAGCTTCTCTATTTTTTCTTCACTTCTTGTGGTATCAGTGCCTTAAGAATCTAGGGTACTCTTCTAAAAGCTTCCCAGACTTGAGACAATTTAAAGGGGTCAGAATGTCTCATGTGGTGCTTTCAGATTAATAGCGAAGCATTCTCTAATTTTTACTCACCACCCCCTTCCTACGTCTCCCTTCAGGTCCCCTCTCCCCTCTCTGTGTCCTAGCCAGAGATTCCTCCAGGATAATTAGGAGAGCCTTCACTTCTGAGGGATTTTAAGCCAACAGTTCTGGAAGAGAAGCCCTTCCCTCTAGTTTACATGGCTTTGCATTTCAGGAGGGGAGGCTACCTAATGGAGTGGAAAGAGAAAAGACAGAATCACATTAACCTGAGTTCAGATTCTGGCCCTATTAGCTGTGTGTGTAAAGTAAGGCTTTAATGTTTTCATCTGTAAGATAGGGGCTCTACTGCCTGCCTCAGTGGATTACTGAGAATTACTTGGGGTAATGTGTATAAAGTACTGGGCACCTAATAGAGGCTCACTAAATTTTAGTTCCTTTCTCTGCTCCCCATAGATAGAAAACTTAGATGAAACTTGCCTACCAATTTGCTAGGTCAACTCAGTGCAATTCATTCATGAAAAAGTAGTGAAACCCTGTCATTCCCAGACACTGTTGTATACACTGGGTGAGGCATAAAGACAAAAAGCTTGCTCTCAACAAATTGAAAAATCTAGTTGAAGAAACACATACCGACAGTTACAAAGCAGTGTGACACTTGCAGGAACTGAGGGAATCTCCAGGTACAGTGGGATCACAGAAATGGCTCCTCATCCAGACTGGGCTCATTGGAAACAGCTGCCAGAGGGAGGGATGCTACACTGTGGGGGTGTCTGGAGGAATGAATTCAAGTTATCTGGTGGGTTGTGAGGGATATGGAGTGCTTTAAAACCAGTCATCTCCACTCCACAACTTGGTATCCTGTGGGAGGTGGAAAGAGGTAAGGGGAGGGTTGAGGATAAAGGAAGGCAGAGTCCAGGTAAGCTGAGAGGTCTTTGGAAACTTTCCTGCCTTTATGTGAACCTTTTAAAGTGGCATTCCCATAAATCAGAAACATGAGGCCAAGGTGAAATTCTTGGTTCCTTGAGACCATCCATTGTTGAAGATGACAACGCGTTAGTAATGTGTTGATTTATCTGCCCTGGTCCACTGCTAGCCTCACATGTTGTCAGTCTGCCCTCCTCTGCCCTTGGGGGGACTTGGCACTCTTCCTGTCACCACTGCCACTGTCTCTCACTCTCAGTGAAGTGCACTGAATTTACAAAATCCCCTTTCTGTTCTTGTAAGCCATTGGGCCCAGCTAGGAGATCATGTACTATGCTTTGCCTGTTAGAGGAAGTAATCACAAAAGTACCAGTTGTCTAGAGCAGCTTAAAAATACATATGAACTGAGTGGCATTTTTTTACTTAGAAAACTGAAAATGATTTTTTAAAGTGCTGATATTCAGCATTGATAAGGCTATAAAAACAAGCATTGTAGAAATTGGTATAATCTTACCAAAGGGCAACATGGCAGCATTTACCAGATGTTACCCCCCAAAATGTGTGTTATCTCTAATCTAGCAGTTCTGCTTCTAGGAATTCATCCTAAAGAAAAAATGGGAGGTGCAGTATGATATAGTGATTAAAGGCTCCACTCAGTGGTCATACAGACATAATTTGAATCTTGACTCTCCCACCAATTTGCTGTGTGACATTAAGAGCGTTGCTTAGCCTCTCTAACCTTCAGTTTTCTCATCTGTAAATTGGGGATGATGATAATTCCTACCTCATCGAGGGACGTAAATTAAGTGGGAGAATCTACATAACGTGGCTATCACAAGTGCTCATACTAATTGATCAATAAACACTGGCTGTTATATTAAATATGGGAGTTTGGTATATAAAAATACCGTTTATAATAGTGAAAGACTGGAAACAGCCTAATCCTCTAGTAACAAGGGATTGGTTACATTACAGTCCATCACAAAGTGGAATATTTTATTGCTACTAGAAATTATATTCTAGAAGATTATTTAAAGAAAAATATTCATTATAGGTTAAGGATATAAAAGTAAATAAGAGATGGGCCTACTACAATTTTTTTATGTTATTAGCATTGAATGCTATTTAACGTGTTTAGAACAGTACCTGGTGTATTGTAAGTGCTCAACAGATATTTATACACACAAACACAGTGCTGTTACAGATATATTTTCTTATATTTTCTATAAGCATGCATTTTCTAGTCAGAAAAAAAAGGTTAGAGAATAAAGAATGTTTACCAGTGCTCGGGAGTAGAATTATGAGAGGTTTTAATTTTCTGTTTTTTGTTCCCTGTAATATTTGTGTGTTTCAGTGGACATATACTGAAGTAAAATTTTAAAATAGTCTAATTTGAGGGTGGGGTGGAAGGAAACAGTCACAGTTGAACAGAGTTCATTACTACTAGCCAATTGAAAGCTGATACCGTGTGTCACCTGAAAAAGCACATAGGGTCATTTCTCCAAAAAAGATATACAAATGACCAAGAAAGATATGAAAAGATGTTCAACAGCATTAACCACTGGGGAAATGCCAATCAAACCACAGTGAGATACCATTTCACACAACTAGGATGACTAAAATAAAAAAGACAATAACAAGTGTTGACAAGGATGTAGAGAAAGTGGAACCCTTATACATTGGTGGTAGGAATGTGAAACAGTGCAGCCACTGGGGAAAAGTTTGGCATTTCCTCAAAAAATTAAACATAGAAACACCATGTATGACCCTACAATTCCACTGCTAGGTATATATCCAAAAATATCGAAAGCATATGTTCATACCAAAGCGTGTATGAGAATGTTCATAGCAGCATTACTCATAAAAGCCAAAAAAAAAAAGTAATACCCCAAATGTCCAGTATCTGAGGAATAGAAAAACAAAATATGGTATATCCATACAGTGGTCTTTTATTCAGCCATAAAAAAGGAATGAAGTTCTGATAAATACTATAACATGGTGAACCTTGAAAACAATATGCTGATTGAAAGTAGTATTCCATTTATATGACATATTCAGAATAAGCAAAGCAGATTAGTGGGTGCCAGAGGATAGGGGGAATGGGGAATTAGAGGACTCCTAATAGGAATAGGGGTTGTTTTGGAGATGATGAAAATGTTTTGAAATTATAATCATCAGAGATAGGCAAATGAAAACCACCTCACTCCTCTCAGAGTGGCTGTCATCAAAAAGTTTATCATCAAAAATAACAAATGTTGGCAAGGATGTAGGAAAAAGGGAACCCTAGTACACTGTTGGTGGGGATGTACATTGGTGCAGACACTATGGAAAACAGTATGGAGGTTCCTCAAGGAACTAAAAATAGAGCTACCATATGATCCAGCAATCCCACTCTTATTTTTTCATAAATGCTGCTTTTCTTTTTATCATTCTATTTGAAATTCTTTAATTTGCAGATTTAAAGAATTCACTGCTGAATTTTGTCTTACCTACTTAAAAAAGCCATTTATCATTGATGTTAAGTAAGTTTGAGACAGATAGTGAAAGTCATGAGCACTTGAAAATTCCTGTTATTCTTGCATCATGTTTTTGTAGTAAACGCTTAGAATTAAGTAGTGAACAAAACAGACATGGTCTCTGCCCTGATGACACTTACAGTGAAGAAGAAATAATTACATTGAGTCTATTGTTGAACAAATAGTAAGTTAGGTATAATACAGATTCATTAAATGCAAAAGAAAGTTTCCATCAAAGTGATCTCTGAATTTATATTTTTCCTTCAATATAAGCATTACTTGAAAATGAACACCCAAATGTCTATCATTATTTTAGAATCTGTCTTTTCTATGTGTGTGCCAGTCAGAATGTGATCAAAGTCTAGGGAAAGCTCCATAAATTCTGCGGCAGTAAAAAAAAAAAAAAAATCAATTACTTTATAAAAGAAAGGGAAAATTAGAATTTACTGAGCTTCCACTAAGTGCAAGCTTCCACTAAATGACAACACTGTGTTGGGCATTATATACAAAATATTGGTAGGAATGGTGTTGTCAAAACAAGAAATGAGTCGGAAGAGAAATCCAAAGCATTAATGGAGAAAGTAAAACCTTTGGCAATTCCTCATTTCACTTCCCTTTTTTCTTCCTACAAGATTCTTCTTGATGAACTATCTTCTACTAAACACTGGGCGTCCATGCATGTTTCAGACCACAGTGGATTTCACTACCGCCAGTTTTTATTAAAGTCTTTGGTTAGCCAAACTGTGACAGATGGTTCTGTATTGGAGCAAAATACGTTGAGAAGTGAGCCAGCTATAGTTCTTCCAAAAGATGAAGAAGCAGTGGCTTCAGCGGAGGAATCAAGGATAAATCTTCCCCATCTTCTAGAAGAAGAAGTTGAATTCAGCACTGATCTTATTGATTCCTACCCAGGACATGAAACCCTTTGGTGTCATAGGTAAGAGAAAGGAAGATCTATTTCCTGCATAAAACTGTGTGTGTCCTTATGAGAGCTACAGAAGGTCTTACATCTGACTCGTGCCTACTTGGGTAAATATGGTAATCTGATTGTGGAACTTTGCCTGAGTGCTTCAGAGGAGTTTGTGTTACCATATACTCCTCCTCATGGTCATGATCAATATGAAGTTCCTCATGCAGATCTTTGCCAATGGCTCAAGATGGTGGCGTTCATCCTTGACTGCGCCACAGAATAAGGTGTGTTACTTTCAAACTAAAGAAAGTTTCTGGACTCCCTCCTTGGAGATCCTGATACTTAGCATATCTGGGATGGAGTGCTGCCATCTGTTTTTTAAAATATAAAGAAAAAACCCTGACAGGTAAATTTGATACATAGTCAGGGCTGAGACCATTGATTAGACCCTGAGAATAGTTAGACATTTTTATTGTTCTTCCCAACCGTGATGGCCTGCAGATTAATTTACCTTAAGTATAATCTCTTGACACTTTTTGCTTTTTTAAAGTAATATGTACTTTGGGAGTGAATCAGGATTATTAGGAAGGAGTGAAAGAGGGTTAGCAACCTCATAACTTGAGTTTTAAGAACCTTTGACTGTACTTTTCATGTTGAAATGAAATCCAGGTATGGGAACCCCCGATTGATTTATTTTGGATTATCATTTAGTTGGAGGCATCTCTGGCATTATATGTACAGATTTTACTGTAAGTTACAGGATTCTGTTTGTAGACAAAAGAGTTGCCTGTGTTAGGCGGGAGGTAGGCATTTAAAATATTTGTGTATTTTTTAAGTTAAATGTGATTTGTTCCCTTTTTCCAGTCTAAATATATTTGGAAGATATATTAGAAGATGGAAGACAGTCCCCCACTTTGGCATCTTCATAAATACAGAATTTTCTTTTTCCCTTAAAAACAAAACATTTTTATTACACATTTTTAGGAGAGAAGATAGATCTTGACTTGCATGTTTTGCTGTTACCGATTTTTTATTGCTGTTTTATATTTAGACACATTAATAGCAAGACTCAAAGAATATTAAAAATTATATTTGTGTTTGAGAGAGAGCTAGATCATTAGAACAGAAACTTTCTTTGTTCATATAAAGATTAATTGGAGTTTGGAGTGGGGAGAAGAGACAGTTGGGATGACCTGTATATTACAGGAATGAATTATATTTTCTACTGATTCAGTGCCCTTAAGCAGCTTATCAGCCCTTTTAGATTTGTCCTCTGTAAAATGGGTGTTATATGCTCCTTTGTCTGCTCCCAAATAAGCTGGGAAAATGAATAGAATTCTCTTTTAAGGGCTTAGAGTTATTAATATGAATGATGATGTATAACAACCTAGAAACTACCTAAGGTAGTTTACCTTATTTCATACAGAGATGTACACCCCTTTGAGTCACAATTTTTGGAAATTAGGCACATGGATCTTCATTTTTAACAAATAACTCCAGATGATTCTAAGGGCAGGAGAACTCTCCTTAGAGGAAGAACAGGAACTGTGTCTTTTAACATACTTTTCTCAGAGCCCAGCACATCCCTACTGCATGTCGGTGTTTAATAAGACTATAGTGCTGGATTTAGGGGAGAATTCAGAGGGTTTCTAAGATAATAAGTCCAACCACAGCAGTTCTGTTCTTATTAAAGAAAGTATTGGATAGAGGCCATACACTAAGCCTCTAGAGGAGCTAATATTTAATTCTCTTGTTTCTGAAAATCACTTGTCTTTTAGGATATCAATGAGGTTAATTTTTGGTTTTGTTTTATATTTTAACTTATAGCAGAGATTGAGCTAAGACCCATTTCTAGTTTTATATTATAGTAACAGGTGTAACAACACCAAGTGATTGTCATCATCTCAGTCCATTTTTTTTAAACACCTTCGAGGTAGCATTCTTTCTCACAAACCAGTAATCTGGGTTTGTGAGGCTCTGTCCAAATACCCAGAGACTACATCTTAACTATTCTTCCTCCTTCCCCCAGATAGCTCTGGGTTACGAAGGGGGCACTGAACTGAGTACTGTATGTTTTAAGATTATCGACTTTTTTGTCTTTTCTGAAAAGCTTGACTTTGTGATGTGACTTTTCTTTTTCTATTCTCTTCTTTACCCTCTTTCACAGGCGGCATGTTTTCTACCTTCAGCATCACTTAAATGGTAGGTTTCCTCACAGCGTGGTCCAGTTATCACCTGCAGACAGCCCAGGGGGGACTTTGAGTGACTTGCACCTCATCCCAGCAGGACCGCATACATCTCAGGCAATGGAGGTGGATGGACTCAGTGACTCTAGCAAGCAAGGCTATTCCCAGGAAACCAAACGCCTGAAGCGGACCCCTGCTCCAGACTCCCTGGGCCTGGAAATGGAGCACAGGTTCATCGATCAAGTATTGTCCACCTGCCGGAACGTGGAGCAGGCCAGGTTTGCCAATGCATACAGGAAATGGCTGGTTACATTGAGTCAATGAAAGAGGTGGATTAGTCCTGCAAGGTTCCCCTTTTAGTGCAATATTGCTTTCCTTTCTTATTTACATAGTTGCATGAACTGTTTGCTATTATTGTCTAACTATATGTGCTTCATCTTTAGGTTAAAAGTCCATAGTAAATCTTGCATTTTATTTATTTTGTTAAGAACTGGCATTCCTTTGGGGATAAAATAATTGTGTAGTTCCTTCCTGCTGAACAGTGAGTCTTAATTTTTTTCTTTTAAACTTCTCATCCTTTATATTCCTGTACTTGAGGCTTTTCTCATTTGGTTCTCCAGATTGGTTCACACACACCTCAACCCACCTCAGTGTGGTTGCTGCATAGGCTAGTTTTTTTTTAATTAAAAATTTATGTTGTTTAGCTTAAGAACAATACAAATTCAAAATTACTTGATCTAATTGTTGTTTTGAGAATCAAATGGCCAGATGGATGGATGTGTGAAAATACACACCATTTCTCTTTCTCTAGTATGTTCTACTCAAGTCATAGACCAACATAACCAAAGTCAGAAGTATTGGAATTTATATGAACAACATGCTTCCAATATAGTCCATTTTAAAAATGGTTATTTTTTAAAAAAATAATTTTAAGAGTTTATGTAATTGTAGTAGAAAATTATTTTTACTACTACTAGCTTTGATAGGTTTTTACCTCAATTAAAATCAATTTTAAAAAAACCTAGAATGCTGTTTTTAGTTATTACTACTTACTTTCCTCCAAATTCACCATGAAAAATGGGAAGCTTATGCATAGAAATGTGTCCATTAAAAATCTTCCTTTTTAAAATTTAAGTTATTAAGGATACACTGGATAAACTATAAAGTTTTTGTGAAGTGATTATTAAAAGTTTACTGGCAAAAGCCAGGGGGGATGAATAGTTTTGAAGGTTAGTTCTTCAGTCTTTATTTTAAAAAATAAAACAATTTAAAAACTTTGATACTAAATTTATCAGGGACAACTTACCAAAGTATCCACCTTTTAGCTGTATCTTATCTTTTCAATAATAAGGACTGGGTTTTTTAGGTAGGTGAGGCAGGTGTGGGGAAAGTTCCAGGTAATGTCTAATGTCTTAATATGAAAGAATGCTTTGCATTTCTTCTTTCCACACACCTTTCTCTTTATTTTCCCATTCCATTTTTTTGTCATCTCCACTTTTGTATATTTTTCCTTATCTGTTGTATTTCATGGATGTGTACTAAACATAATCTCCTCTCTGTTTCCAGTTAATTCCATACCCCATTAAACACACGTGCACACACACACACACACACACACACACACAATATTTCTATGAACTGCCCCTCTAAAAGTTCCCCTAATGATGGAAGTTGTCTATTATCCTGTGTATGTTTGAAATGTAATAGTGGCAGAAACAAGTGCACTATGCTTTGCCTGTTTTCCTCTTTATATGCTAGGTCACCTGTAGGGTGAGAAGACAGATGTAGGGAAAAGCAGACCTCTCCTATACCACTGTTACGGAGACTCTGGACTTGAGTGAGGAGCATTTCTTTAAGGGAAAAGAATAGGTCCTTTACTTGTATGTCATGATTTTGTTGAGTGGCAAAATGTCAAGTGAGACTTAAGAACACCAAAAAAATTGTCTAGACTGGTCCTTGTAGACAGAAGCTGCCTGTCCTTCTCTCTTAGGGCAAAAATTACCCTTTTTTAGCTTTTTATAGTATTTAGGTGAGAAAATGATTGGTATTATGAGCATAAATCTATGACCCTTTGTGTACAAAGCATATTTTGATTCAAATACCTCAAGGTCTACCTAGACCTCTATGGATAAAACTATTAATTTATGATTTTTAGCACCTGTGGGGCTTGGGGGGCAGACTACACACAGATGACATGGAAGATTCAGCACATTCCACTAATATATGTTGCCAAATTCTGGCCTCACTCAGTATTACGATTCTTCCAAGCATCATTTTAAGTATCATCATTTTAAGTATTAAGTAGTAGGGCTTCTTATGCTTTGATGTGAGAGTGTTGAGACATGAATACTCTGTGAAACATCAGCTAAATTTGATAATGCTCCACATCTTTTTATACCTTCCACAGTCTCTTGCCCTTCTTTGATGTTAACTGCCTTCATGTGTTTTAAGTCTCTTAACCCACCCTTACATGAAGCCATGCAGTCCTTTAATGTATCTTGGTCTCCTGTCTTCCTAATAGCTTTAAGTAGGGAGTAAAAATACAAATATCCAAAGGATACTGTTTATATCTGACTTTTGTGTGCTGCTTTATTTCTAAAATTTGCAGTTTTCAGCTGTTCATTCACTGAAAAACCTAGTATTGCCCTGGATGGTTGTATTTTTTCCCTAAATGGTTCACATCTAAACTCACTAGCTGTAGCATGATATTATCTCTTGGAATGAATGAGCTCATGCAGTGGAAAGGATGTGTCTATTTTTAGGGACTCATTAGTCTTCACTTATTTTTCTATAAATATGTCATTGTTAAAGGAAAAGGTGATTTAGATTGACACAAATGTCATCCATCTTTCACTGGAAGAATTGTAGGCCATCCTGTGGATCAAGAATACTACTGACAAGCAAAAAAGCAATAAGATCTGTAAATATCTCTACCACTACCCCTCCCCAACCTGACTTTTTTTTTTTTTAAGTATACCTATTTTGGTAACATGGTGTTCCCAGATTCTGTGTGCCTTGCACATTGTAAGGACTCATTAAATATTTATTAAATTTATGAATGATTAACTGAAGATGAGAAAGATCAATTATGAGTGATACATAGAGTGAGTTATGATTGAGAAATTGATGGAATAGAGCAATGGATTGTGAATGAATGATGTACTCTGCCTTCATGATACTTAGGGGGAGCTATTGCATATAGAATAAGTTAATTTAGATTTTTTTCCTTCATTAAACTACTTTGTTTATGCTTGTTAAATCCCAGCCAAGAAATGCAGCTGTATAATATCCATTAACTGTACTATAATGTATATTAAAAATTCATAGAAAAATGAAGAACATTTGCAAGAACACTACTTTCTATTCACTTATGATGTTGGAGGACAGATCTTGCCAATAGAGCCATAGCCACTCTTGGAGTATCTGAGGAAACTGATTTCAAAGACGTGTTGATCTGTATCTGTGCATGAGTAGTCATTTTAGACTCAAAACCCTTTCTTTTCTAGGTTTTAGCATTTTATTACCTCTTTGAAAACTCTGGGCCCAGACTTTTGAGTCATATCTCTTATTCCTATGGTACAATTCTAATTTAAATTAAAGGCTTCTATCGGATTAAATATACAAGAGGTCACTCAAAGCCACTTAAGTCTTCAGATAAGGGCTTATGTAACACAAGATGTGCAAACAAAAGTTCTTGGATTTTTATGTGGCATTTTGTAGGAAAGCATATATGGTGGTAGGCTGTGTCATTTAGATATATTCAGGTCATGTGAATTCATGCTTGTTTAGACACATACATACATGTGTGTAAAAACTTTTAATATTTTTGAGAACATATTGTCAGCCTAGTATTTTTCTCTTAATAGCACAAGATGGTATCTGACATGAGGGCTAAATATAATTTAGGAATGCAACTACCACTTGCTATGCAGCAATCTCATTTCTACCTTAGTTCCCCTGTATTAGAGAAGATGCTAAATATTTAGTTTATCAAAGGAAGTAAGAAAACACTTTTGTTTTTGCAAAAAGCTTTTGTGAGCTTAGTTATTTTGTTACTAGAAAATTATATTTAAAAATTTTTCAATATCTAAAGTATGCTAGAAAATTAGAGCAGCATTGTAACAACTGAACTTTTTGTCTTCTAAGTAAATTTCTCAAATAGAACTGTGCAAACCCTAGCACTTTACGTGCTGCCGCCTCCCTGTACTTGAGTATACTCTGTAATGTGCTCCCTTTTATTAGAGAAGTTCATGGAGGCACAGGAAAGCATAGGCAAATTCAGTGTTATAAAGGCAGTGAGCAGGAAAAATCAACCCTGAGAATTCTCCTTACCATCACACAGTGTCTTTTAAAAAATAACTGTATATACTGTGTTCATTCGAGTGCCTTTCTTTTTGGGGGAGCAAGATTATATTTAAGTCTAACATTTAGGTAGAAAACAAAGGATGAAAATTTTATTAAACAGTTGATTGACTCATTATTTTATTTATTCCACTTGCTAGGCATGGCCCAATGGAATATTTTATCCTTAAGTGAGTTACTGATAAGAGCAGGAAGGATGCTTTGGTTTGCATGTCATTAGTTATCATTTTTAAGCACCCTACCAGGAAGAATTAGTTCTTTCTCAGTGACAACTAATGTTTTTGGGGTTGGAGGCCTCACATTTAGAGGATGGCATATGCATAAAGATCAGCCAAAAACCCTGTGCAGCCCATGTTTAAAGGGAAACAGTGGCACTCTGCCCTAAAAGAAGCTCCATACAGTTGTCCTAAATGAATCCGTTGCCTCATCTTAAGGACTTTTGAGAACCCCATCCCAAATTTTGTCCTACGTAAGATAGTTGAGTGGGGGGAAAAATGGAACCTTAATCTTTTCAAATATTGGAGGAAAAGAGGCAAATACTGAGATGAAATTTAAAATGTGGCTTTTTATGTATTTGGGTATGGAGAGGGGAGGGATAGGAGTTCCATATTTCCAGATAGCAAATAATTGTTCATTGTAATTTCATTAAAATATATAGCTTAAGATTCCAAAGTGCTTTTCAGAGAACTGTCGAATAATGTATTCCTAACAGACAGCAATAGGTCATGTTCATAGTGGAAACAGAAAACTGTTGTGTCAGTTGTGGATCTGGGGGGTAGGGACTTCAGGCTCCCAACTTTGACTTCTGTATTCTCACTAGGCCATGTTAACACTGTAAAACCAACCCTTTACTTAAAAAAAGAAAAAAAAAAATAGAGAGCGGCAGCTTACTCTGCTGATGAAATCTTGTGCTTCCAAGAATATTAGCTATATATAGCTTGTGCTTTCTGGACAATAATATGGTCCACAAAGCTAACCCTGGCATTTCTTTTTATTAATCTGTTATTATTTCTCAGGGTGTAGAAGATTTAGTAAATTTAGGACAAAATTTTATATTCAGTGGCCAAAAAAAGGCAAAAATATGCTAAGTATATTACTAGCTCTTAAAATTTTAGTATAGATAGTATTTTTTATAAACTACTACCAGTGCAGTAGCTCTGTGACTGCCTCATTGTTCATCTCACTGCTTCAATCCCTGTGGTTCTATTATGAATGTTCTCTTACACGTGTCTTCTACGGAAATGACTTCTGTATTGCATTATTTTCCATGTTTTGCAGAGGTAGGAGTGCTTTAGTTGACATCAATCTCAGTTTTTAGAAATTCTATTGGGAAAGTGATTACTGTTGGTTTTCAAACTGACAACTCTTTTGCTTCTTAAAACTTCAGTTTCCCTGAAAGAGTGCTTTGTGTCAGCTCTTGTACACGTTCAGTATGTTGCATAATGCCTTGCACCTTGTAGGAATTCAACAGGTCAGAATTGTTAAAGGCTAGAGAGTTGAAACTAGCTTATTTATCTCTGTCTTATCATCGTTGTCCACATTCTTAACTTCAGGAGAAATACAGTATTGTGCTGAAGATACATAATCAGGTTCAAACATACAAGGCAAAGATATACAGCTGTACAGCATTGTAAGTGCAATTTAGATACTTTTAAGGCATACATATGTGTGTGTATTCACATATATGTATATATATTTAAATGAGATTTGGAATTTCAACTTACATACTGGTTTTACAAAGAATTTTATCCAAAGGACTTTTATTTTCATACTTGCTTGAAGTGCTCCTGTTCAAAGGCAGTTTTCTTTATTAGACCAGCCCCCTCAAGCAAAGTTGGAAACCTAACACAAGTGCCCATTTGCTTGAATTAACCAGATATTGCTGTAAACTGTTTATAGTAAGTCTTCGGTTGCTTACAAACCATGACATTTTGACTTTTCTTCCATACCTTTAGGGAATCAGCCTTAATTTTAAGTATGGCAGTCACTTTCCTCAAAGTACTATGCAGCATACTTCAAATGTTTATTTATCTTTATAAAGTGATCAGTAATAAATTTGAGGTTTTTCAGTGTCATAGGGATGAACAATTTCACATGTCCAGATATGACTCATACAGCATTCTGTTAGAAATGCTAATATGTTATCCTCCCTCACAAATGTCATTTTGCATTTGGAGCAGATATTTTTTTTCTTGTTGGTTGAAGAATGAATATAGGCTGAATGCAATCATAGTAGGTGCTCAATAAATATTTAGTTGATTATTGACCTAACATCAAAGTAACAGCTTTCAGAAAGGAGACTGTTGTCATCTTTTCATTGAGGAGTATATTTTTAGAGTAATATATGTTTGAAACTGAAAATTTTTCTCATTTGACATGAATTATTAGGCTTATTTAGGTTGGAGTTAGTAGCGTGTAATAAAAATGCTGTTTATGTAGAAATGGTCTGAAGACAGGAGATGTGAAAAGTTTAAGTAGTATCTCTTTGTGCAAGGCACATTCATAAATGTGATTAAATGTCTTAATAGGCTGCTGAACTCTAGAGAGAACTGCTGTAGTCTTCTGCAATCAATTTCTATGTTGGTATATCTAGTATTATCTAGTATAGGTACTGTTTATTTCTCCCTAAATCTTGGTTACTTTCCAGTGTCTTAAAAGTAGTCATGGTAAGGTATGAAGTTATATTAAATAACTTCTACTTGTTTTTTGAGAACATGTTCAAAATGAAGGAGAAATTTTTATGAATAATATAGTCGTTTCAGAGTCTATTAATTTGTGGCTTTCAGAGCATTTTTGACAGACTTTACCTAATGCAAACAGATTTAAACAGTTTAAAAACAAGCATTCCAACCTGAGCTGTGAGAAGCAGTGTGTGCAGCACAAGCGTATTTAGGCATTGCCTCCTGGCGAGGTTCTTGATGCATGGCTATGACGCTGGCTTCTGACTGAGGTCACCACTGTCGGTATTGTATTTTGGTGCTCGTTGTTCCTAGGAAAATAATGGACTTTGTACTAGGTTAACTTGTTTTTTGAGTTGGACAAAATAAAAGATGAGGTATTATGAATATACCAAATATTTATATCCTTTACTACAAAAAAACTAAAAAAGGAGGAGGGGAAGAAAATGATAAGAGAGCAATGATCTTTTTTTTTTAATAGCTTCTAAAAACCTTTTCTTCAATCCACATCTCTTGGACACTAGGTAGTTGCTTACTTTTAACACTGAGGGACTTTAAGGGATAGTTCTTAGCTACTATATTCTGCTGTTAGAATCCGTTATGTGTGTTAATTTTACATTGCTTGAAGATTCTCCAGAAAATGGAGTATTTAAGTAGATTGCAATCAGTGTTGTTTTAAGATTTTCTTTTAGGTTATGGTTAAATGGACAAGTTACATGTATGATCTGTGGTGCAAGGTCAGATCCTGGGCATTAAAGATAAGTTTGGCTAACTTACTTTACTGAAGATACTAATTGTCTTCACTATTAAACTATTTTCCCCCAATATAACAGTCTGCATTGAATTTCCTTTAGCTCTAACCATATTCTAGTTGATGTTTTTTAAGGATTAAATATTTTGTGAATTCTTTTTACACTTAAAATGTGTAATTGCAGAGGCATAAAAATAAATTTTGCAATAACGTACATACAGAGTGTGTTTACGGTGTTCTGAGAGTTAGTACTCCAGAGCGCTTTAAGTGTGATGCTAAGTGCTAAGGCTGATGTAATGACTATAGACATCTGTATCAGCGCTATCCAGTAGAAATAAATGTGAGCCACGTATGTAATTTAAAATTCTATAGTAGCCACATTAAAAAAAGAAACACATAAAATTAATATTTTAATTAACCCAATATATTAAAAATATTATCTTTTAGGTATGTAATCAATATACAAAATAGAGGTGTTTTACCTTCTTTTTTCTCCATAGTAAGTCCTCAAAATTCAGCGTGTATTTTGCACTCATGTGCATCTCAGTTCTGACTAGCTACATTTTAAATACTCAAAAAGCCACTTGTGGATGAGGGCTGCTATACTGGACAGTGTAGATTCATAGAATACAAAGTATGGCTTTACTTTAAATTGGAGATGGTGAGGTAGGCATGAAATTATGGTACTTTAAAAATTATTTAGTATACTTAGAAAAGCATCGAACAGAATTGTCCACTCGTTCTTTTGTCTTCATTTAAAATTTTCTCTAGAAGTAGGGTCAACCAGTTTCAATTTGCCAAGCATTATTTAAGAAGGAAGGATTTCCATGCATGTAAAATACCATGATATGCTGATTATAACAACATATTATTAACAACACATTTTTCAATGTGTTCACTAAATTCTGTCCTGTTTCTTCAAAATAATAGCTTAAATTGCATGTTAATTATATATCTGTACCTATTTTGTTTTTATATGATTGTTATAATACAATAATACGTATTAACAAACAGCCCTCGGATTCTAATCTGCCTATGCAGCTGTCCTCCAGTACTTACTGGTATACGTATTAAGTTGTAATAAGTGGCAGAAAAGTAGAATGAACTTTTTTTTTCAATTATATTTGTTTTTATCATGTGACCATGTACCAAGCCAGCTATAAATTATTGTATTTCTGTAGAATATGGAAAATAGTGTTTATGTCTTGTCTTTGCTAAATGTTTGCAGTTTCTAAGTAAACTTTTCATCTCCTAAAATGAGTGTTAAGTGTGATTTTATTTTTACTTGTGGTGGTGTTTTAAACTCAACTTCAGTCTCCCAATTTGTCCTATTTAATTGCTGTGATAGTGGTAGTTGGGTGGAGGTGTGAACTGTTGTCTTGTGTGAAGCCAATGATTTGATTACCTACATTTGTAAAAAGAATCTAAACATATCACTTGTGTCTAGGACATTAAAAAAAATGCCAAAACAAATTAGAGTGCAGTTGTCTTTAGAGTGCATTAACGATGACTAGCTGACGTGTGAAATCATCATTATGACTACATATGCTTTTTTCCAATATACTTCAAATGAACGTAGGGAGCAGGGAATTACTTGGTTATTTCAGTGTTATACCCCATGTTTTCTTTTTTGTTTGAAATATCTTTATTGGAGTATAATTGCTTTACAACGTTATGTTAGTTTCTGCTGTACAACAAAGTGAATCAGCTATATGTATACATATATCCCCATATACCCTCCCTCTTGCGTCCCCCTCCCGCCCTCCCTATCCCACCCCTCTAGGTGGTCACAAAGCACCGAGCGGATCTCCCTGTGTTCTGCAGCTGCTTTGTTTGCAAATATTTTCTCCCATTCTGAGGGTTGTCTTTTCATCTTGTTTATGGTTTCCTTTGCTGTACAAAAGCTTTTAAGTCCCATGTGTTTCTTTTTGTTTTTATTTCCATTTCTCTAGGAGGTGGGTCAAAAAGAATCTTGCTGTGATTTATGTCATGGAGTGTTCTTCCTATGTCTTCCTCTAAGAGTTTCATAGTGTCTGGCCTTACATTTGGATCTTTAATCCATTTTGAGTTTATTTTTGAGTGTGGTGTAAGGAAGTGTTCTAATTTTATTCTTTTACATGTAGTTGTCCAGTTTGCCCAGGACCACTTATTGAAGAGGCTGTCTTTTCTCCATTGTATATTCTTGCCTCCTTTATCAAAGATACGGTGATCATATGTGCGTGGGTTTATCTCTGGGCTTTCTATCCTGTTCCATTGATCTATATATCTGTTTTTGTGCCATTACCATACTGTCTTGATTACTGTAGCTTCGTAGTATACTCTGAAGTCAGGGAGCCTGATTCCTCCAACTCCATTTTTCTTATGATTACTTTGGCTATTTGGGTTTTTTGTGTTTCCACACAAATTGTGAAATTTTTTGTTCTAGTTCTGTGAAAATGCCAGTGGTAGTTTGATAGGGATTGCATTGAATCTGTAGATTGCTTTGCGTAGTCGAGTCATTTTCACAATGTTGATTCTTCCCCAAGAACACGGTATATCTCTCCAGCTGTTTGTATCATCTTTAATTTCTTTCATCAGTGTCTTACAGTTTTCTGCATACCGGTCTTTTGTCTCCTTAGGTAAGTTTATTCCTAGGTATTTTATTCTTTTTGTTGCAGTGGTAAATGGGAGTGTTTCCTTAATTTCTGTTTCAGATTTTTCATTATTAGTGTATAGGAATGCAAGAGATTTCTGTGCATTAATTTTGTGTCCTGCTACTTTACCAAATTCATTGATTAGCTCTAGTAGTTTTCTGGTAGCATCTTTAGGATTCTCTGTGTATAGTATCATGTCATCTGCAAATAGTGACAGCTTTACTTCTTTTCCAATTTGGATTCCTTTTATTTCTTTTTCTTCTCTGATTGCTGTGGCTAAAACTTCCGAAACTATGTTGAATAATAGTGGTAAGAGTGGGCAACCTTGTCTTGTTCCTGATCTTAGTGGAAATGGTTTCAGTTTTTCACCATTGAGAATGATGTTGGCTGTCGGTTTGTCATATAGGGCCTCTATTATGTTGAGGCAAGTTCCCTCTATGCCTACTTTCTGGAGAGTTTTTAACATAAATGTGTGTTGAATTTTGTCAAAAGCTTTTTCTGCATCTATTGAGATGATCATATGGTCTTTCTCCTTCAGTTTGTTAATATAGTGTATCATATTGTTTGATTTGCATATATTAAAGAATACTTGCATTCCTGGGATAAACCCCACTTGATCATGATGTATGATCCTTTTAATGTGCTGTTGGATTCTGTTTGCTAGTATTTTGTTGAGGATTTTTGCATCTTTGTTCACCAGTGATGTTGGCCTCTAGTTTTCTTTCTTTGTGATCTCTTGTCTGGTTTTGGTATCAGGGTGATGGTGGCTTTGTAGAATGAGTTTGGGAGTGTTCCTCTGCTATATTTTGGAAGAGTGAGAAGGATAGGTGTTAGCTCTTCTCTAAATGTTTGATAGAATTTGCCTGTGAAGCCATCTGGTCCTGGACTTTTGTTTGTTGGAAGATTTTTAATTAGTTTCAGTTTCAGTGCTTGTGATTGGTTTGTTTATATTTTCTATTTCATCCTGGTTCAGTCTCAGAAGGTTGTGCTTTTCTACAAATTTGCCCATTTCTTCCAGGTTGTCCACTTTATTGGCATATAGTCGCCTGTAGTAATCTCTCATGATCCTTTGTTTTTCTGCACTGTTACTATTCATCAGGGATGAGCAAATCAAAACAACAATGAGATATCACCTCATACTTGTCAGAATGGATATAATCAAAAAGACAACAAATAATAAATGTTGGCAAGGGTGTGGAAAAAAGAGAACTTTGTACACTGTTGGTGGGAATATAAATTGGTACAGCCACTATGGAAAACAGTATGGAGTTTCCTCAAAAAATTAAAAATAGAACTACCATATGATCCAGCAATTCCACTGTTGGGAATATGAAGAAAACGAAAACACTAATTTGAAAAGATATATGCACCCAGTGTTCATAGCAGCACTATTTACAATAGCCAAGATATGGAAGCAACCTAAGTGTCTATCAACAGAGGAATGGATAAAGCAGATGTGGTATATATATAC
Source organism: Neophocaena asiaeorientalis asiaeorientalis (assembly GCF_003031525.2). Lineage (NCBI taxonomy): Eukaryota > Metazoa > Chordata > Mammalia > Artiodactyla > Phocoenidae > Neophocaena > Neophocaena asiaeorientalis. Next base: position 10,144,715 of record NW_020172625.1, read on the forward strand.
AATGAAATATCACTCAGCCATAACAAAGAACAAAATTTTGCCATGTGCAATAACATGGATGGACCTGGAGGGTATTATGCTTAGTGAAATAAGTCAGACAGAGAAAGAAAAATGCTGTATGTTTTCACTTGTACGTGTAATCTGAAAAATAAAACAAATGCATGAATATAAATGAAACTGACTCAGAGGCAGAGAACAAACTAGTGGTTACCAGTGGGGAGAGGGGTGGGGGGGGGAAGGGCAAGATAGGAGAAGGGGATTAAGAGGTACAAATTACTAGGTATAAATTAAGATATAAGGATGTAATGTACAGCTTAGGGAATAGAGCCAATATTTTATAATAACTCTAAATGGAGTATAATCTATAAAAATATTGAATTACTATTTTGTACACCTAAAACTAATATTGTAAATTAACTATACTTCAATTAAAAAAAGAACTGATCAACTGCAAAAAATGCCCAGTAAACTCAAATTTTAAGTCTAAAATTAAAACAAAATCCTAACAATGGAAAGATAAACTATGAACTTGAGGCAACATTTGTAAGCATGCCACAAATGAAAAAATGAATGTTGTTGTTCCTCCAAATTTTTTGTAAGCTTAGGGTTATTTCAAAATAAAAAAAATTTATAAGCACCCTTGATATATGAAGAATTCCTGTAATTTGATAAGAAAAACATCAAGAGCCCAGTAGATGAATGGGTAAAGGGTATAAACAGACAGTACACATACCCACAAACACACACATACACACACACACGCACAAAAAGACAAAAAGGTACCTTAACAGATAAGGCAGAAAAATATCAGTCATAGCAAAGAAATGCAAATTAAAATAAGACTTCAATACCTATCAAATTAGCAAAGGTTTTTGGTTTTCCTCGTTTTTAGTAATAATATCAGATATTTGCAAAAGTATAATAAAACATGTACCCTTTCTCTTTACTGGTGGGAGTGTAAATAAGAATAAGCAATTTCGTCATTTGTATAAGGACTCTTGACATCCTTGAATACAGATATCCCACTTCTAGGAATCACCCTAAAGAGAAATCCTGAACAAAAGAAAAAGCTTTATATATAAAAATGTTCACTAAGAATTATTTATATTAATGAAAATTTGAAAACAACTTAAATGTCAAGCTATACAGGGGGGTTATTAGATAAATAATAAAATATCAACTAGCCATTAAAATGTTTACAAAGAAACTTTTAAAATAATGTGATAAAATGTGCTAAGTGAAGAAAGCAAGATGCAAAATTGTCTCTTTTTTTTGATGTGGACAATTTTTTTAAGTCTTTATTGAATTTGTTACAATATTGCTTCTGTTTTAAGCCCTCGTGTTTTGGCCACGAAGCATGCAGCCAAAACACCAGGGTTCAGTGCAGGTTCAATCCCCGACCAGGGATTGAACCCACACCCCCTGCATTGGAAGGCAAAGTCTCAACCATTGGACCACCAGGGAAGTCCCACAAAATTGTTTTTACAATATGATCACATACTTGTAAAAATGAAGAAGTGGGGAAAAAAGATTTTTAAAAGTATAGGCTAACAGTAGTTATTTTGAGTGGAGAAGCTGTGAGGAATATTGTTCTTTCAATTCTTATACTTACCAAATTTTCTATGAGGAGAATATATTAGCTTATATTTTTATAATGTATAATATACATAAACAATCACTGCTATGTCTGGAACAGCAGGGAAATCTCACAGCATGTGCTCATTACAGATTCCTGGTTTCTAACTTTAATAAAGAAATTCAATATGAACTTTCAAGCCAATGGTGACAGTTTTTCCAATTCCTTCTGGCACTAGCAGCCATACAGAGGTCAGGTATATAAAAAAAAAGTTGTCTGTGAGGATACGGGGAGGGGGAAGGGTAAGCTGGGACAAAGTGAGAGAGTGGCATGGACATATATACACTACCAAACGTAAAACAGATAGCTAGTGGGAAGCAGCCACATAGCACAGGGAGATCAGCTCGGTGCTTTGTGACCACCTAGAGGGGTGGGATAGGGAGGGTGGGAGGGAGGGAGATGCACGAGGGAAGAGATATGGGGACATATGTATATGTATAACTGATTCACTTTGTTATAAACCAGAAACTGACATACCGTTGTAAAGCAATTATACTCTAATAAAGATGTTTAAAAAAAAGTGACCAGAAATTCTCTTGCTTGGCACTTCAGTGCTATAAGACACCTGATGACTAGTTGGGCCTGAGGAGGAAAAAGCATTTTTAGAAAAAATACAAGTCTATTAAAATGGACTAACAGTATTTTTTTATTTGCTCTTTTTCTGAACTACTTATTCTGAGTATACGAATAATAAATCCTTGTTATAAACATTTCAAATGTTATAGGTATTTATGATAGAAAGAGTGACTAACTCTACTATAGTTTGGTATATGTTACTCCAAATTTTTGGATGAATATCTAACATTTAAAAAATAATGGGATCATTCTAAACATACTGTTTTGTAACTTGAATGTTCAGTTAACAATATATTGCAGACAATTTCCCTTTTAAGAACTCATGGGCCGCCTCCCTTGTTTTAATGATTTATAATCTTGCTTTTTTGGCATACTGTAGTTTATTTAACCAGTTCCCTATTGATAGTCATTTCAGTTACCATACCATTATTATAAACAATGCTACACTGAATAGGTACATGTCTTTGTATACTTGTACAATGCAAAAATATCTGAAATGTATGACTATTTTACAGTAAGCATCCATCACCTTGAGTATTTCTGTGTGATAAATTCCTAAATTTCAGGGTCAAAGTTTATTAGCTAAGCAGTCCTTTAAAAATATTGTTTATACTCACATTATACAGTAAGAGTGCATAATGAAAATGCCTGTTTTCTTACATCTGTAACAAGGTAGTATATTATCAAGTTTTGTTTTGTTCTGGCCAATCTAATAGATGCAAAATATTACCATTGTTCTTTTGTATTTCTTTAATTATTAGAGAGGTTGAGCACCTTTTCACAGATCTGTTGGGTCATTTGTTTTTCTTCTAGGAATTGGCCATTATTGTCCTTTGTATTTCTATTTGTTTCCTTTTTCTTGTTGATTTGTGAAAGTTTTTTTATATCAGGGAAAGTAGCCCTTTATTATGTTATATGCATAATTTTCTAAGGTTTTCTTTTGATGCTTTGTTTTCAATTTTTTTGGTACAGAAATTCTTTAAGGTTAATGTACTTTTCTTGGTACTTTCTAATTCTGGGTTTGTGTCATGCTTAGAAAAGCCCTCTCCACTCCAAGATTATAAATAATATTCACTGTGCTTTCTTCAAGTATTTTAATCTCTTCATTATTTTACATTTTTATTTTTGAAGTAGGTGGAATTTATTTTGATATAAGGAGTGGGATCAGGAATTCCCTGGTGGTCCAGCGGTTAAAACTCCATGCTTCCGCTGCAGGGGACAAGGGTTTGATCCCTGATCCAGGAGCTAAGATCTTGCATGCCCTGCATCCCAAAGAGTGGGATGGAGATCCAGTTTATTTCGTCACAAATGTCTAGTCAGCCAACCTAATAACATTTATTAAATAATACATCTTTCTGCACTAACTTGAAATGCCACATTTATGATGTCCTAAATTCTCATATAGACCTTGTGTATTTCTGGGATCCATTTGCCTTTGCTCCTGAGCCAGAAAGTGGCAATTTATCTTTGAGTAAACACACTTTCAGTAGAAAAACAAAATACTTCTGTTCTGGAGTTGAACATCCCTTGACTGTATGGAAAATTCCCTTTTACTAATTTATCTTTCAAGATGAATCTTCAGTCTTGGGTGATATGGTCAACATGGCTGAAAGAGTCAAATTTGGTATCATGCCCAAGTCACCATGAGCCTTACCCACAGTTTCTTACCCCTACTCTGTTTGCCAAGTAGGGATCAATACAGTTCATCTCTTATCTCTAGCCAGAGAGTTTGCTGTGGATAAATAATAGAACCACGAATTGAAAGTATTGTCTACAATAAAGGTTGGTAACATCAATCTAAGCTATGGAAATTTCTCTCTCTAAGATGCTCTGAGTATGAGCCAATGTGGATGTTTAGATTCACATGCATAGATGAGAAACTAAGAATCTCTTTTTCCAGCTACTGAACCTAACCCTATGTAGATTTACACTGAACACATAAAAATAGATACAGGGCTTCCCTGGTGGCACAGTGGTTGAGGGTCCGCCTGCCGATGCAGGGGACACGGGTTCGTGCCCCGGTCCGGGAAGATCCCACATGCCGCGGAGCGGCTGGGCCCGTGAGCCATGGCTGCTGAGCCTGCGCGTCTGGAGCCTGTGCTCCGCAACGGGAGAGGCCACAACAGTGAGAGGCCCGCATACCGCAAAAAAAAAAAAAAAAAAAAAGAAAAAATTTTTCAGTTTAAAGGAAACTTTTAAAAAAAAAAAAAAAAAAAAAAAAAAAAAAAAAAAAAATAGATACAGTATTTCAGTTTAAGGGAACATTTCTGAATAGAGTTCACATAGAATCAATGATAGGGAGATTTGCTACAGTCTGCTTTCTTGCCATAGTGTGTGTGTCCTTTTGTTTCTTCAGTTCCCATAGCATGAAGGAAAGGAATGACCCTGTAGACCACCATCTCAGCACCTTAGATGGAATGCCATATTGTGCCTCTCGATTCCATTCTGTAGGTTTTGTGTGGTGACTCACTCCTCCTATGCAGCACTCTGTATGGCCGACTTATCTATTAGAGCAGATACAATGTCTAAGGTCCATAATACTTTAAGGAGCCCATAAAAATGTCTTAATTTCTATTAAAATCAGAGGCAAAAAAAATTTTTAAGTCAAAGAAGATGTTTTGTTATATAATATTAATATATTCATCTTTGTACCAATATAGTTATAAAATGTATTCTTTAATATTTTTTATGAAGGAAGGGGCCCACAAAAGTCATGATACAGCCTTGTCTGTCTCTCTAAAGATGTCTTACAAAGGGAATACTAAACATTTTAAGATCTTTCATCTCTATTCTCCTCCTGGAAATTCACAATTAAAGGCTCATAGAAGCCTTGCAATAAATTAAGAAACAAAAAAACAAACTATAAATTTTAGCTTCCTTCAGGTTGTTCAGATTTGTGTAATCTTGGAACTTTTTTCTTCCACATAATAACTACTGCCTTCCACCAGAACTGGTGATCCATAGAAGAATTTGGGAAATACTTAACTTTCTATTACATTAAGATTCAACATTGATCAAGAGAGTCTATAGCTGAAATCTCTCAACCATATATTATTTTAGCAAACTATACAGAAGCCTAAAGGATTATTCTCTGTTCTATGCAAACAATTAAAATGCATACCTGATTCTCTTTGAGCAGCATGGTAACAACACAGCTCTACCTCTCCACTTGGCAGAAGAATTTTATTGTTGCACAAGTTGTAGATTTATGCTACACAGTTCACTGAGATGCATTTCAATTCAGTTTTCTTGATAGGCTTGCAGTAGCATGAGAATGAAAATAATTCTCAAATGACAAAGAAGGGTGAAAAGCTGCTTTCCTGAATTCCAGAACATGTTATTCCTTAACCTATCAGACCTTATTAAGAGTGACTTAAAATCTGTCAGCTCTCAGAAGGTTTCTCCAGTAACAGATTTCTTGGTTCCGTCTCAGTTCCTGCAGTTCCCGTAACCACAGCCTATTCAATTTAGCAGTGCTCGGCTGCATGAAGGCTGAAATTAAAATGTGCTTTCAAAATTCAATCCATAGCAAAACTGACCTAACTTAGAAGCATCTCCACAGTTAGATTTAATAAAAAGATATGAGTTTGACATGGAAGGCCAAAGAAGGATAAGTTTCTCTGAGAAATAAAAGTAGAAAATGTGGGGTTTTTTTTTTTATGTTGACTAATCTCCTTTTTAAAAAGTCAGCTTACTGTTTGACAGAAAAATTCAGAGACTTCTGAACCAGGAAAAAATAGAAAATATGAACAGACGAATCACAAGTAATGAAATTGAAACTGTGATTAAAAATCTTCCAACAAGTAAAAGTCCAGGACCAGATGGCTTCACAGGTGAATTCCATCAAACATCTACAGAAGAGCTAACACCCATCCTTCTCAAACTCTTCCAAAAAATTGCAGAGGAAGGAACACTCCCAAACTCATGCTATGAGGCCACCATCACCCTGATACCAAAACCAGACAAAGATATTACAATAAAAGGATATTACAGACCAATACCACTGATGAATATAGATGCAAAAATCCTCAACAAAATAGTAGCAAACAGAATCCAACAACACATTAAAAGGATCATACACCATGATCAAGTGGGATTTATCCCAGGGATGCAAGGATTCTTCAATATACACAAATCAATCAATGTGATACACCATATTAACAAATTAAGTAATAAAACCATATGATCATCTCAATAGATGCAGAAAAAGATTTTGACAATATTCAACACTGATTTATGATAAAAACTCTCCAGAAAGTGGGCATCAAGGGAAACTACCTCAACTTAATAAAGGTCATATACGACAAGCCCAAAGCAAACATCATTCTCAATGGTGAAAAACTGAAAGTGTTTCCTGTAAGATCAGGAACAAGAAAAGTATGTCCACTCTCACCACTATTATTCAACATAGTTTTGGAAGTCCTAGCCATGGCAATCAGAGAAGAAAAAGAAATAAAAGGAATACAAATTGGAAAAGAAGAAGTAAAACTGTCACTGTTTGCAGATGACATGATACTATATATGGATACTCATAAAGATGCCACCATTGATAGAGCTAATCAATGAATTAGGTAAAGTTGCAGGATGCAAAATTAATGCACAGAAATCTCTTGCATTCCTATACACTAACAACAAAAGATGAGAAAGAAAAATTAAGGAAACAATCCCATTTACCACTGCAAAAAAAGAATAAAATACCTAGGAATAAACCTACCTAAGGAGGTAAAAGACCTGTACCCAGAAAACTATAAGACACTGATGAAAGAAATCAAAGATGACACAAACAGATGGAGAGATATACCATTTTCTTGGATTGGAAGAATCAATAGTGTGAAAATGACTACACTACCCAAAGCAATCTACAGATTCAGTGCAATCCCTATCAAATTACCAATAGCAGTTTTCACAGAACTAGAACAAAAAATCTTAAAATTTGTATGGAGACACAAAAGACCCCAAACAGCCAAAGCAATCTTGAAGAGAAAAGAAGGAGCTGCAGGAATCATACTCCCTGACTTCAGACTATGCTACAAAGCTACAATCAAGATAATATGGTACTGGCACAAAAACAGAAATATAGATCAATGGAACAGGATAGAAAGCCCAGAGATAAAACCACACACCTACGGTCAAGTAATCTATGACAAAGTAGGCAAGGATATACAATGGAGAAAAGACAGTCTCTTCAATAAGTGGTTCTGGGAAAACTGGACAGCTACATGTAAAAGAACGAAATTAGAACATTCCCTAACACTGTACACAAAAATAAACTGAAAATGGATTAAAGACCTAAATGTAAGACCAGACACTATAAAACCCTTAGAGGAAAACATAGGAAGAATACTCTTGGACATAAATCACAGCAAGATATTTTTTGATTCACCTCCTAGAGTAATGGAAATAAAAAAAAATAAATGGGACCTAATGAAACTTAAAAGGTTTTGCACAACAAAGGAAACCATAAACAAGACGAAAAGACAACCCTCAGAATGGGAGAAAATATTTGCAAATGAATCAATGGACAAAGGATTAATCTCCAAAATATATAAAGAGCTCATGCAGCTCAATATTAAAAAAACAAACAACCCAATCAAAAAAATGGGCAGAAGCCCTAAATAGACATTTCTCCAAAGAAGACATACAGATGGCCAAGAGGCACATGAAAAGATGCTCAACATCACTAATTATTAGAGAAATGCAAATCAAAACTACAATGAGGTATCACCTCACACCGGCTAGAATGGGCCTCATAAGAAAATCTACAAAAAACAAATGCTGGAGTGGTTGTGGAGAAAAGGCAACCCTCTTGCACTGTTCGTGGGAATGTAAATTGGTACAGCCACTATGGAGAACAGTATGGAGGTTCCTTAAAAAACTAACAATAGAATTGCCATATGACCCAGCAATCCCCCTACTGGACATATACCCAGAGAAAACCATAATTCAAAAAGACACATGCACCCCAATGTTCACTGCAGCACTATTTACAATAGCCAGGACATGGAAGCAACCTAAATGCCTATCAACAGACGAATAGATAAAGAAGTGGTACATATATACAATGGAATATTACTCAACCATAAAAAGGAATGAAATTGGGTCATTTGTAGAGACATGGATGGACATAGAGACTGTCATACAGAGTGAAGTAAGTGAGAAAGAGAAAAATCTCACATATTAACATATATGTGGAATCTAGAAAAATGGTACAGACGAACCGGTTTGCAAGGCAGAAATAGAGACACAGATGTAGAGAACAAATGTATGGACACCAAGTGGGGAAAGCCGGGGGTGGAGGTGGGGGCTGGTGGGATGAATTGGGAGATTGGGATTGACATATATACAGTAATATGTATAAAATAGATAATAAGAACCTGCTATATAAAAAATAAATAAAATTTTAAAACAAGAAAAAGAGACTTTAAGTCCTTTTTTTTTTTTTTTTTTTCCCAGCTTTCAAAAGGTTTCTTCATTAGAAAGATGATCTCTATTATTTTTCTGGAAGCAGACACATTTGTCTGCCCATAGTGCTTTAAAATACATGTATTTCTCATCTTGGAGAAACTTACAAGACTTTGGGTTTAAAGGAAATCAACTCCAGGTGATCATAGTATTTTATAAAATCAGGAAACAAAATTTCTTTTAAGGAAAAAAGACCTGCTCACTTAATGACAGACCTGACTTCTAGAGAATTGATTTAATTCCCTGAACACATAGTAGTTAGCAGAACAAACAAACAACGATAGCAACAACAACAACAAAAATTTGTGCAGGCTCTCCTTTGTACACTTCCCTGAAATGATTTGTTTATAGGATTTTTCTGCCTTTCTTAAGGTACAAAAGTCCTCAAGGGTAGAGAGATTGTGGTATTTGGCTTGGTCTCTCAAATGCCTGCCACAGTGACCAGCCTATACACATGCAGCTTGTGGAATGAAAATGTAATACTTAATGACTTTTTGATAGTATAACCTACTGGAAATTGTCAGTATGGCCATGACTGTTAGTTATATGGTTACTGCTCTTCCAGAGTAAGAGAGAGAGAGGGAGGGAGGGAGGGAGAAGGAGAATATATTACCTCTCTTGGCTGGCAAAGAGCATAAAGTTCTGATAAAATTGCTGACACTGATTTTATTTACTATTAAAGCCTTACCTTGGCTCTTTATTTTTGAGTCAAGAGAGATGCTTATAACTTTTTTTCAGAGGCTACTGAATTCTAGTAAAACTAGTAATGAAGGAAAAAGTAATTATTTTAAAGGCAAATCACTTCAGTAGTCTCCTTGAACAACCTAGCTGTAGTAATTGGAAGGATAGTTAGTAAATATATCAACCAGCCAACAAATATTTGATGAATACTTCATAGGAACTTTTATTATATGCCAGGTGTTTGGTGGAAGGAACACAAATGGAATATAACTGACACTTGGTCACTAATCTTTAAGTGTTCACGAACTGGTTGGGGAAGTGATACAACATACCCAAAACAAAATACCTAACAGAAAATAGGAATAAAGTGGTGATTTTTAAATTACACTTCCATACGTCAGTGCTATTGTAGAAACGGTACTGAGGTGATCTGCCCAAAATGAATAATGGTAGCCTATTTCTTGGTTTATGAACTGATAAAAGAAAAGAATTGGTCATTAGAATTTTCTCAATTTTATATTTTTATCCTACACAACTTCCTTAGACAATTGATGTTTACTACCTTTTCTCTATTAGTAAGATGGCAAAAAGATATAAATCTGTAGCAAACACATATTAAGAGAAAATTTTTCTGAAATTGCTGAGCACTTCATTTCACAGCTTCTTATTTTTAAGTAAATACACTTCTGGTTGCAATGTTATATTTTATCTAGAACACACAGTCATATTTTCTTCCAGCAAAATTGTTCCTAGTATGTAGGATGAATTAAATATATCAATATTTTATGCTGTTCCTATGAGATGACCATAATATTCAGTTGCCTTACTACTGAAATAAATTGGGAAACAACCAAGTGCATAAGCAGATGTTAAACAGAATGAGAAAACAATTATATCAGTTTTTGTCTACTTATGCCCTGACATTCCATAGAGGCTGTAAGGCTCCCAATGCTTCAGACAAATGCTCAGACATTAAAGTACATCAATAAGAGCAACATAGTCTGAAAGCATTTTCTTGAAGTATATGGTATTTGAAATAAGCCTGGAAGGATAAATCAAATCTGGAAAAATGTTTTAGAAATGCAAAGTGACCCAACCGTTTATTTTGGGATGCCACCAGGCATCTGGTGGTAACGTTTTTAAGTTTTACAGCCACATTTTTAGTAACCTTATTTTTTCAAATTGTTAAGGTCATGTGTATACTGTAAAAAAGATTTTTAAACTACTAAAACACAGAAGGAGGAAAAGAAAACTAATACTTGAGAGGACTACTACTAACATTTTGATGCACCTTTTATTGTGTGTACTTTTGAAAAGTTGTGACCAGACTTCCCTGGTGGCGCAGTGGTTAAGAATACGCCTGCCAATGCAGGGGACATGGGTTCGAGCGCTGGTCCAGGAAGACCCCACATGCCACAGAGCAACTAAGCCCATGTGCCACAACTACTGAGCCTGTGCTCTAGAGCCTGCAAGCCACAACTACTGAGTCCTGTGTGTGATAACCACTGAAGCCCGCACACCTAAAGCCCGTGCTCTGCAGCAAGAGAAGCCACCACAATGAGAAGGCCGTGCACCACAATGAAGAGTAGCCCCCACTTGCCACAAATAGGGAAAGCCCATGCACAGCAACAAAGACCCAATGCAGCCAAAAATAAATAAATAAAATTAAAAAAAAAAGTTGTGATCAACTGTCTACCTAATTTTGTTTCCTGATTTTTAAAAACTGTGATGAGAATAAAACTAAAAGCTGGTTCTTTGAGAAGATAAACAAAATTGATAAACCATTTGCCAGACTTATCAAGAAAAAAAGGGAGAAGACTCAAATCAATAGAATTAGAAATGAAAAAGGAGAAGTAACAACTGACACTGCAGAAATACAAAGGATCATGAGAGATTACTACAAGCAACTCTATGCCAATAAAATGGACCACCTGGAAGAAATGGACAAATTCTTAGAAATGCACAACCTTCCGAGACTGAACCAGGAAGAAATAGAAAATATGAACAGACAAATCAAAAGCACTGAAATTGAAACTGTGATTTAAAATCTTCCAACAAACAAAAGCCCAGGACCAGATGGCTTCACAGGCGGATTCTATCAAGCATTTAGAGAAGAGCTAACACCTATCCTTCTCAAACTCTTACAAAATACAGCAGAGGGAGGAACACTCCCAAACTCATTCTACGAGGCCACCATCACCCTGATAACAAAACCAGAGAAAGACGTCACAAAGAAAGGAAACTACAGGCCAATATCACTGATGAACACAGACGCAAAAATCCTCAAGAAAATAGGAGCAAACAGAATCCAACAGCACATTAAAAGGATCATACATTATGATGAAGCAGGGTTTATCCCAGGAATGCAAGGATTCTTCAATATACTCAAATCAATCAACGTGATACACCATATTAACAAATTTAAGGAGAAAAACCATATGATCATCTCAATAGATGCAGAGAAAAGTCATGTACCAAAATGTTCATTGCAGTACTATTTATAATAGCCGGGACATGGTAGCAACCGAAGTGTCCATCAACAGATGAATGGATAAAGAAGATGTTGCACATATATACAATGGGATATTAGCCATAAAAAGGAATGAAACTGAGTTATTTATACTGAGGTGGATGGACCTAGAGACTGTCATACAGACTGAAGTAAGTCAGAAAGAGAAAAACAAATACCGTATGCTAACACTCATATATGAAATCTAAAAAAAAAAAAAAAAAAAGGTCATGAAGAACCTAGGGGCAAGATGGGAATAAAGATGCAGACCTACTAGAGAATGGACTTGAGGATACGGGGAGGTGAAAGGGTAAGCTGTGACAAAGTAAGAGAGTGGCATGGACATATATACACTACCAAACGTAAAATAGATAGCTAGTGGGAAGCAGCCACATAGCACAGGGAGATCAGCTCGGTGCTTTGTGACCACCTAGAGGGGTGGGATAGGGAGGGTGGGAGGGAGGAGATGGAAGAGGGAAGAGATATGGGGACACATGTATATGTATAAGTGATTCACTTTGTTATAAAGCAGAAACTAACACACCATTGTAAAGCAATTATACTCCAATAAAGATGTTAAAAAAAATAAAAACTGTGATGAGAACTTAAGCTTGTGTTTTTTTCATGTTATTAAAAAATCTGTGGATATAACATTTTTTTTTTTTTTCTTTTTGCAGTACGCGGGCCTCTCACTGTTGTGGCCTCTCCTGTTGCGGAGCACAGGCTCTGGATGCACAGGCTCAGCGGCCATGGCTCCTGGGCTCAGCCGCTCCACGGCATGTGGGATCTTCCCGGACCGGGGCACGAACCCGTGTCCCCTGCATCAGCAGGCGGACTCTCAACCACTGCGCCACGAGGGAAGCCCTTTTCTTTGGGTGGGGGGGATATAACATTTTTAATGGCTGCATAATATAGCACTGTTAAGACATATTAATATATGTGCCAATTCCCTTATTATTGTACATTTATGTTAAATTTTCTCATTTTTCTCTGGTATAAGCGTAAGATGAACAAGATAGTTGCTTTCCTCTGTCCATTTCCCGCTCTTTGTAGTAATACTTACGTCTGCTCTATCCTTAATCAACCACGTGGTTTGAGGAGGATAGACCCAGCTCCACGGGTGGGAGTCTTGCCGCTGGCCATGGAGGTTGGTTCAGGGACGGGCACATAACCATTTAAACAAGACAATATGTTCCCATGACATTCTTCTTTCAGAAACTCCATTTTCAGTTGTAGACTTACTATGTGTGGAACCAGAATATCTTCCAATGGGTCAGATAAGCATAGCCACAGTACAATATTCTGGTGGGAATCATTAAAGGGCAGAGTGAATGTGATTCAAGGAAGAGAGAGAGGGAGCCTGACCTGTTTGGAGAATCGAAAAGACGGGGGATCTGTCTGAAGCCAGGACGGAATGTATGTCTAGAGAAAAAGCTGGTGAAATAAGAATCAGCGTGTAAAATAAATTCACTGAAATTTAGGATATGTCCATTTCATAATTGTTTATTTTGTCCATACATTTAAAATTCTGTGACAAAATAACTATACTGTAGATTAGAAAGGTTGCTAGATTATCAAATGTTAGCAAAACTGAAATCCTCAAGAAAAACCTCATTACCTGAAGGTTGCTGAGTGTTTGTCCTATATACAACCTCAGCTCATAAGACAAACTCAGGGACTGAGATAGAAAGAAGGCAATCACTAAGTAACTTTCTGAAATCAAGCAAAAGTATCTACCACTACCCAAAGAGACATGTCCAGTTTGGGCTGTCCAGAATCATAACAGAGGCTGAAAGACATGGTCACACTCTTTTGAAGTGTGAAGGAATTTAGTGAATCCTGGAATCTTCAGGTCTTTGCTGACAAAAAGAAACCTAAATCAGTAAACGATCATGGATCCCTGCCCTCTTATCAAGCGAACAAACCGTGCTTATACCACTAAGCTATACTTGTAAGTACAGGGCAGGCTGATGAGTTAGGGAACTTGGAGATCACACTAAAGGAAATTATGAAATTATCTATGAGCCAGTGGGAGACAAACCTGAGTGTGCTTGTAATAGGAGGCTCTAGACTGGCATGCACAGAGACTTCAGATCCACATGCAATGGTGGACAAGGCCTGAATTTAAACTCAAGTCACTTGGCACAGTGTCTATAGTATTGTACCCGCTACAATGGCTGGCAGGGTGCCAGTATTTTATATCCTGGCTTCTGAAACATTGAACAGTAGTTCTGACCCTTGTTAAAATAGGTGGATACAAATATTTGAAGTGGCTTATAAGAATACCTATAATAAAGTAGAAAAATACCAATAAACAAGGCACAGGAAAACTATAGATAGAACAGATAAACAAGACCAAGGGAAGAACTATGACATAGATATTAATATCATATGGATCTACCCATTTCCTACAATGACCTGCAAATTTGGCTTGAGTTTCCTGCCAGCCAAGGCACAAAGAGTAACACGAGCACTTCAGACAGCTTGTGCTCTCCAAAAGAAATAGGCATCTCTGTGTATTTTTCGTGGGAGGGTGGAGGGAAGAGGAGGGAGTGAGTTTCCAAGATGTGAATATTTGGTAACTAATTAGTTTTGGAGGTCTCTAAGCTGCCATAATAACAATGATTATTTTCTTTTATATGGCACTTAATACTTCACAGAGTAATTTCACTCACTTTTTAAATCTGCACAAAAATCCTGTGATGCAAGATTTGAAGAAAAGATGTTATATTATTAAAGTAATAATGCATCTCTCATTCATGCATCAAGGAATTTTGTCTCACTGTAAGCACAGCACAAAAGCAGAAAATAAGCAGAAAGATCACGGAGATAACAAACCAAATGGCACCAAGCGTATGCACAGAAAAAGCCTCTCACCCAGAACCTACATCTCCTTACCGAACCTGAAATTCTAACAAGATTAGTTAATTTCTTTCCTAAACCGCAGATTAAAAGTAACAAAATGGGGACTATTACAGAGAGGCACTCTGAAAGGCCCCCAAACTGGTACATATGAAAGCAGAGGGAAGAACTAAAAGCAAACAGAAGAGCAGTCAGTGTAAAGACTGAAAACTCTAAATACTCACCAAGCATATAGGCAGGGATGTGTCATGGGGCTCAGATTCTCTCTGCCCTGGACCCTACCCTCCATGAATCACTTCTTCACACCACTACTTCACCCATCTTTAAAGAACTAAAATGTGATGATGATCACTCACTCCCAACTCTTACAGCCTTTCAGTGACCTTCCAAGCCTCACAAGATAAAATCCTTATTCAAAAAGGACCACAAGGGGCTTCCGTGGTGGCGCAGTGGTTGGGAGTCCGCCTGCCGATGCAGGGGATGCGGGTTCGTGCTCCGGTCCGGGAAGATCTCACATGCCGCGGAGCGGCTGGGCCCGTGAGCCATGGCCGCTGAGCCTGCGCGTCTGGAGCCTGTGCTCCGCAATGGGAGAGGCCACAACAGTGAGAGGCCCGCGTACCGCAAAAAAAAAAAAAGGCCCACAGTTTCTGGCTGCAGCTGCCTGCCTCTCCCACCCGGCTTTCCTTCCCTCTCATTTCAGCACCACCTGGGTGGGCTTCTGCACATTTCCTTCCATCTGTCTACCTATAAGTGTCTCAGTGCTGCCTCTCCTGGGCAACTTGAAAGGTCACTTCCCCAGAAAGACTTACCTAATCCTGGAGAATGTATTAGGTTTCCCTGTGAACCCTTAGCACCTTTGCATTTGAGAACTGATCGTGGTTGCACTTATTAGTCTGATTGTTTAATACCTGTTTCCTCCACTGTACTGAGAGCTCTGGGAGAACAAGGACCTTGTCTGGAGCACATGTCGAATAAATATTTGCTGGAAAAAAAATGGAAATGTAAGGTCACAGGGCAAGTATGTTACATCTTCCTAGTATATAATATTTCAGTTTTACTAAAAGATTTTTTTGAGGAGGGGAAGTTATTATTTGCTTTATTAAAGTGAAAAAGAGACAGAGATTCATTGTCGAGTAGAACGCAAATTCATGTGAATTTTAAAACTGAAACACAAAACTTCAAGAATGCTTCAGGCTACATACCCAGATTTTTCTGGAGGCACTGTGCTAAAATAATATGGAAACACGATGTGATAGAAGATCTCTTTCCCAAGGGATCTAGATAACCAAAACTTATCTTCATTTTACTAGATGAGAATACGTGTATGAAGATGGCTTTGCAAACCATAAGGCTTTGTGCAAATATCATTTCTTATTATTGCTGAGAAATCTGTGAAGAGGAGAAATGATTTTGCCCATATTACACTGCCAATTACAGGTGAGGCAGGCGCCAGAACCCAGGTCTCCCGAGGCCTGTCCGTCCCACTGCTTTTCATTAACGCAGAGCTCCTGTTACCTGGTCCCTGCTGCAAAGGTCCCCTCCCTTACTCCCTTCCAGGCATATCTGGGGCTGACGCCCTAAGCCAGGCTCAAATACACTCCCGGCATCATAATCCAGAGGCTTCCTGCTCTTTCCCGCAGGACTGGGCAGTTCCCCTCAAGGGCTGCAAACGCGGCCCAAACCTGAGCAGCTCTCTGCCTAGTGGCGAAAACGCAGAACTGCAGCGCGCTCCAGAGACACCGGCAACCCCATTTTCTTACGGGGCCTTGTGCGCCTGCCTGGCCGCGCAGTGCAGGCAGCATTCAAGGGGCCGGAGAAGCGGGAAAGCTCGGCAGTAACACAGGAAAGGGAACACCCCTCAGGAGCCGACGCGGCGGCCGGGCTTCGTGGTCCCGAGAGCAGAGGTTGGCCACAGCTGCTACTGAGGAAGCCGGGGACCCCTTTGGGCTTCTACCGAGGGGGGTGGAGGTCCCGCAGCCGCATTTCCCGCTCCGTGCGCCGGGCCGGGAGCCGGAGGGGGTCCAGGGAGCTCCAGCGGGGCCCGCGCACCCCAGGACGCGCCCACCCGAGCTGGGGCGCAACGGGCTGGGAAAGGCAGTAGGGCCCCTCACGCCCACCCGCGCCGGGACAGTGGAGCTTCAGGGGCGGTGCATGGAAGACTCCGCCCCGCGGCTTCGGGCTCGCGCATCGCGCGTGCGCGCAGGTGGGCGTGGGAGGCGAGGGCGCTCCTAGCACGCGGCGTGCGCGCGCGCTCCCCTCGGCACGCTGTCGTTAGCGCCGCCTGCTCCCGCGGGCCCGCGGACCCAGCTGTCAGGCAAGGTACCACCGCCAGGGACTGGTGGGTAAATGCGGGGTCCCCGGTGCTGATGCTGTCCCCGATGGAGACCCGGTCCTCGCCGAAGGGCGCCCCTGGGCGCCTGCAAGGAACAATAGTGCGGATGAGAGGGGACAGCCGGCGACATCCAGGGGGCAATGACTTGAGCCATCGAGCTAACGGGGCGGGGGAAGGGGGCGCTGAGGGTAGGTGGTGTCCGGTGCGCGCTGAGATTCGGTGCTTTGGGGGCAGCGGCGGGCCTGATGACAGTCATGGCAGGAGGG